>NW_028300899.1:0-341250 GCF_049000335.1 Polistes dominula
CAACCTGACGCAACCCTGACGCAACCCTGACGCAACCCTGACACCCAACCCTGACGCAACCCTGACGCAACCCTGACGCAACCCTGACGCAACCCTGACGCAACCCTGACGCAACCCTGACGCAACCCTGACCCAACCCTGACGCAACCCTGACGCAACCCTGACGCAACCCTGACGCAACCCTGACGCAACCCTGACGCAACCCTGACGCAACCCTGACGCAACCCTGACGCAACCCTGACGCAACCCTGACGCAACCCTGACGCAACCCTGACGCAACCCTGACGCAACCCTGACGCAACCTGACGCAACCCCTGACGCAACCCCTGACGCAACCCTGACGCAACCCTGACGCAACCCTGACGCAACCCTGACGCAACCCTGACGCAACCCTGACGCAACCCTGACGCAACCCTGACGCAACCCTGACGCAACCCTGACGCAACCCTGACGCAACCCTGACGCCCAACCCTGACGCAACCCTGACGCAACCCTGACGCCCCTGACACCCTGACGCAACCCTGACGCAACCCTGACGCAACCCTGACGCAACCCTGACGCAACCCTGACGCAACCCTGACGCAACCCTGACGCAACCCTGACGCAACCCTGACGCAACCCTGACGCAACCCTGACGCAACCCTGACGCAACCCTGACGCAACCCTGACGCAACCCTGACGCAACCCTGACGCAACCCTGACGCAACCCTGACGCAACCCTGACGCAACCCTGACGCAACCCTGACGCAACCCTGACGCAACCCTGACGCAACCCTGACGCAACCCTGACGCAACCCTGACGCAACCCTGACGCAACCCTGACGCAACCCTGACGCAACCCTGACGCAACCCTGACGCAACCCTGACGCAACCCTGACGCAACCCTGACGCAACCCTGACGCAACCCTGACGCAACCCTGACGCAACCCTGACGCAACCCTGACGCAACCCCTGACGCAACCCTGACGCAACCCTGACGCAACCCTGACGCAACCCTGACGCCAACCCTGACGCAACCCTGACGCAACCCTGACGCAACCCTGACGCAACCCTGACGCAACCCTGACGCAACCCTGACGCAACCCTGACGCAACCCTGACGCAACCCTGACGCAACCCTGACGCAACCCTGACGCAACCCTGACGCAACCCTGACGCAACCCTGACGCAACCCTGACGCAACCCTGACGCAACCCTGACGCAACCCTGACGCAACCCTGACGCAACCCTGACGCAACCCTGACGCAACCCTGACGCAACCCTGACGCAACCCTGACGCAACCCTGACGCAACCCTGACGCAACCCTGACGCAACCCTGACGCAACCCTGACGCAACCCTGACGCAACCCTGACGCAACCCTGACGCAACCCTGACGCAACCCTGACGCAACCCTGACGCCAACCCTGACGCAACCCTGACGCAACCCTGACGCAACCCTGACGCAACCCTGACGCAACCCTGACGCAACCCTGACGCAACCCTGACGCAACCCTGACGCAACCCTGACGCAACCCTGACGCAACCCTGACGCAACCCTGACGCAACCCTGACGCAACCCTGACGCAACCCTGACGCAACCCTGACGCAACCCTGACGCAACCCTGACGCAACCCTGACGCAACCCTGACGCAACCCTGACGCAACCCTGACGCAACCCTGACGCAACCCTGACGCAACCCTGACGCAACCCTGACGCAACCCTGACGCAACCCTGACGCAACCCTGACGCAACCCTGACGCAACCCTGACGCAACCCTGACGCAACCCTGACGCAACCCTGACGCAACCCTGACGCAACCCTGACGCAACCCTGACGCAACCCTGACGCAACCCTGACGCAACCCTGACGCCAACCCTGACGCAACCCTGACGCAACCCTGACGCAACCCTGACGCAACCCTGACGCAACCCTGACGCAACCCTGACGCAACCCTGACGCAACCCTGACGCAACCCTGACGCAACCCTGACGCAACCCTGACGCAACCCTGACGCAACCCTGACGCAACCCTGACGCAACCCTGACGCAACCCTGACGCAACCCTGACGCAACCCTGACGCAACCCTGACGCAACCCTGACGCAACCCTGACGCAACCCTGACGCAACCCTGACGCAACCCTGACGCAACCCTGACGCAACCCTGACGCAACCCTGACGCAACCCTGACGCAACCCTGACGCAACCCTGACGCAACCCTGACGCAACCCTGACGCAACCCTGACGCAACCCTGACGCAACCCTGACGCAACCCTGACGCAACCCTGACGCAACCCTGACGCAACCCTGACGCAACCCTGACGCAACCCTGACGCAACCCTGACGCAACCCTGACGCAACCCTGACGCAACCCTGACGCAACCCTGACGCAACCCTGACGCAACCCTGACGCAACCCTGACGCAACCCTGACGCAACCCTGACGCAACCCTGACGCAACCCTGACGCAACCCTGACGCAACCCTGACGCAACCCTGACGCAACCCTGACGCAACCCTGACGCAACCCTGACGCAACCCTGACGCAACCCTGACGCAACCCTGACGCAACCCTGACGCAACCCTGACGCAACCCTGACGCAACCCTGACGCAACCCTGACGCAACCCTGACGCAACCCTGACGCAACCCTGACGCAACCCTGACGCAACCCTGACGCAACCCTGACGCAACCCTGACGCAACCCTGACGCAACCCTGACGCAACCCTGACGCAACCCTGACGCCAACCCTGACGCAACCCTGACGCAACCCTGACGCAACCCTGACGCAACCCTGACGCAACCCTGACGCAACCCTGACGCAACCCTGACGCAACCCTGACGCAACCCTGACGCAACCCTGACGCAACCCTGACGCAACCCTGACGCAACCCTGACGCAACCCTGACGCAACCCTGACGCAACCCTGACGCAACCCTGACGCAACCCTGACGCAACCCTGACGCAACCCTGACGCAACCCTGACGCAACCCTGACGCAACCCTGACGCAACCCTGACGCAACCCTGACGCAACCCTGACGCAACCCTGACGCAACCCTGACGCAACCCTGACGCAACCCTGACGCAACCCTGACGCAACCCTGACGCAACCCTGACGCAACCCTGACGCAACCCTGACGCAACCCTGACGCAACCCTGACGCAACCCTGACGCAACCCTGACGCAACCCTGACGCAACCCTGACGCAACCCTGACGCCAACCCTGACGCAACCCTGACGCAACCCTGACGCAACCCTGACGCAACCCTGACGCAACCCTGACGCAACCCTGACGCAACCCTGACGCAACCCTGACGCAACCCTGACGCAACCCTGACGCAACCCTGACGCAACCCTGACGCAACCCTGACGCAACCCTGACGCAACCCTGACGCAACCCTGACGCAACCCTGACGCAACCCTGACGCAACCCTGACGCAACCCTGACGCAACCCTGACGCAACCCTGACGCAACCCTGACGCAACCCTGACGCAACCCTGACGCAACCCTGACGCAACCCTGACGCAACCCTGACGCAACCCTGACGCAACCCTGACGCAACCCTGACGCAACCCTGACGCAACCCTGACGCAACCCTGACGCAACCCTGACGCAACCCTGACGCAACCCTGACGCAACCCTGACGCAACCCTGACGCAACCCTGACGCAACCCTGACGCAACCCTGACGCAACCCTGACGCAACCCTGACGCAACCCTGACGCAACCCTGACGCAACCCTGACGCAACCCTGACGCAACCCTGACGCAACCCTGACGCAACCCTGACGCAACCCTGACGCAACCCTGACGCAACCCTGACGCAACCCTGACGCAACCCTGACGCAACCCTGACGCAACCCTGACGCAACCCTGACGCAACCCTGACGCAACCCTGACGCAACCCTGACGCAACCCTGACGCAACCCTGACGCAACCCTGACGCAACCCTGACGCAACCCTGACGCAACCCTGACGCAACCCTGACGCAACCCTGACGCAACCCTGACGCAACCCTGACGCAACCCTGACGCAACCCTGACGCAACCCTGACGCAACCCTGACGCAACCCTGACGCAACCCTGACGCAACCCTGACGCAACCCTGACGCAACCCTGACGCAACCCTGACGCAACCCTGACGCAACCCTGACGCAACCCTGACGCAACCCTGACGCAACCCTGACGCAACCCTGACGCAACCCTGACGCAACCCTGACGCAACCCTGACGCAACCCTGACGCAACCCTGACGCAACCCTGACGCAACCCTGACGCAACCCTGACGCAACCCTGACGCAACCCTGACGCAACCCTGACGCAACCCTGACGCAACCCTGACGCAACCCTGACGCAACCCTGACGCAACCCTGACGCAACCCTGACGCAACCCTGACGCAACCCTGACGCAACCCTGACGCAACCCTGACGCAACCCTGACGCAACCCTGACGCAACCCTGACGCAACCCTGACGCAACCCTGACGCAACCCTGACGCAACCCTGACGCAACCCTGACGCAACCCTGACGCAACCCTGACGCAACCCTGACGCAACCCTGACGCAACCCTGACGCAACCCTGACGCAACCCTGACGCAACCCTGACGCAACCCTGACGCAACCCTGACGCAACCCTGACGCAACCCTGACGCAACCCTGACGCAACCCTGACGCAACCCTGACGCAACCCTGACGCAACCCTGACGCAACCCTGACGCAACCCTGACGCAACCCTGACGCAACCCTGACGCAACCCTGACGCAACCCTGACGCAACCCTGACGCAACCCTGACGCAACCCTGACGCAACCCTGACGCAACCCTGACGCAACCCTGACGCAACCCTGACGCAACCCTGACGCAACCCTGACGCAACCCTGACGCAACCCTGACGCAACCCTGACGCAACCCTGACGCAACCCTGACGCAACCCTGACGCAACCCTGACGCAACCCTGACGCAACCCTGACGCAACCCTGACGCAACCCTGACGCAACCCTGACGCAACCCTGACGCAACCCTGACGCAACCCTGACGCAACCCTGACGCAACCCTGACGCAACCCTGACGCAACCCTGACGCAACCCTGACGCAACCCTGACGCAACCCTGACGCAACCCTGACGCAACCCTGACGCAACCCTGACGCAACCCTGACGCAACCCTGACGCAACCCTGACGCAACCCTGACGCAACCCTGACGCAACCCTGACGCAACCCTGACGCAACCCTGACGCAACCCTGACGCAACCCTGACGCAACCCTGACGCAACCCTGACGCAACCCTGACGCAACCCTGACGCAACCCTGACGCAACCCTGACGCAACCCTGACGCAACCCTGACGCAACCCTGACGCAACCCTGACGCAACCCTGACGCAACCCTGACGCAACCCTTACACAACCCTGACGCAACCCTTACACAAACTCTAAATAAACCCTTACACAAACTCTGACTAAACCCTTACACAAACTCTAAATAAACCCTTACACAAACTCTGACTAAACCCTTACACAAACTCTAAATAAACCCTTACACAAACTCTGACTAAACCCTTACACAAACTCTAAATAAACCCTTACACAAACTCTAAATAAAAAAAAAAAAAAAAAAAAAAAAAAAACCAAACACACAAACTTTGAATCTACCCAAAAAAAAAAAAAAAAAAAAAAAAACACAAACTGAATCTACCCAAATATAACAACCACACAAACTTTGAATCTACCCAAAAAAAACAAACACACAAATTTTGAAAAAACCCAAAAAAGCATATACACAAACTCTGAAAAAACCCAAAAAAACATATACACAAACTCTGAAAAAACCCAAAAAAACATATACACAAACTCTGAAAAAACCCAAAAAAACATATACACAAACTTTTAAAATACCCAAAAAAACATATACACAAACTCTCATTAAACAACAAAAAAACATATACACAAACTCTGAAAAAACCCAAAAAAACATATACACAAACTTTTAAAATACCCTAAAAAACATATACAAAAACTTTTAAAATACCCTAAAAAACATATACACAAATTCTTAAAATACCCAAAAAAACATATACACAAACTTTTAAAATACCCAAAAAAACATATACACAAACTTTTAAAATACCCAAAAAACATATACACAAACTCTGAAAAAACCCAAAAAAACATATACACAAACTTTTAAAATACCAAAAAAAACATATACACAAACTCTTAAAATACCCAAAAAAACATATACACAAACTTTTAAAATACCCAAAAAAACATATACACAAACTCTGAAAAAACCCAAAAAACATATACACAAACTTTTAAAATACCAAAAAAAACATATACACAAACTTTTAAAATACCCAAAAAAACATATACACAAACTTTTAAAATACCCAAAAAAACAAATACACAAACTCTGAAAAAACCCAAAAAAACATATACACAAACTTTTAAAATACCAAAAAAAACATATACACAAACTTTTAAAATACCCAAAAAACATATACACAAACTTTTAAAATACCCAAAAAACATATACACAAACTCTGAAAAAACCCAAAAAAACATATACACAAACTCTTAAAAACCCACAAAAAAACATATACACAAATTCTAACTACACCCAAAAAAAAACATAAACACACAAACTCCTAATAAACCCAATAAAAAAAAAAATATAAATAAATAAATTGATACACACATACTGACTTAACCCTCGAGCGCGTGAATATTAAAACGCACACACACATAATGAACGAACCCTCGCGCGTGACCTTGACCCACATAATGAATGAAACTCGCGCGCGACCTTGCCCTAGATGTCCTTGACCTTCGATGACCTTGACCTGTAAAATCGGCTACAGGCACGGCCTCACGATTGATTGCCACCCCATTAACTAGAGACCAGGCCCCCTCTAATACTAGAAGACCCCCAATTTTCTTATTCTAATTCTTTACTACTACTATTATTTCATGCTTCTACTATTTCATACTTCTACTACTACTACTACTATTTCATGCTTCTACTACTACTACTACTACTACTATTTCAAGCTACTACTACATGCAACTACTACTACTACTACTCCTCCTCCTCATCATCCCATTTTCCAAAGGCTGTCATTCTCAGGAGCAAGCTGAATACAACGCTCAGGCCTAAGCGTGTATTGCAAACTGCTCCTGAGCGCAGCCACAGGAGTACTCTGCTTCTGCAGAGTCGGGGTCGCACCCCGATGCGTTGAAATCCATGCGCTTTGCACCTCCCTTTATACTAAATCGGCTATCCCAACGCTACCGAGTTCAAGACGCCATCTCGTAATTATATATGCAAATGAACTGTACAGCTGACATACATCAAGTTGTAATGGCTTCTCCCTCTTGTCAATCTCGCATGACATCCATTACTTTACTTTAAAATAACATTGCCTTTTTTTATTTTTTTTTATTCTATCTTATTATATACACAAGTGCAAATATTCTTGTTGATGTTGTTGTTTAAAATCTTTTATAAACTAATGTGCAGTGGTCGTCTATTTATTCTAATATAGTCAAATCTATTATGTGCAATGATTTATTTCTTCTTGAAAGTAACATAACCACGAGACGTGCCAATTTTATCTTTCTAACGTGATATAGCCTCTTAAAAAAATTAATAATTTTCATTATACGTTATTACACATATATGTCTACAAGTAAAGTGGTATTTTTCTTATGCTAACATATCCATACTTAGTGAAATGATTTGTGCTATTTTAATTACATATAACCTCTCTCTCAAGTGCAATGGTTTTCTATTTAACTTTTTACATAACCTTTAGTGCAATGCTTATTAAATTAACACGTTCCGTTCATTATATGTACAACTCACGTGGTTATTACATAATTATTTAATATGCTAAAAGGTTTGTGTTTATAATAAATTCAATTCTCTATTAAAATGTTCATGCATTAAAAAAAATTCCTTATACTACAAAAAACACATAAATTTGTTTCATAATTAAATTTTACAATAATTAATAATTACATATAATAATTGATTTCATTAAAGGAAAATTTCAATGGCTTGGATGATAGGATAGGTGACAAAAAAGAAATAAAATTTGACACGAAACGTGGTAAACCAAAGTAACCTCAAGTGTGCAATGGTATACTTTGTAAGTCGACAAGTAACCTTTAAAGTGCAATGGTATACTTTTCCTGTCGACCTGTCCACCTGTACAGTGCAATAATATTCTTTTTACATTTACATAATAATAGTAAGTACAATGATATTCTTCTTAAGTTAACATAATACTAATAATAATAAGTACAATGGTTTTCTTTTGTAGATCACAAACACAAATCCAATGGTTTTCTTCTTAAGCAGATATCTAACATCAAGTTAAATGGATTTCTTCTTAAGGAAATATCAAACGTCAAGTCCAATGGTTTTTTTTTCTTCACAAGATACCAAACATCAAGTCCAATGGGTTTCTTCTTAAGGTGATTTGGTGATCACTGCAAAAAAAGAGAAGAGAATAAGAAAAGAATTATTATAAATAAAAACAATATTATTCACTTAATTATGATTGCATCACTGTAAGAAATTTTGTTAATTAAATACTTAACTAAATACTACACTTTACTACACAATACTTTACACAAAAGCACAATGTGACAGCAGGTAGCCATCTTGAATTTGTCCTAGAGATGTGTTTTCTTTCGTCGTCTAGATGGCGATACATATTCTCTCTACCAGTCGGTAACTAAAGTAAAAATTTATGTTAACTTTGAATAAATTAATTATATTATATTAATTCACGTTTAATACGACAAAAATAAATGTATTTTAAACAATATTATAATACTTACTTCTTTAAACAACATCCTATTTTCATTATAAAATACATGATGGTATTTCTACGAAAAAAAACACAAATGAATTCATACAAATATATACATTTTTATGCTCTTAGTCTATTCCCAATAAAATAAGTCTACATTAATAAATTTAGTACATATAGTAAGAACTGCAAACATTAGAATGTTATTAACCATTTCTTTTCTTAATTTGTGATAACTAGGAAACATTTTCTCTATCTAATATTCTTTTCATAAAATATTACTACTCTATATATGGTTTGCTTCTACTGCAAGTATAAACAGTGACATAACCACAACTGCAATGATTTTCTATTTCAGTTTACATAACTTCAAATTCAATGCTATTCTAAACTTTCTATTTCAAAAATATTTCATTAATATGCTAAAATGTATATATGTTAATAATAAATTCAATTGTCTACTAAAATATTTTTATTAAAATGTTCATGCATTATAAATAAAAAAAAATACCTTATACGACCAAAAAAAACATATAAGTTTCTTAACTTGTAACATTTATAATAATTAATACTTACATGTAATGGTTGATTTTATTAAAGGAAAATTAAATGGCTTGGATGATAGGATAGGTGATAAAAAAGAAATAAAATTTGACACAAAACGTGGTAATCCAAAGTAACCTAAAGTGTGCAATGGTATACTTTGTAAGTCGACAAGTAACCTTTAAAGTGCAATGGTATACTTTTCCTGTCGACCTGTCCACCTGTAGAGAGTGCAATAATATTCTTTTTACATTTACATAATAATAGTAAGTACAATGATATTCCTTTTAACTTAACATAATAATAATAATAATAATAATAATAATAAGTACAATGGTTTTCTTTTTTTAGATCACAAACACAAATCCAATGGTTTTCTTCTTAAGCATTGATATCTTACATCAAGTCCAATGGTTTTTTTTTCTTCACAAGATATCACACATCAAGTCCAATGGTTTTTTTTCTTCACAAGACATCACACATCAAGTCCAATGGTTTTTTTTTCTTCACAAGATATCACACATCAAGTCCAATGGTTTTCTTCTTAAGCTGAATTGCCGAGCACTAATCACTAAAAAAAAACAATAGAATATGAACTGAATTATTATTGTAAATAAAAACAATATTATTCACTTAATTAAAGCATCACTATTGAATTTTTGTTAATCAAATACTTAACTTTACTGCACGTGGCAGTATACAATGGCAGGTGGCCATCTTGATTGTGTCCAAGCGCGATGTATTTTCTTTCGTCTAGATGAAGAAACATATTGTACTTGTCGGTAAGTGAATTAAATATTTCCATCATTTGATGATAACAGCATAATCTTACCAGTCGATACAATGAAGTAATAGCTAGTACCGCTGCTAGATGGCGATACATATTCTCTTTACCAGTCGGTAATAAAAGACTAATTTCCTAATATACATTTTTATTAATTGATTAAAAAGTTAATAAAATTCCAATCATTTATACTATATGATAACAAAATAAATGTATTTGAATAGTTTTATAATATTTACCTCTTTACATATTTTTGTCTACATTAGTTTTTAACAATATCAGCTGCATATTCTTTTTCCATAATAATAATGAAATGAAATTCCCTGCAAAAGAAGATATTTATTAATAAATACATCATTTTTTCTTATCAGCCAATGGAAAAAAACTAATATCTTCTATTACCGTGTGTACATGAAACTTGATAACAAATTTTGACATGTATTGAATGTCGGAAATATAATAATGTATTTGCCACGTGTGTTATCCATATATCTTGTGATGATAACTAAGATATACATTTCTTCTCGTATTCTTTTGATAAAATATTACACAATATACATATATTATTTTCTCTCAGTGCAAGTATGATAAGAACACAGAGTGCATTTAACTGGAATTGCGTGCAGAATTGAAGTGATGGTTAAAATATCCCTCATGACTGTATGGGATATTTGGTTATGGATGGAGTCATAGGATTGCGTGGAAAGTTGAAGTGATGGTTTAAAAAACCCTCATGATCGTGTGGAGTCTCTCTCTCCTTTTGAATGGTGTCATTGGTGTGCGTGGAAAGTTGGTGTGATGGAATTGCATGTAAAGTTGTTTTGCTAAGAAAAGGGACAGAAATGTTTAGATAATGCATAAAGTTAAGAGACAAACTAATCCACACATATATTTTAATAATTAGTAAAATTTCGTATAACAAAATACATATAGATGTACCTTAGTAGTAACTAATATTTGTTAAAATAAATTGATATAATGAGAACATCCTGAATTCATCTATATATACTCGGATTTAATAAAGAAAATTATTTTCCTTTGGTTATGACGTAATACTATTGTACCACACACACCAATACATCCCATTTGTAACTATTTTCATCCAGAATTGGCAATCACTAATCACTAAAAAGAGAAGAGAATATGAAAAGAATTATTCTAAATACAAAATATTATTCTTTTGATTATGATTGCATCACTATTGCATTTCTTTAATTAAATATTTAATAGTGCACGTGGTAGTACACGACACGGCAGCCATCTTGATTTTTTCCTCAGCAATGTGTTGCCCGCGAAAATTCAAATAATAAGAAATGTTTTTTTATCATTAATCCGTAACCACAAAATTAATTATAATAATAATAATAATACTTTTATTATCTGAAACAATATTTATTTTGCAAGTGTGTTTATGTAATCTTTTAAAAATAATTCATAAATATGTCACTTTTTTTGTTTTTCAGTTAATAAAAGTCGATTACTGTAACATGAATTACTACTACTACATATAATTGTACATGCATCGAAATATTTTGTAATATAATAATTAATTTTCCATGAAATTATACTCTTATGGTCACGCAAGAGAATTGAAATATGTATGTGTATATATAGAGTATATATTAATGATGATGCTGCTGATGATGATGATGATGATCTAACATAAAAGACACAGTCGAGGCAAATTCCTTTCTGATTTTACATTTTCTTTGATCCAATTAATCACCCCGTTCATTTATATAAAATTATATGTCGATACAGTCGACGATGATAAGTCGCAGCACAACAGTTTATACAAGAAATCCTTTTTTGTGTATGTGCATGTGTATTATTGTGGGATGCAAAATAGACATATAAGTGTTTAATATAATAATGTTAGTTGTACTATTGTTGAATTCTTCTTATCAATCTTGATAATAATGAGTAGGCATTTCTAGTCAAATTATTTACCTATCCTGTTAAATGAATCAGTTTATCAATCAGTTTGATATAGGTTTGTTTTTTACAAATGCAAGATTGCAATGCTTACCTTTTGACAAATTCTTCTCTTGATTATTCTTTGTTAGTGCACCTACATTCTATTTACATAATGTTATAGAATAAAACTCTTATTCGGATGGCATAATCAATGCAAATCTTTTAATCGTTAGTCGTAAGAAAATGAAATATATATCCATTGATTGAATGGTGTAATGAATTCTTCTTCTCGTGAGTATAATGTTCTTGAATTGGAATTAAAAATATAGATCTGCATGCTGATCTAAAAATATTTTAAAAAGTAGTTTATATAAATACCAAAATAAGTTTCAAAAGGGAGAAAATGTTTAGATAATGCATAAAGTTAAAAGACAAAATAATCCATATATTTTAATAATTAGAAGAATTTTGTATAAAAAAAATATATACTTTACTTACTAGTATTTGTTAAAATAATTTGATTAAGAGATCATCTTGAATTCATCTATATTCTCGGATTTAATAAAGAAAATTATTTTTCTTAGGTTATGACGTAACACTGTCCCACAGCAATACATCCAATTTAATTATTTTCATCCAGAATTGGCGATCACTAAAGAAAGAATTTGAAACAAATTATTATAAATAAAAAATATTATTCACTTGATTATTGCATCACTCTAAGAATTTTTTTAATTAAATACTTTACATTACACATAGCCTGTATTTATAGTATTTAAAGTACTTTGACAGGTAGCCATCTTGATTTTATCCTAGTGATGTTTTATCTTATGTCTAGATGGCAAAACATATTCTACTAATCGGTAAGACATAGTAACATTTACTTCCGCTAGATGGCAGCCTAAATTTACTAGTCGGTACAGTGAAGTAATATCTAGTACCGATAGGTGGCGATACACATTTTACCAGTCGGTAATAAAATATAGTTAACGCACACACTATATGTTTTTATTAATTGATTAAAAATAAATGTAACTCCCCAATCAACTTTTATATGATAAAAGCAAGTGTATTTTAATAGTATTATATTTACTTCTTCTTCAAACAAAATTATATTTACCTTTAAACATATTATTGTCTAGATTATTTGTAGTCAGAGCAGCTGTATTCTTTTCGCGTAATAATTCACATTGAATCTCTACAAAAAAGGTATTTATTAACAAATACATCACTTTTTCTTTTCAATCAATGAAAAAATAATATCTTCTATTACCGTGTACAAAACTTGATAAAAGATTTTGACATGAATAGAATTTCCTAATATAATGTATTTGCCATTTGTTTTCTTAATTTGTTATAACTAGAATACATTTCTTCTAGTATTCTTTTGACAGAATACTACTGCATATGGTTTTCTTCCAGTGCAAGTATAAAAAGAATAGTGCATTCAAAAATCTTTCATAGTTGCAGTATTGTTGGATTCTTCTTATCAATCTTCATAATAATGAGTAGACACTTCTAGTCAAATTATTTCCCTCCCCTGTGGAATGAATCAGTTTATCAATCAGTTTGATATAGGTTTGTTTTTTACAAATACAAGATTGCAATGCTTACCTTTTGACACATTCTTGTCTTGATTATTCTTTGTTACTGCAGCTGCATTCTATTTACCATATATTATAGAATAAAACTCTTATTCGGATGGCATAATCAATACAAATCTTCTAATCGTTAGCCGTAAGAAAATGAAATATATATCCATTGATCCAATGGTGTAATGGACTCCTCTTCTTTTGATTATAACGTTCTTGGATTGGAATTTAAAATATAGATCTGCATGCTGATCTGATCTAAAAATATTTTTAAAAGTTGTTTATATATGTACCAAAATAAGTTTGAACAGGGAGAAAATGTTTAGATAAGGCATAAAGTTAAAAGACAAAATAATCCATATATTTTAATAATTAGAAGAATTTCGTATAACAAAATATATACTTTACTTACTAGTATTTGTTATAATAATTTGATAAAAAGAACGTTTGGAATTCATCTGCATTCTCGGATTTAATTAAGAAAATTATTTTTCTTAGGTTACGACATAACACTGCCCAACAGCAATTCATCCAGATTACTATTTATATCCAGAGTTGACGATCACTGAAGAAAGAATATGAAAAGAATTATTATAAATTAAAAATATTCCTCACTTGATTATTGCATCACTAAGAATTTCTTTAATGTAATATTTTACACTGCACATGGCCTGTATTTACGGTATTCAAAGTACATTGACAGGTAGCCATCTTGATTTTCTCCTAACGATGTGTTATCTTTCGTCTAGATGGCGCCACATATTCTACCTGCCGGTAACTGAAGTAAAAATTTCTATCGTTAGATAAAAGCATATTTTTACTAGTCGGTACAATGAAGTAATAGCTAGTACCGCTAGATGGCGAAGCATATTTTAATAGTCGGTAATAAAATACAGATTACCCACACACACACAAAATATGTTGATTAATTGATTTAAAATAATTGCAACCTAAATCAATTTTTATATAATAAAAGTAAGTTTATTTTAAAAGTATTAAAAAATTTACTTCTTCTTTTAACTAAATTATTATATTTGCCTCTTAACATATTATTGTCTACATTATTTTTAATCAGAGCAGCTGCATTCTATTCGCATAATAATTCACACGGAATTCCTTGCAAAGAAGATAATAATTTATATAAATACGTAAATTTTTCTTGTCAATCAATGAAAAAACTATATCTTTTATTACTGTGTACAAAACTTAATAAAAGATTTTGACATAAATAGAATTTCCTAATATAATGTATTTGCCATTTGTTTTCTTAATTTGTGATAACTAGGATACATTTCTTCTGGTCATTCTCTGGTATTCTTTTGATAGAACATAACTGCATATGATTTCTTCCCAATGTAAGTATAATAAGAACAGTTCATTTAAAAATCTTTCATAGTTGCAGTATTGTTGTATTCTTCTTATCAATCTTGATAATAGTGAGTAGACACTTCTAGCCAAATTATTTACCTCACCTGTGGAATGAATCAATTTATCAATCACCTATAGTGAATCGATGGGTACAGCTTTTGTTTTTGATAAAGATCGCAGTGAAATCATGCATAAAGGAACTTCGTTTTTCTTTTAATCAACGGAATATCGTTTCCTCCTAATCTCCGAGTGGAGTTTCCTTTCACTAAGATCGATAGCGTATTCAAACAGGAAATAAAATAAAGAAGAAACTACATATTAATTTTATTGTCTACGTATTCATTTTTATTTACATTTGATTCGATTTTATTTTATATGATTTTGGATAATATTCTAGATAACTTATCGTTTTGTTCTATTTTATTTTACAGATATAACCATGGATTCTTTTTCTTTCAAAAATGTTGGATGAATTCTTCGATGGATTTTGGGTGGATCTTCGATGGATCTTTTTTCAATGGCAAATCGAGTATCGTCTTCCATCGTCAGACTACAATGCTTGTTGCAAAGTAGGAGTGTTTTGGAGCCATTGCATTTACTACGAGTTACTAGTTTTAATTATTTAAATAAATTTTTAGCATTTCTTTTCTATCGACGTATCTTTAATATAGCGAATAATCGTTATTAGAAATGATAATATATAAGTAGAGAAGAGAAAAGATGTTTAAGGAACGTTTAAGGTAAAAAAAGGATTAAAAGTGAGGATACGTAACGCGTTGATGCTCTCTTCGAAAGGCGCACATGCATCCACGTATTATGAAGTAATGATGTGGTGTAATGGAGTGCGAGAGAGAGTGAGTGAGTGAGAGGATGAAGAGAGGTTGAGCGCGTGACAGAACACGTGACCAGGAGCACACGGAGCTCGCGTGACTGGCCTCGTGACGTCAAACGCACGTGTCGCATAGCGTGGCAACTGCTCCACCCTCCTCGCCACGTTCTTACTTACTCTCTCTCTCTCTCTCTCTCTCAATATACTGCACTTTACATGAGCTTGTCTCCTTGTAGTGGTCAGTAGCGTCTCGAGTTTTCGCTTTACCCTCCTTCGTCAACTTTACTTATAGTCTTTTGAAAGAGGAGGCTTTCACCCAGAAAATCATAATTTTTTTTAACCATTTCTTTCTTTCTTACTCTTTTTTACTCTCTTATTCCCTAACATGTAAGATCAAATCATCGCTATTCGATAATGCCTATGATTTATTAATACTGGGTGGACTATTGCGTAGATTATCGTGTTATATGTCATGCTTTGTTAATGCCTCTCGGGATTAACCTGACCAGAATTTTGTTTAATATTCATATTCAAATATGAGGTTTCTTCATTTGGAAAACTTGCTATACGGCCCTGTAATATCCCTACTCTTACTCCGTTTTCTCATCTTCTCTGTCTCAGTCACTCTATAAGGAACGCGTATCGCGCGTGGAATTTCTCGGTCGAACGAGTCAACGGCCTTATCGGTGAGTTTACACTCGCGGTGAGTCGCAACGGTGACTGTCACGGCAGAGAACTCTAACGTTTTTGCCGTTATTTCATTTTCCATCCTGCACGCGAGCTAACGATTTTTGAAGTTATTTAAAGTGTCTACAGTGTCTTGCTTTCAAACGCGCGCCCCAATGATCTCTGCTGCGCGCGCACTAGTTAACGAAACTCGGAGAGAGAAAGGGCGCTAGTACAAACTTTGCCGCGAAACTGGACGTGGAAAGTCGCGAAAGAACGTCGTGGCCGACCCACGACGGTTTGCATTGAATGTGTCAGTGATTTTCCGGAGGCGAGTCTAACTTAGTCGCTTTACGAGTGCGTGCGTGCGATCAATCAAGAACAGAGACGAAAGAAGAACTATCATTAGGCCCTTCTTTACGAAAAGAGGACCTCCTCCTATTTTCGAGGAACTATTTTCGTCAATGGGCTTGCCTTCTGTTCTCTTTTCTTTTTTTTTTTTTATCCTTTTTCTAATCCTAGTTGTCGTGCTAATCGAGCAAAGATACCACTAACATTTTTCAACTTTCAAGAAGACTTGTTTGTCACGTTCTTCAACTTTTTCAAGTATCATCAAGGTACAAAGGGTGTCAAAGGATTTTTCTTCCATCATTTTATTCCAACCGAGTTTGAAAGAGCGATTTCACTAATTTTTGAAAGACACTCTGACGTAACCTCGTTCTATGCTTCAAGATGATGGAGACGCAGAATTATTGGGAAGACAATTCCACTCATTCTATGCAAGTCAAATATGAGAGGTAAGACATAAAATGCTTTTTGAAACGCTAATACTATAAATAAAAAGTAATAAGTATAAGCTTAAGGCTGTTAACTTTTAGTCGATCAATCATATCACGAAGCGCGTGCTTTTATGTCAACAGATAAGGCATTTGTCGTTTCACAATGTAAAAAGAATCGAAGAACTTTCGTTGCCTCAAGAAAACGTTTCATCGTTGCATTAAAAAAATTTTTCTTTTTCTCGTTCTTTTTTATTAAGTTCAATCATCGCTAAACAAAATCGCCAATCGTATGAAAAATATTTCTATGGTTTACTTTCATAATTTGAAATAATATAATCCTTCTTTTAACTTGTCATTTTTTCTAATTATGTAATGAGCTGCGTTAAATGTCAAATATGTTTGTCGATTACGATTTTACGTAGAGATACATATATATATATATATATATATATATAAGTATGGAATAGAATTTTATAGTGCGCAAATCGATTATGAGTGCACAATCAGACAGAAAGATAGGAAATAAAATTAAAAGAAAATAATGTTCATAGTTGTATGTATGTATGATAGGTCAACGATATCAGTTTTTCTCGTAATGGAAATGCTTCTAAAAATAATTAAACATGAACAAGTAAGGCGACCGTTATCGCGTAAAATACTCAGGTGCTTCGATTTCGACTTTCTTACATCGCCTCGTATACTGATAATCAAATACTTTCGTAGATATCGCTGTTTTATGTGTCTTTTCGAAAGTGTCTACCGCAAAAATTCATGGCCGTGTTGCTAGTGTGCTGTAGATAAGATAAATAATCGCAAGAACATCTCTTTTATTCTCTTATGTTGATCGAGCGCCACAACGTCACATAGTACGCGTCGTACTTTTTGGCTCGGTCGCTCGCTCGCTCGCTCACTCGACCAAATTAGATTCAAACGTATAAGCAAACGTTCAAGCGTTTCTTAAAGCACTGATCGACAGCTCGACATCGATGACTTTTCTAATTTGCTATTTTTTTATTTTTCCATTTTTCCACTTTTCTTAATTCGTCTGTACGCCGTTGAATAATTCTATTTCTAATTTCTATAGATTTTATATATTTATTCCATATAACTTTTGGTTTTTTAATGATCATGATCGAAGATCATCATGAAGAAGAAAGAAAATTCACTAAAATGTGACGTTTGCAGACGCGTCGGTATAATTGTTAAATGACATAGCAAGCTACTTGAAAATACCCATTAGGGATTAAAAAGATAATAGAAATGAGAAATTCGTTTAAAGGGTGCAAGAAGAAAATAAATAAAAAGAAGAAGAGGACGATAAACTTATGTCTTAACTTTTTATTTTCATTATCTCTTGATTATTTATTCTCACTAATAAATTAACGATCTAGAGCGACGAATAATCGGTCTCGCTTTCAAAATCGTCGCTTCGAAAGTGAATCGCGAAACGGGGCGTGCAGTCGAACGGAAGAGAAGTCTCGCACTGACGCAAGCGGGATCAGTACCTGCGTCATGGAAAACGACTAAAACATTATTACTGGACTTCGTGTATGATAGATAAATAGAATATATTTGTAATCTTTTATTTTTTCTTTGCCGTTTTTGGTTTTTTTGTTTTTTGTGTCTTTTTTGTCTTTTTTTAAGAGGTAAAACAGTTGAGGCGAAATTCTATCGTTAAATTTGGATGTCAATAATTTCGTAATATTATCGTAGGTGCAGGATTGCCACTATTCGGTGTAGCATCTCGAATATAAGCGTATCTGTAACATGTATGTACATATATGGTGGTTAACATGTGGAAAAGTAAAACGCGCTCGTTTCCAAGCCACGTTTTCGTTTCTCCATCCTCGGTCAAGTAAGCACGTACTGTCCGTCGCACTCGTTTATGCGTGGGAATTCGCATACACGGGCAGGAGCAATGGCAACAACCTTTGGATTATCGATTGCTTCTCGCCTCACCTATTTACTCGAACGTTAGTTATCTTTTCCCGTCGCGAGCTTGATTTAATCTCGAAATCTCTTTCCGTCGCTTGTTTGCTTTTGCGTTATCTCCCGTCGTCGAAATTAGATATAGAGAAAACACAATAATATCTACTTATACTTATATACAAGAATTTTCTTTTATAGTAAAGTTAGTTAGTACTTCTTTCTTTTTTCTTTACTCTCTCTAATACTCTTCTAATACTCCTAATATCTATGTACAATTGGGATTCCCGTTCTATTACTTGTAAGAAGAAAATGATGGAAAGGATCGTTCACTGGTTACTCCTTATATTTGTCTTTGACTACTACTGATTGTACGCTGCTTGTGCTCTGACGCCACGGGAATTTATGAAGGCTCCGAGTACTTTACTACCGTTAAGGAATGGGAACGCGAAGGTAGGCAATGAGTGCAATGCGCTCGAGAGAGTAAAAGCTTCTACGAGTCTTTTACCGCGAAATATCTCAACATATAAGTTACTTTCTTATCCCACTTTTCTTTCATTTATTTCCGATTGGAATAATTCATTCATATTCTTTTTCCTTAATATAGTATTAAATACACAAGTGATGTACATTCTTATTCAAAAATATTTCGATGATAAAATCATACGTGTCGCGATAAAGAGTCGTCATGGTACATATTTGTGCTGGTTTATTTATTTATTATTTTTTTTTTTTTCTTATTAATTTTTTTTCCATTTTTCTCATTTTTCGATTAGATTTTTATAGTGATTTTTTTCACATCGCCAAAAAAAAACGATCTCTAGATGGTTTCTTTTGTTCTACGAAATAATGAAAAAAACTGACGAGAAGCGTGCGTGCATGCGTGCATGTGTATGTATTTGTGTGCGAGAGAGAAGGAAAGTGAGAGTTACCTTGAAAGCGCACGTGTAGTCGCGCGTGCTTGCCGTGCGCGGGTGTTCGCTCTATGAGAGCTCATTGTTTTAATTGCACGCGCGAAAATAGTACTAAACTATTCGTTCGAGGATGCAAACGAATGTGATTGCGAGGATGTGATTCATTTTACAGCCGAACGAACGAATATGCCAAACATAGGCCCAAGCTTTGACCAGACATAATTAATGAGTTTTCTTTTCTTTGAGAAAAAAAAAAGAACTAGACGAAATTTGATAAGTTTGAAAGAAACATTACGTTTCAGTTTTTAGTGAGATCGAGTCATGGTTCTAATCGCACAAATGTTCGAAATCTGGGTCGAACATTACCGAATTTAATCGTGCCGGCCAACTGTTCCTAGAATGTTTAACGTGCAGACGTTCTCAATATGCGCGAATGACTTTTCTTGTTCATACTGCCATTAATTTGATTGGATGAAAGTGTTTACGTGGTAAAATAAAAGAAAATAAAAAGTAGTCGTGGTTTGCGTCTTTTTCGGAACCGGTGCGTTAGATAAACGAGAATGATGATGCTTGCTCCTGATTATTATAAACAGAGGACCGATAAATGTATAAGCGATACGCACGTAACGCAGAAAGACATTTATGCATATGATAAAAGTGACGCGAAACGTTATTAGAAGTTATTATCGAAATCGAATTATTTCGGTGGTATAAGGAGATAGCATGATAAAGTTTTATTTCTCTAAAATCTTGAGATATGATTATGAGGATTTCTTCTTTTTCTTTTTCTTTTTCTTTTTCTTTTTCTTTTCTTCTCTCTTCTATTATCGACGTATTTTCAATTGCAAGACGATTTCTTCAATTTGGCGACTCGTAAGAGTTCAAGAGAATGAAAATGAAGCATTAGGCTAGCTTTAGTATCCCGCAGGTGGAAAAGGAAAGACGCGAAACGTCGAGGAAACGTGCGAATCATAGTTGTTTGAACGGTGAGTGGGGAGAACGAGCTGCCACGAAGCAACGCGCTTCAGCAAGAGAGAGTCACGTTGTCCGACACGCGCTATGCTGACACTCGAGCGATCTATGTAGGTTAGTATTTTTACATAGCTAGCAACTCGGTATCATGCGAACGGAAGGGAGACGACGACGCGACGTGTTTGCTTGCTTGCTTGCTTGCTTGCCTGCCTGCCTGTCCGCCGATCGCATGCATACGACGACGTATGTACGACGTGTGTACGACGTCTATACGACGTAAGCTCTCTATGAGATATGCTTGTATTGGGCCGAATATCGATAGACGCATTGACTTCGAATCAATTTTTCTATTTCAAGAAGGAAAGATTTCATATTTATTGGGGTTACATGTAATTCAAGGCTATTGAGTTCGTTGGACGAAAGAATAAACCTATAAGAACGATAGCTCGAAGCATTTCTATTTAAAATACATTATGCTCTCGGGAATAATTATAGTATCGTGCGCGTATATAGAGTATCGATGACCGATATGCAACGATTCGGTGAGAACCGACACGCAAGGTTCACGTGATGCGCACACTTTGTTGAAATTTCTATTTTAACCCATCTCTGGTAGCTTATGTGAGCGGTGCTTCATTTTAATTATAACTAACGTGGTATATTATTATTCTACGGCGCATCCTTGACCTTTCGCAACGGCGCCCTCGCGTCATCGGCAAATAAACATGGAGGCTTTGCGAGAACTTTTGGTGCCGTTTTTACGTAACTAAATAAATCGCGACACGTGCGCGAGCAAACTCGGAGATGAAATATACTCGATTTTTAACTTTGTTGAATGCGAATATTAAATGAAATAGAGTGAAAATAGTTTTATCAAATAAAGGACAAAATCGAGATGTTTTTTTGTTAACACGTTGCCAGCACACTTTTATTTGACGATCGTGCTTAGAAATACGAAGATCGGACGGTTATAGCCGTCATTTGCGGCAACGTGTTAATAGTTGTATGATATGGCACGATAAAAATTCGGAATCGAACGTTTTCTTTTTCGAGTTTGAGAAATTTAGTTGTACGAAAAAATATATCGTCAAATACTCGTGCACTCGTGTATCAAAATAATAATGGAAATCGCTACTGAACAGATATAACGTGTCAATTGTAATCGATTTAGCGAATAATACATACATATAATATATTATTTTATCGTTGCGTAGGTTATAACGATAGAAAATCTTACAATAAAATGTTGCTCCCGTACGCTGATAGTGTATTATATAGATGAAACTGTTCCGCACGTGCGTCCTAAGCTTGAACGATGAAAGTGAAAAAAGAAAAGATAAGCCTGGGCATGCATAGGTGCATAGAGGTAATTTATGTATCTATAATACATACATACATACATACATATCTCGCAAAGTATACGTATTGTATAGAATTTTCTCCGTTGCTGTGTCCAATTTTTCATTTGATATCTTTTTTTGTCTCCTCAACCTATAAATTGATTTAAAATCGTAAGTCTATACCTTTGCTCAAGGACGAAAGAAAGAAAAATAGCTTAGAAGGATATAAAGAATTGTTGAAATAAAGGTTCGAACTGTAGCCTTCGCTCTAGATGCGACATCCAACACGCGTTTGTGTATAATATCGATTATCAACTGTGCGCTCTACTACTAATACAGCCTGCACTATTTCACGAACGAGGAGCACGTATCATCCGATACAGAGTTCTAAAAAAAAGCTTGGCTACCACGTACTCCTTTACTAATAATAACGTAATATTTTTATACGTTAGAACTCGCGCGAGCGCAATTTTCATGGAGATAAGTAAGTATACGCATGTACAAATCTCCATTTACCTCCGCACGTGCGCGATATCCCTGTCTTGCTATTTTTTTCCTTCCTTCTCTCTCCGTTCTTAATCGACTGGTGGTCCCCTCCGAGCGAGTGGGGGTCTTGTAAGTGCTATACATACGTAGAGATATAATACGTGAAAGTGAATGCACGTACGCACGCACGCACGTACAAGCAAGCAACCAACCAACCAACCAACCAACCAACCACGGGTTCCGCGATGTCGACGTAAAGGTCGTTGAAGGACGTCTTCAATCGCAAACGCCATTATGTCATGATCTTTTCAGAACAAATCTCGAATCGGTACAAAATAACATGTTTTCTTTTTCTTCTTTTCTTCTCTTCTTCTCTTACTTTTATGAATGTTAGAAGATTGTAACATTCAAAAGACAACAGCGTGTATTAGCATTACCTTAATAGGTAAATTAATGTGTATGTATAATACTTACATAGAGCAATTGGTAAATGTTAATTGCGAAGTGACATGTCCGAGCAAAGTTTGCGGTTATTTTTGTGATCATTGAAATTTGGTTCTCCTAAAAAAATCTTTGAATCCGATGAATCTTCTAACAAGGTAAAAACAATTTCTTTCTCGTTTTTTCTTGACGTATTTTTCAAGATAGATGTATCTATCTTGCGCATCGCATCTTTTCTATTATATATACCGTACATTGGAAGATGAAATGGATGGAAAGGGAAAAGAAGCCAAGCCAAGGGGAGAACGATCTGTGAGAGAGTCACATGCAAGAAAATGTCAACCACGTGCGAGAACACGAGGCATAGTTTTCTTAGACATAACCAGTTCGGCCTCCTTACGTTAAGTAATTTCTTACACCGATAAAATAGGTGGTGAATGCGTGCGTGCGTGCGTGCGTGCGTGTGTGCGTGCGTGCATGTACATTATTTGCATGTAACAGTGCTGCGCATTATGTGCTCACTAAAAAGCACGGCTTACTTACTCGACAAAATTTTCTTTCATTACAATGAATTTCTCTTTTTACTGACTTTTGCGTCATCATCAAACGTCAAGGTTTGTTTTCCGTTGCGATTGATAATTCGTTTCTTTCGTGACTGTGATGTAGGTCGATAAGCGAAAACGAGCTCGGCCTAAATACGAAGTGAAATTGATTTCATTCCAAGAGAGGTAGAGTGAAATTTGATGTCTGTTAAAAGAAAAAATATGTTCGATATGCAATAGGTATGCATTGACTTGGACTTAGATATAAATATGCATCTCCTGTAAATTTCATAAGCAACGACAATGTCGTTCGTGTTTTTGCTGTCTAGCTGGCGCATACGAAATAATCAGATCATCTTAACTTTTTCCATATGCTTCTTCTTATAGAAAAGAAAATCTATAATGGAATATAAGCGTGCCGCTAGGTATAACTTTCTTACTCTAGGTAGTATCTCTTTCGAGCTATTTCAAGTATTACGTATATTAAGTAAATTGTCATTAATTCTCTTTCGTTTTATTCTTCCAAAGCCAGAGCTATAAACAACACCATATTTCTCTTCAATTACGTATTTCTTTATGTACATATATGAAAGTGAATGATTTCATAAATTTAAAATTCTTGCGAAAATCCTTAGAGACATGAATATGTTACCTACGTTAACCGCTATTTATGTACACATAGATATTAATTATATTTTTCAGTTTGGATGGAAGATCCTGCAAGGATGAAATTTATAGAATGGGCTTAGGAACAGGATACTGCGAAGGAAACTTGAATTTCGCCACTGCCTCGGAGGACGATGAAGTTTACACTAAGAAGAAGGTTTCCAGAGTAAGTCTTTAATCTTCAAAAATAAGCATTTGCATTTTATTTTTGTATGTTAAATTATTTATGTATTTAGTGTAATGCAGTTAGTGTACCAACGACACAACCAACCAATTACCCATGCTTATGATACATGTCGATATTTTGACGAGCTAATCGAGGATACATATACATACATATGTATTTATAAGTTAAAATTCCCGGAGAAATATGGGCCGCCGCATGACTGTGACGCGTTGTGGAAAAATTGTTTTCTCGTAACACGTGCCGTTCCACGTTTGTTTATCAATCGCGCGACACAGGAACGCGATATTTCTTGGAACGCTACTCTTCCCCTCTTTTTCTCTCTTATGTTAGAGCTTTTCACCTGATAATAGGTTGCCGTTTTTTAAATTAAACAGCAATTGTAACATAAACAGCTTTTTAAAGTCTTCTTGCGACTATTTAATTAAAAATGACTTTTATCAGTCATCTCTCATGCAACTATTGTTGTTAGCAGCGTACAATACATACAATTGTAAAGCTTTGTGTATGAGACCAAACCGTTGACAAATGAATAACGATTAAACAACGATTAAACAACGATTAAAACTTCAAGCGACTTTTCATTATTTTTTGATATCTTAAAGCATTTAAACAAATATTAACACATGCATATACCTCCTACTTTACATTTCTTTCATTCGATATTTCAATAAAATGAAATTTGATGAAAAGATGATCGAATTTATAAATAGAATTTGGTAGAAATCAACATACATATCTACTCGATTAGAGCATAAAGCGATAAGCCAAGTGTAGTTCATGCGGCGAGGTAAAATATCATAAACATATATGTACATATGTATTTACATATGCTGTATGCAGAGCTGTTTTATTTGTTGCTCACTCGTTTGCTCGATCACGTGCAGCTGCGCGAGTCGCGTCGCGTCGCCGCGTTGCGTTCAAAGTACACAATCACTCGCTCAAAGTACAACATACTACTACTTGGATACTCGAAGCAAATGTTTCTTTCCTTTTTTATATTGAAATATAGGCTAGTATTTCCTACCTTGCTCTTAATTTCGATTTTGGAGAAAAGTTCTATATTCAACTGTAATATTCAAATTCTCAAAAAGATGGAGTTTATCTTTTCTTCGAGATACCGATCGATCACTATTTCTTCATCGTTCTTTTCCTCTATGTTGCAATTTCTGTCTTTCAGTACAAATCGTTTCAAAGTACCTCAAGAACGTGACGTGCCGTATTTGAGAGATGCTGCAAACATGGTAGATAATTATATGAATTGTTCGATTAATGATAGATAAAGAGAAAATGATAATCGTTAATAAAACAAACACTACTCGCGCGAATAAGAGTATTCAATTTTCTAATCTCAATTGGAGAGAAATTGATGGATCGATTATTGGTTAAAGATATCCGCTGACGATAATATTACATTTTGATTTCGTTTAAACAATTATCACCGACTTGTATGAAGAAAGATTTATGATTCGTTTAATCTCCAAACTCGGTGTCGTACTCATTTTCTTTTCTTTCATATAACTTTCTCTTGTGTGTTTACTCTTTTATACGAAATTATAAAAAGATGACATTGAATGAAATAGCCCTCTATAGCCCTCTATAGCCCTCTATTTTTATATATTTGGTATTCCAAATATCAGTAGTCTACTCTATATATAATTATGTGGAAGGAAAACAAGTGGCAATAACAATTGTCGGCGAGCCGTCTTATCGAAATAAAACGAAGAGGAAACCTAGGTTTTATCTACCACTTGCGTAATACTCGGCGATTGGATGTTGCGTAATGAACCGCTTAATCCTTCGCTGATTGATCGTCCAATACAACCACCTATAAGCAACAATATTACACGCGGATATAGCGAATCCTTTCCAGTTGTTCTCCTTTCGATGACGCAAACTTGATTGGACTGTTTCTAATAGAGGTGTTTTCTAATTGCACGCATTTATTGCATTTATTATTTCCCTAGAAAAAAAAGAAGAAATATGTGTGTATATACATATGTACAATATGTCTATAAAACAGCCTGTAACTATAAAGTTTGGCAGTCGATGAAATTAAATGAAAAATACCCATAGAATTTACTCCCACTAGGAGGTATTTCTAAACTAGATTGGTCAAGGTGGTACGTGCGAGTTATAAGTACGAGTTAAGTGCCAGGTAAAGCAGCAGGCGTGTTTCGTGACACGAAAGCAATTCTGTGCCGGATCGATTAATCGACGGTGGGAATACCTGGTTGCTTTCTCGGTCATGGCTGTGACTCAGGATCACGTTATGTGGTCACTCTTCTACTAGATCTGCTGTGTCAATTGAGAGGCAAGGTTCAATATAAAATAGACACTTTTTGTACACACGTGCGTAAGCACGACAAAATAACTTTTTATTTATTTTTTAGTTCTTATTGTTCAAATAAAAACGATTTTATGACAGATTTGAAGGTAGACATTTTTCCTTAAAATTTTATAATGGTTAGAAAAAATAATTTAATGAATGTACAATTAGCATCAATTGATCCTTCTCGAGAATGAATAAAATTGAAACGCGAAGGAATAATATAGATCGACGATGGTCAGATTTTTCATGGTCACCATCTTCGTTCGATTTGTCTATCTTTTTCGGCGCGTATCGTGACACGTGGACGTGTTTCAAGATAATTCGTGTCACGAGTGTCCGTTTCTTTCCTTCGACTCTTTTAGTAAGACCTCGCTATCCGAACAATTTCGAAAGTCGTTCGACATTTTTGTCGTTGTCGTCGTCGTCGTCGTCGTCGTCGTCGTCGTCGTCGTTGCTTGCTTGCTCGCTTTTGCTTGCCTGCCTGCCTGCCTGCCTGCCTGTATTTTCTATCATTCCTTGAAATCTACCAATGTTTACAGCTGACGTGATCGGAAAGCCTTTTCTTTCTCTTTTGAATTACCATTTATTGGTTAGCCATCTTTTTTTATTAAATTTAACAGTCATTTTGATCAACTTTATTGTCAGGATTAAATCATCTCTTGTTGAAGAATTGTTCTTTGAATATTGGAATTAACCAATATTCTTTTGTTTTCCAATAAAAAGGAGGATGAACAATTTTAAAGGATAAATTGAATTGATTAGCGAGAGATAAATGGAGAGATCACAAAAATAAGATTAAATCGCAGCTAACAGTTATTTGGTATTTCCCGCGTGCTATCGTTTTTTCTTTGTTTCAATTTTATTTCGTGTACAACGATAAATGCGAACAATTCTCGTCGATAAATGACTGTTATGAGAAATACGATAAATATTAAAAAAATAAGAACTAAAGTTCTTCTAATATACATATAACTATCGTCTAATACAATATTCCATCGTTTTGACCTACCTAAATATTAATTAATGACGATAACACACTCAATTACGATTGTTTTTCATGAATGTCTTATTAGAAAATCTAATCCTCTTGTTATTGTAAACATAGAGAACTGGATTGAACGAGCTGGATTTAAGCAGAAGAAAAGTTGACAGGTCAGATGGCACGAATTTTATTAAGAGACAAGTGTAGAAACACACACACACACACACACACACACACACACACACAAACGCGCGTTCACATTTATCAATTTCCACGCTTTATCAATTCCCCCTCTCTCTTTCTCTTTCTTTCTCTCTCTCTCTCTCTCGCTCTCTGACTCTTTATTTAAGATTTTTAAATTCTTCTTATCAGAGTCTACAAGGGGGATCTCATTTTCTTGCGTCACGTGCCACGAATCGAGATTTATTGGCACAAGCCGACGCGTCACGAGAGCTTGATTCGACGACTCACGATTATTTCCAGTTTTCAACAAATAAAAGAGCTACTGGATATCAATTTGGACTTCGCGCAGTGCTATATTAGTATCTTCGAAAACGGTCTCTCTCTTCTTTGGTCGGATCGAATCGTCTTTAGTCAGATTTTACATTTTTTCTTATTTCATTTTCTTAAGTTTTTGGCTTATTTATATTCTATGATATATATCGATAATATGTTAAATTATTTTGTCTTTAGTTTCTATTTAATAAAATAATTTTCTCGATCGAGTGTTATTCTTTTCTTGGTTCTTATAATAAATAGAATATGCATGTATAATGCATGTGTTCGTATTTAAAAGGTAGACTGTTTCTCGAGTACTTTTTATAGTCGCTCTTGTCATATATATATATATATATATATCCTTGCTATATACTTTTTGCTCCGTGTCGTGGTCGTTTTGTCATTCGACGAAAATAATATATTCCCACTTATTGCATCAAGAACGGTAAACAACACAGCACGTGTTTACTCGTCCGATGCGTGTTCTTGGGATGGATCGTGCATCTTGAATATCGTCGCTAAAATGAATTGCATAGCAGGCTTATCAACGCGATTCATATATACTTTTTTTCATTGACGACTTTTACGAACGTCAAACGTAATATGAAAACTAATTCGATATTACACACGTATTCTATAAAAACAGATATTGTCGAAAAACTTTGATCTCGTTTTATACTTGCCAACCCTTTGTTACCTCTTATTACTTTTTCGTCGATGCAAATGATGATTACAAATAGACGAGTCACCGATAGGCTATTTTTTCGTTGGATCATTCGTGAATCAGACATTTGCGTCAGGATTGCGTCGATTTTTTTCTATCTTCTAACGCGTCATCGAGTTGTTTGGAATATATTTAAACGGCGAGGCCGGTCCAGCTGTCGCGGATAACAGCTGTCGTCTCACCTCTTTCTAGTATGAATTTCAAATGAAATTCATTTCGACTAACTAACTAACTTGCTTGGAGAATCTGTCGAACTTGTCGAACTTTTTACAAAACACTTGGTTGCTCCTTTCATTTTTTCTCTATTTTTCTCTTTGTTCGTCTCGCCTTAATTACGCTGTTGTTATTTCTGTAAATGTGTTCGAAATCCGGTGACGTCTAGTTATCGTTTGAAAAACAGCGAGATCTACTCTTTCTTGATAAACTCTGATCATAATACGAGAACATCTTCTTGGACTGGTTATAACCGGGCAATGTGATATCTCGACCTCGTTAAAGCAGTTTCCATACTCGTCCGATTTTTAATTTTTTTTTTTTCATCTTTCTCTTGCATCAACAGAATTGTCTTTTTCTTTCGGGGAGTATTTGAGGTCAAAGCGCGGTTCGTAACGTTGACTCGTCGTTCTATTCTATAATATATCTATATTATCATATATAGATGAAACTGTTCGTTTTCATTATCTACTGCATTCGATGCTTTACCAAGAAATTAATCTAATAACCCCGAATATTGGAGATACTCGATTTGGAGATTTTCGATTGCTATTTCGATTGCGATTTGTATGTATATTTTGTACGTATTTTGCGAGAGTAAGAAAAAATCTCTTGATTTGCGAAAAATCATTTTAAATATTATCAGGAAATGATGTGGTTATTATAAGCCACATTTTCAAGTTATTTCATTAGATTCATCAAAATATCAATTCGCAAAATATATCTTTTTTTTTGCTTCTTTCCTCGCTGGTAGTATATAAAAAAAAAAAAAAGCTCGGTTATATCCAGTTCATCCCGCTTATCTAACGAAACTTCGATGACCTCTTCTCTTTGATAGAGAAAAAATATTGACGGTGTTTATACAAAGTATACGTATATAACTATGTATTTATATGTATGTACTTATGCAATACATTCTCGGACGTACGAAATTACGTAGAATAAGGAAAAATAGGGTAAAATGGAGAGAAATCTATTTCTATTACTATTCGAAAAAATCCTTAAACGCGGTTTAGATGTTGAAAGTTTGAAGTATCTGATGTTTTTGTCGATCGGCTTTTATATTTCTAGTCAATTATTACGAAATCGGGACAAAATGAATGTGAGAAGACTTTCGGAAAAAGGTCAGAACGAACGGGCGCGCCGAAAGTTTTGACTAACCATAAGTCGTCGTACTTGGTATGTACGTTCCTCGCTTCGCGATCGCATACCAAGTTTATGTACATAGGTAATCATATATTAGCTTAGCTAGTAGAGATGAATGTGTGTACGTATGTACGTATGTACGTGCACATTTATAAATACATAGATATTGCAGATTGTGTAGGTATATGCGTAGATTAAAGGATAGGTTCGTTGGCTCACGTGTTGGGCGTAGTGCATGGCGTTTCCAACACGTGACGTCGGTTTCTCGTCATCACCGAGCGACATCTCCGTCCACTGCTAAAGTAACAAGAGTCTCGAGGCCGATGGAACGTAGTCGCTCTCCTGCCATTCGTAAAGGAGGACGGGTTCTCTCTGATATACTAAACAATAAGACTCTTCACATATTATTTGCGTAGTGCTAATAATATTTATCTATCGCCCTTATCCCTCTACTACCCCGCTACTCGACGATTTCAAAATATTTCATTACTCCTGACATTGTGGTCATTGTGGTCAGTGTGGTCAGTGTGGTTATTGTGGTGTATTAGTGCTTACTTATCAAATTATGTGTTAATTATTGTTACATTAAGTGTTAGGATATAAAGAATACAATTATTGCGTCCTGCGACTTTCTTTTTTTCTTTTTTCTTTTTTTCTTTTTTTCTTTCAATCTGTCATCTTATCGCGGAAACGCACAATGGTCACACATAGTATGGATAATATTTTAAATATGCAATACTATCCGATGACTAATCACGTCGACGCGTCGGTACATTCGCCACCACCAAGGAAAAGACGTTGCTTGAACAAAGAGGTAAAGTTGACATAAAAGTTGACATAAAAGTTGACATAAAAGTTGATATAAAAGGAAAAACAAATTTGTTATGCGTCCGTGCTCGCGGGTAATTCGGACACGAGAAGAAACGATTCATTTTGGCGCCCCGCGTCGGATATACCACCGAAAATGTTCCAAGGTTGGACACACGCCAAAGATATCTATTCCATTCAATTATTTACTGATAAATAATAATATATAGCACATTAGCTAGTATCGACGGACTAGGATTTATTTGTTACTTGCGAATCAACTAGTCTCAGAAATATTTGATAGATGTATAGTATACGTAATAGTATTTGCGTGTTCAACTACTAAATGTGATAAATGTGATCGTTTTGTCTTTACAGCAAGATCCAATGTCGCATAGGATCATCGAGAAGCGTAGAAGAGATCGCATGAACAATTGTCTCGCCGATCTCAGCAGGTTGATTCCCGCGGAATACTTGAAGAAGGGTCGCGGCAGAGTGGAAAAAACCGAGATCATCGAGATGGCCATACGTCATATGAAACACCTGCAAGGTCTTCGACAAGGTTTTTGCACTTTATTTGCCACCTACGTTGTGCTACCCTATTCTCGTCATCTTTTTCGCGAGCAAATGAGAAACTGACGTATGGTTTTACTTGGTTTATTATTTAGAGACGAAGCACGCGAGCGTGACACCTGTGCACGCACACCCCGAAGACAGCGTTGACAGCATTTCTCATTCGACTGCGGCCTCAACCGCGGCCGAGCACTACAGGCTGGGATTTCAAGAGTGCCTCAGCGAAACGATGCACTTTCTTATCGAGGTCGAAGGCTTCTACGCAAGGGATTCTCTTTGCGTGCAGTTGACCAATCATTTGCAGCAACATTGCGAGAAGATCTTGGCCACGAGTGCGTATGTCTATCCTCTATAATTTATAAATCTACATTGCTTTTTTATATTTCAAATAAATGTCTTATTTTAGGTGACAGGCTGGGCTTTCCGCAACACGAAATGCTGCCAATGTCGACCGGCGGTGGTGGCGTTGGCGTTGGCGGTGGTAGCGGTGGCGGTGGCGGTGGCGGTGGCGGTGGCGGAAGTACAAACGTTACGAGTTACGATCATGCGAGCATACCGATGATATGTCAGCCTACCGTTCACTCCGATCACGGTTCGAGTTCGGGCGTGAGTTCCTTTGGCGATTCGGATCGTCCTCCGCGTCCTATTGGCAGTTCCGGTGTTTGTTGTAGCTCTGGCATCATCATATCACCGCCCACGATCGTCAGCGACGACAGTAACCACAGCAGCCATTCTCACAGTACACCTCTTAGCGCGAGTAATAACTATCGTCCTCAGAATTATAAGTTTAAAAGCTCGATCAAACAGAGGTTTTCCGCCGAGAGGATCAAGTCGAGTCCTTCTCCGTGTGCTAGCCCTGAAAAACAAACTAATTCCTCTCATGGCGTGCCAATTTTTGCTCTTCACGATGGTGGTGCTTTTTATGTTCCTCTCACTGTCGAGGCTTCCATACTAAGTCCTCACTTTGGACTTATTCCGGATAACGGACCGGACACTGTCCTTCATCCAGTCACCATATCCGTCAATTTTAATCAACAACATTCGATGTCGCCGCAGTCAGCGGCTAGTCCAATCTCGATAACTACCATGACGACGATGACAACGACGACGACGATGACGTCGACTACGACGACGGCGACGATGGCGACTACAACGACAACAGCGACGTCGATGACGTCGACGACGACCACGGCGACGGCGGCGGCGGCGGCGGCGGCGGCGGCGACGACAACGGCGACGGCGATAACAATGTGCAACACCGTAAATGGAGCCGTACCCTGGTCCTTGCAACATAGTCCGATATATCAAACGTAAAAGTTTAGAAAAGATCTAGAAGGTTCTGAAAAATATCGAAATATTTGAATTTAAAACTTTTTTTCTTTGTACGATTAGACCTATCGCTTTGCTATCTTTTCTGGATTCGCGAACGATTCGCTCGAAAAATATTGTCCATTCGATAAACATTCCGGAATATTTGCGAAGCGTACCTTTTCTCTTATCGAATGTTCTTTTATGAAACACAAAAGAACGCATCCGCGACGACAAATGTTGTCGGCACAATATTGAATGCAATATTATGTACCTACTATATATATATATATATATTTTTTTTTAAGTACGATATGACAGGACTCCATTTATGGAACAGAGTTACTCGTCTTAATGGTGATATTCCTATATTTAGGAATAATATATCTTATAATGAGAACATTTATACCTCCGCATTTTGCGATTAAATCATTTTAGTTCCACTTTATTTCGATAGAACGTTTTTCATAGTTCTAGTATTGCACAAAAGTATTGCATTTTATCATGTATATTTATATTGAAGGCAAATTTATTTATTCGTGAAAATAAATTTGTTATATTTTTACGGATATAAGTATATATACTACGTTTCGACGAATGGAGTCCTCTTTATTATTAACGTTACTGTTATTGTTACTATAATAATAATAATAATAATAATAATAATAATAATAAAAAAATAATAATAATAATAATAATAATAATAATAATATTAATAATAACAATAATAATAACAATAATAATAATTATAATAATGAGAATAATAATAATAATTATTAAGACTATTGTTATTATTCTAACGATTACTGTTAATAGAGGAGATTTTGTTTAATTACCGAGGCTGTGGGTTGCTTTAGCATTTACAATCGTTCGAAAGAACAAACGATTAAAAGTAGACAAAAAAATATGTTTGAATATTACGAAGAGAAGCTTCAGCTCGCACTTTTGTTTCGGTGTGTTTTTTCTCTCGTCTTGTCACTCTTATTCCTTCCTATTCTTCTTTTTCATTCTTTTTGGAAGAAGTTTCGTAAATCGTAAAGATCAAGCACGATGTTAGATCGGTTTATGATCATTAAATTGTTTGGCGAGTGCTTCTTGTATCGCTCTTTTATTAATTCTTCATTCATTCTTTGTTCTTTATTATTCACATTGTTTGTTCGCTTCTTCTTTAGATCTTTAATCTTTCCCTCTTTGTTCATTTTTTTTTTAACAAGATGCGACTTCCATATACACATTATCCAGCGAAAATAAAGAGCGCTTTGTAATTCGTAATTTTCTTCTTTTGTATAACGAAGTACTACGAAGAAACTAAAAGAAATTATTTTACTTTCGCCGCGACCGTTCATAGATCGCGTTAATAATTAATGATCATTTGCCAAACAGCATTTGTCAACAGGCTCGAACGTTATATGTTAAAACTGTCAAATAGTTCAAATGAGTTTGTCCGAAAGTGCCTATACGAAGACGCCAACACACTTTAAATTACACATCAACAACGTATACGTGTCGAGTTTGAATCATAAAATGAACTCATGTCACGTTCGATAGCGAGATAATTTAATCTGCTAAATGTTTCGTGAAACAGGTCTCAGCGATTAAAGACTGACAGAGAGACCTATATTACATTGAATTCATTGTAAGATCGACTTGTTGCATCAAATATATTTGTAAATATTATGTTTAGTTGTAACTTTATCAAAGAATTTATTGCGAAATAAATTATCATAAATTGATTATATATATATATGTATATATGCCATATGTAAATGATAGTTTGTATTCTTACCCATGTATTATAATACTTATCGTATAACATTAGCAATATATTGTTGTTATCCAGTCTATAGAAATGACAAGAAAAAAGACGATTTGCGATATGCAATTAAATTTTGTTTTTATTACATCAACATAATATCTGGCTAAGGGGCAAAACAATTATAGAACGCGTCTATGAGAATATAGAAATAGATAGGGAATGACGAAGAATGGAATAGAGCAGTGAAGGAATGCAGAATTCACCGGTAATACCAACGGCGATGGATAACGGCAAGGAGACCCGCACTTTTTTAATCCAACTTTGCCGCTTTTCCTCTTGTTGCGAATCACGAGAGAGAAATATTAAGAGATAAGTTGATAGTCGAAAGAGATGATCCTATATCAATGATATATTATAGATATTCTTATATAAGTAGTCAAATGAATTGCAACATGAGGCAACCAATTTGTTTTTCAAACAAATCAACCTTAACGAATAAAACAAAATGGAATAATATGGGAATGCGAGGCAGCACGCGCTTTTGGTTTATAGGTTAAAGTCTTTCTTTGCAATTGGTGCACGTTGTTAGAGACAAATGAAGAGGCAAATAGAGAAAAAGATCAAGTATTGTAGTTGTCATCTGGTTATCAAAGTTGCACGCTATCTTTGCGTAATGCAAAGTTCTTGTTGGACTAACCAGTCGAGTGGCACGCTGCCTCGTACGACGTAGGGCGTCGTGGAATAATGCGTCGAGTAATGCGTCGAGTAATGCGTCGAGTAATGCGTCATATAACGACGCATCCCGCCTGTCTTTTTGTTCTTTCATCAATATATTAATTGAAAAACCTAACTACTACTACACAGAGTCCAAGGAAACCGAGTAAATGGACACATATCGTCGATGTAATAATGAAGTATTATATAAACGCAATTAACCCTAGCATATGTGAGGGGTGCGCGGGGTATATGTAAATTGTATGTGCAGGTTCGGATAGATGCGTGGATTCAATACTACTGGATAATGTAATGGGGGTAAGCACAACATCTTTTCACTTTTGATATTAATCGAGTGAGGAACGAACATAGGAGCAGCAGCGGCGGCGGCGGCGGCGGTGGCAGCAGCAGCAGCAGCAGCAGCAGCAGCGATTTGTGCCTTGTTTGAATAAAATACCCTAGCGGTGGTGGTATCGATGGAACAATCAGCCAACTTGAAACTTCCGAGGAAGTTTGATGGTTACTTTTTCTTTTGGGCCTTCTCTGCGGCCTTTGTAACTTTGCCCTGTGTATCTTTGAAATTGACGCTCTGCAAAGAAATATATAATAAGATAAGGAATTTGATTGCAATCGAAAAAAAAAAGTAAATATTATTTGTGCCTCCTCTTAGTTGTTATTGTTGTTGTTGTTGTTGTTGTTGTTGTACCTTAATAACGCCCACGGCAACTGTCTGACGCATATCGCGAACAGCGAAACGGCCAAGAGGCGGGAACTCTTGGAATGCCTCAACGCACATTGGCTTGGTCGGCTGCAACATCACGATGGCTGCGTCCCCGCTTTTTATACTCTTTGGATTTTCTTCGGTGATTTTACCGGTACGGCGGTCGCATTTCTGCTTTATCTCGGCAAATTTGCAGGCGATATGAGCGGTATGGCAGTCGAGGACGGGCGTGTAACCATTGCTGATCTGTCCGGGATGATTAAGAACGATGACCTGAGCGGTGAAGTCGGCTGCGCCGCGAGGTGGCTGATTTTTCGAGTCCCCGGCAACGTAGCCGCGCCTCAACTCCTTCACCGAAATATTCTTCACGTTGAAACCAACGTTGTCGCCTGGCAATGCCTCCATCAAGGCCTCGTGATGCATCTCGACGGATTTGACTTCGGTGGTAAGTGCAGCCGGAGCGAAGGTCACCAACATCCCTGTTGAAAGAAGATTGTTTATCCATGATAAAGCAAACTAAAAGGTAAAATAAGAGGTGAGATGGTGGAGGATAACCAACGCACCTGGTTTGAGGATGCCTGTCTCGACGCGACCAACGGGAACGGTGCCGATACCACCGATTTTGTAGACGTCCTGAAGAGGCAAACGAAGTGCTTTGTCTGTTGGTCTCGATGGCGGTAAGATTGCGTCGAGTGCTTCGATCAGAGTCTTGCCTTCGGCGTTGCCGTCCTTACGTTCGACTTTCCAGCCTTTGTACCAGAGGGTTTTCGGAGACGATTCGAGCATGTTGTCACCGTGCCAGCCAGAAATTGGAACGAATGCTACCGACGCCGTATTATAACCGATCTTCTTGATATAGGACGACACCTCCTTTTTAATTTCTTCGAATCGACTCTCCGAATACGGTGGATCGGTCATGTCCATTTTATTTACGCCGACGATCAGTTGTTTTACGCCGAGAGTGAACGCGAGCAAGGCATGCTCGCGGGTCTGACCGTTCTTTGAAATTCCAGCTTCGAATTCACCGATACCAGCGGCTACTATAAGGACCGCGCAATCGGCCTGACTCGTACCGGTTATCATGTTTTTTATGAAATCACGATGACCTGGGGCATCGATGATTGTCACGTAATATTTGGCCGTTTCGAATTTCCAAAGGGCAATGTCGATGGTAATGCCTCGCTCGCGCTCGGCTTTCAGCTTGTCCAAAACCCATGCGTACTTAAACGAGCCCTTACCCATCTCTTGGGCCTCTTTTTCGAATTTTTCGATCGTACGCTTATCGATACCACCGCATTTGTAAATCAAATGACCGGTGGTCGTAGATTTTCCTGAATCTACGTGACCGATTACCACGATATTTATATGGATTTTTTCTTTGCCCATCTCGAAGCTTTACCAAAACCCTGAAAACAGAAAGCAGCTAATTTATTAAGCTCGTTTAAAGTAGCCTTTACTCAATTCATATCTTCTGTTGTCTCTTTCCTCTGCATGTTTGTCTGCTGCATGTTTGTCTGCTGCATGTTTGTCAGTAGTAACCATCGTCATAAGAAACGTTCGACGTTTATTTATTTTTTCGCTGAGACGGAGAGAAACCTTACCGAATAATCTTCCTTCTTAAATCTTCTTCGGCGTCTTAGGGTATTTTTTAAGATCGAAAAATCGTTATTACAACTTGCTACTTTTTTTTTTTTCAAATATCCATCCGTGTATAGATGTATTTATTCATCTTATTTTCAAGCTATACCATTGCAACATGTTGCGCAACAATTTTACAACGCGTTGGAATAATCTAACGATGAGGTTTATAGGGAAACAGAGGTATTTTAATAGAAAAAATAAGAACGATCGATCGTCCTTAACCTATCACAACAACTGATAATAAAATGTTATCTTTCATTGGAATAGCATATAAAAGAAATTGACTAAGTTTTGTAGAAACCTCATTCTAATCTTGTTTATAATAAATACAAAGAGAAAGGGTTTGACTAGATGACAAAATTCTTATATTTTTGGTTGTTCGCGGTGAAAATGCACTATCGTTTGAGAGATTTTCCGCGTTGTGTTGCTTGTCGATGTTAAAAAGAGAGGGAGAGGGAGAGGGAGAAGCTTAAGGGCGGATTCGTAGGTCGCGACGCTATGCGACGTGACGCTACGCGACGTGACGCTACGCGACGCGACGCGGCGCTCGAATCAATATGTCCTACTACCGTTTATTTTGACCAAGAACCGGTCATATTTTGCTTTCTCTACTCTCTTCTTTCTTTTACCCTCTCCATGTTTAGGTATACATATCGATTTGATACAATCTTTTGTATATAGTTTATCTTTATACTACATGACTAATTACGCAATATATGATCTTTTTGTAATTTTTTGTCATTTTTTGTAATAAATGTCATGGAAAAGGCGTCGTTGGTCAGGGGCATCATCATCATCATCATCATCATCATCATCACACATAACAGAAACAGATCAAATCGATTTGCAAAGAAAGAGAGAGTTTAGCGTTAGATCGTGCGTTTTGCAAACAACAGAGGGTAAGGGATTGCGTTTACTCACCGGCTCTAGTAGTGTCGCGAAAATAAATAAAAAAGCGAAGAAGAAATGCAGTTTGCGCGTACTTCTCGTGGTCCGTTCCGTGATATGTTGCGCGGGTGAAAACACGGTAAACGACGACGAAGAGAGGGTGCAGCATACGAACGACCTCTATTCGCGCGGCTTGCAAAACGCAGCGAAGCTCGCGCAAGCGCCAAGTTTCTTCGAGCTTGCGCTTCAGATCGTATTTATCTTATATAGTATCTATATATATTTCACTCTTTCTCTTATTCTCTTTTCATCTCGCACTATCGAATTAACTAACTATGGAGATTTTCTTTGAACGCGAGAGAGCTTTCAATGCATTTTTTTCTTTTTTTCATATCTCTCTTAATGAAAGATCTTGAGACACATTTTGTATTTGTATGTTCATGCACACGGGCGGGGATACATGCACATGCACACTTATTGTTATAAAATTATTTCAAATATAGATTTGTGAAAAATTACTTGCATCTTTTTGCATTATTACATACATGCATGTAAATAGAAAATTGGACTCTCCTAAAGTATATTTGTATGTTAAGTTTTCGTAAGTCACTTGTGGTCATTTGGTGACCACGTGCTCGATGCAGTCAATCGAAAATAGAAGCCCATCGTCATAGCAAAGTCATCGCTTGCTGCTTCACTCTGTGTTGTTATTAGCTCGATATCGAAATCATTATTGTATTACTAAGACCAAGTTCCAAATTTAGTTATATTTGCGAGAATGGACAACGATTCCGATTCATCCGAGGTCAGTAGATTCTATATAGCTTCTCTATAGCTCTAGAACTCCCAGAACACGTTATGTTCTCTCTGTAATTTTTTTTTTTTTTAATGATTTTGTAGTAGTCTATAGTATTATATTGGCAAAACGCAAAAACTGTCGACGTTTAAAACAAGTTTGTTTTCCTAAATTGTAGAATTAGTCTTCGGCTGAGATTTGGTATCGTTAAATGTGTCGTACAACGAGCGTACATGTACGCGTACAACGAGCTAAATAAGCAAAATACCTTTTATTTTTGATAAATCGTTTATTTTTTCAAGCAAACGGATGTCGATGAAGCGAAGAGGGGCTGGGGAATAGAGGAATGATTTTTGATTCGAAAGATAAACGATTAGTAAACTTGGAATCCGAAAGTGTGACGCACGTGGCCAAAAATAATAACTCTGAGCGAAAATCATTTTTAGTGGCGATTTCCGGGTCCGTTTTCGAGCTAAGATGAATGAATCTTTCGAACGATTTTCTTTGATATATCGACGATATTATTTAAAAAAAAAAAAAAAAAAAAAATGAAAACTAGTAGAGTAGGTACCGAGAATTTCTAGACCGCCTAAACACCGCCAAGACCTATTCAATTTTTCATTTTTTATTTTTCCAATTCTCCTCAGGTTAGATATTTTTAGTCGATTTACGGAAATGCCGGGTCTTCCGAATAAATCCTTCGCTGACGCGTCTCACAAATTTATTCTCGCATCTACGCTTTTCACACGCAATGACTCGTCCGAGTTGCGGGAAATTTATGAGGGGCCACTCATGAATTATGCTGCGATTTCGTGCATATTCCATTGGAACGTCCGAGCACATATACATACGTTTCTAGCGAAAAACGGGAAATCTTGTTTCATCTGAAAAACTAATTTGTGAATATACGAGAAGATACGAGATTGTAGCGTACAAAAAATCGTCTTTATATCATTTCAGACGTGAGAGCTAAGCTCCTACGCGTCCTTAAAAACGGAACCGATGTCCAGTCGATTATCGAAATAGTTGACTACTTTTTTCAATCTTGACCTTGATGAGGCGCCACACGTCGTCCTTGTCTCCAATCGAAGAGCGTATCTTTGCTTATTTATACCACCTCCCTTGGAAACGTTCAACGACACAGAAGGTTCGTGGAGTTTACTTCTGTGATTAAATTGGTGATTCAATTGGACGAAGCTTCATGAAAGATTAATAATTATCTATGTTTATAAAAGAAAACAGTTGAAAATACAAGATTATAGAAATAAAGTTATTAATTATTTATGTCCATTTGATGAACGATTTACAGGCGCGTGCTGTAAATTCCGGTAGGAAGGTTTACGTCGCCCTCGACTTTAGATTCTAAATTTATGCAGAGTTCATTAATGTGCATTAAGAGAATTACGTCTAATACTAATCTAATTTCCGTGATACATATTACGCCATCGTTGTTTATACAAACAGCTGTTCATTGAGATATGTTAGCACACGAGTGAAACAACGAATGAATTTGAAAGCGAGTATTGTGCCATAGACTTGCGAACGAATGAACCAAGTACCGCTCGAGAATTATTTATAGTTAGCCCAGTTAGCTCGAAGTTGACCTCTGATCCCGTGCCTTGCTTGCATTTGGTTAGCTTCGTTACTTCTTTCGGTACCAAATAATGGCATGAAAGCCAACGACTCTAACAGCTTTTTTTTTTTTTTTTATGGAGTTTCTCTTTGTTAACTTTAACGACGTTTACGAGGACGGATAAATTTAATCCATAAGATGAATGTTGCACCTATCGCTATTCACGCGATTAAACGATCTAAACGATATCGAGAATATCAGTGAATTTGAAAATTCATTCTTCAGAAAGAATCCCAATACTAATATAGTCGAGGAGAATGAATCGGTTTATTGAAAAATCATGCTTGGAGCGTAAACATCGGATAAATTTAGATACTTATTGTTAGATCATTCGTGATATCTACCTACGCGTCAAAGACGACTCACAGTCCTACGTATCCCAAGAATTTACATTTACTATTATAGTGAGAAAGCATCATCGTACCGTCACGTCACGGTCGCTTACGTAGATGTTCATTGATGCCGAGACGACGTAAAACAGATATCTTATTTCGTGTTTCCGGCCGAATGTTTGCATTTTCAGATTTCCAAAACAATTTCTAAATCGCATCTCTAGACTATCCGAATTGATTGTAGCAAATTGTAAATTTGTCAATGAGAGCATGACAATGAATCGTTGTCGTTGTCGTTGTCGTTGTCGTTGTCGTTGTCGTTGTCGTCAATTCGATGTCGTCAATTCGATGCAATTACGTGAAATATGCACATGCTTGAAATGCATCAATATCGCATTTACATTCGCATCTAGCAAGAGAGATTTATCCAAATAAAGTCTTTCGTTTCCTTCCTTTTCATTACGTACTCTCTAATTTGGAACATTTTCACGCGACAGAAGCGTGTTCCTCGGAGAAATTCAAAGAGCGTTTTGGCACTATCGAATAGAATGAAAGTATATCACAATAATTTCTAGTGGCATTTTGATGGCTTGGATTAAGTTTTACTTTTGCCAGAGTTAATTTATCGCCCTACGAAGTAAAGATTTAAACTCACGCGAATTTAAAGTGTAAGTAAGTAAGGTAAGAGGGTGGGGGTTTGAAACACCAATAAATTACATAATTGCGCAAATATGATGCACGACCATTTCGAGCAGCATCTTTTTTAGGCAAATAGATATCTACCTCCATACTTGAAAATTCTACAAGTATGAATGTTTCGATACGTGCTGGATAAGCAGAGAAAAAGTATTCACTAGGTTGTATAGACGTTTTACGTGTAAGGAAATAAAAGACATAATAATAAGACTAATAATAAAAATCTTCTTCTCGAAAGAACAGATGAATGAAATTGAAATCTATCGAGCTCGTTTTCCCCGTTCCTGTGAATCGAGGAAATATCATTTCCGGAGATGGAGGATCGGCTGGCAGCCAATCAAAAAGCAAGGATTCCCTACGAAATTGGCTCGAATAAGCAGAAAATATTTGGGCTCGTCCCGCCTTTGGTGGGAGATTTTTGACGTCGGTTCTTTCTTATAAGAAGGACGCAAGACGTCGCGACGACGCATTCATAAGAGAAACGTTACACCGGTCAGCTTACATATTTATGTGCTTAAGTATAATTAAATACGAGAAACGTTAACGATTAAGTGTCGTAGGACATAGGACATATCATATAACATAGTTATCATTTTTCCTGATAACTGAATATTCATAATAATAATTCTCGATAAAATACCAAATCAGTATTAATATTTGATTTATTCCTACGCTTATCTACGGCTTTAATCATGTCTTTGGTAATGTTCGTGAGTATTGTTTTTACACTTACATTCTCGATTCATTCATTTATCAATTGAAAAAACAATATTTCTAATGCAAGTTACAACATTAGTTTTCACATCTCAATATTTGTATCTCACCTTAATAATGTTTCAAATGTGCATAATCGTTAAATAATATTATTAATAATAAGCGAAAAACCTAAGCGAAAAATCTCGTGCGAATATCACGTGCCTGCCCCGTTCGTATGAATGTAGCAGCAGTCAGCATAGATTCGGAAATTTGTCAGAATGCCATCGAGATGTCTTTTATGGTCACGGCCAATTCGCGGAGCGTTTCTCAAAAAAGATTGGACTTTTTCCAACATTCCGTGCTGATTAAACGCGCTTACGTCGAATGACGTTGTCACTCAATGCTTTTTTTTTTAAGTAAAAACTTGTTTAGAATGAGGGTGATTTAAAAACGGTAAAACGAATGCGAAACTCGGAGAAGAGAATCTTTTCTCGGTCAAATAAATCTCAACGAAGAAGAAGAAGAAGAAGAAGAAAATGATCTATCTTATAGTTTTATGTAGGATTCTATTATTTAGATGATAGTTGATAGATGTAACGTTGATTGAAGCCGTTGATAGATTTTATGCTCAGAAGCCCCTGAAAAAAGCGTAATGACGTAGCATTTTCGCGACAGTACTCGTCATTTCGACCGTTCGTTCAGTCGACTGTTTTCTTATCAACTATATGAAAAGATATTATTCTCCTTGGTCTCGCTTACTGATCAAAAACTCTGTTAATTCAAGTGATAAAGCTTTATGTAGGATAACGTATTTTCTAACGAAAAGTTGCTTAATTCATGTTGTGAATTGTGCTTTAGGAATCTTTGGGAGCAAAGGTAGCTATGTTCGACCAGTATGCAAACAAGCACAAAGACGCACAGAGCAAAAATCCATTTACATCTGGCTTGAATATTGAAAAACCTAAATTTTCCAAAGACGAATATGGCAGGTACGAATGGCTGTTAAGGAGATCATTTCTATAATTACGGAAGAAGTTGGTGCTTTACTTTTAAAAAAGAGTTTTGTCTAAGGTTTGTCTTTGTTTTTCAGACCAACTGCGGGATCTCTTTCGGATATACGCGGTCGAAAAGCTAACGTACATATTCTTCGAGAAATTTTGGAATTATGCGATGTCATTCATCAAAATGGTACGCCATGTCGTGATCAACCGGACGTCATTGGCATCACGTTTGGCGATCTCTTCAACATTTACACTCATATCAGCGACAAATGCGTTGGTCTTCTTTTAAGAGCCAGAAAACAGGGTATCGTTGAATTTGAGGGGGAATGTCTTTTCCAGGTAAATAAGTTAATGAAACGTTGAAAGTATGATTTCAATAAATCACTCACTATCGAATCTAACATTTTTTGTCTTTTGCATGCGTGTTTTTAGAGAAGGGACGACGATGTGCCAATATTCTTGGTGAAGCCCATTGGTGAAATACGCGAGGACTTTAAAAGACGGATTGAAGAAATCGCTAAAGAAATACCGATCAGTTAATAAATAAGAAATACCGAATGTCTACCGAATGCGATGCTCTTTCATCGATGTCTCTATTGGTGTTTTTCCTGTCAGAGAATTCTCATTCAGTACATTCGTTCGATATACACTATTGTATTTATTGTATTTGTAAAATGATTCGCGACGTGCCAATGGAAAATGTTAATGACCGTGCGTGCGTGAGTGCGATTCGATGTAAATATTACGCGATAAACTCGATTCGTTTAATGTGATATTACGCCTAAATAGATTATTCGAGATGAATGAATTTTGACTAAACTTGCGTAGATGTTTTCGAGAGAGAGAGAGAGAGAGAGAGAGAGAGAGAGAGAGAGAGAGAGAGAGAGAGAGAGAGTGCATGCATGCGTGAAAAGAATGGCAGAGTTTCAAGGTAATTGCATAATTTATAATTGTATATACAGTCACTTTACAATGCACAGTGTACTTTGTTACATAGTGTAGCTTCTTCAGTATTTAGGACAGATAGCGCCAAAAATGGTCGCGTGTTAACGACGGTATCCAAAGTAAAAAAACTAATTAAGACGTGTGCATTCTTGTCCTGTGTAGATTATTCGTGTGGCGTGAATGTTGTTGTCCACACGAAAATATCTTGCGACGTTTATCCGTTTAAGGAGTCGAACCGCGAACGCATCTTCTGAATTTTCTTCTCTCTTCTTCGATTTTCCCTTTCCAGCCTCTAACGTTGGAAGTACTTAAAAAATTGAAAATCATCCAAGGAACACCATGACCGTGATCGAGAATTGGATTGGCAGTAAGCTTATAAGTTAAGTTAGATCTTTTTTTGTATTGTTCGCACGCTTGCTTGTTCCTGCTCTCGAATCGTTAAACAATCGTTCTCGAACAATCGCTCTCGAACAATCGCTAATGGTACAAAAGATGATCATTCTTTTATCCAGACACGCGATCAAATACATTAGGGCGATATAATCGTTCAATTGTCTTTTTCATTTATTTCGCAACAATATAACTATTCATTTATCATTCGTTGGAATGCGACTCTCGTTATTGGACCATACGATTATACAATAATTTCATTCAATTCGATATGTAAACGATGAAATGTATGGGTAAAGATATGTATGTACTGTTTCAAAGGAAAATACATACACAAGATATGTACATTTTATGTGACGTATCTCAGTAGGTATCCCAATACGTATCTCAAAAGAGGGATATGTTTCGAAATTGCTTGATAATTCGTAGCTGGCGTTGATGAGAAGCGATCATTCATCTTCTCAGGCAATAACGATAAATATGTAAGAAGGATATAATATCGTGCCTTAATTATTAAATTAGTAATCTTATTTCGCCTTGATTACATTTTAGGATAATCGATCGATCTATCGTATAATCGTTCATCATCACAAATCTGCATTAAATCCGTTATGATTATCCGTTAAACCGTTGTAATACATATTATAATCGAACAATTACAGAATACGAGATGATCTCTAATAGACCGATCTTCCGGATAAGAATTATATTTCAATGATAATTCATCATCGATTTTTAATGGTAAAAATGAGTATCGTATCCAACTAATATCGTTGGAAAATTGTCTTTTGCAACTTTTGTATAAATGAAAAATTCGATGAAAAATTCGATGAAAAATTCGATATGTTAAAAAATACATTGTAAATATTGTGTTAATACACAGAAGAAAAATAGAGAGTATCGAACCTTATTTGATATAGAGTTAAAACTTAGGCGTTCGTGCATCGTCAAAGAAGTGAGACGCGCGAGATCAAATTCGTACATTTCCAGAGAGGGAACGAGCCAGATCGTTAACAATCGAAAAAGTATGCGTTCGGCCGCTTACATATTTTTTAATTGATGAGAAAGTAACGACGATTTACAATTATCTTAGGCGTTCTTATTTGTTAGACGCTTTCGTCCCGGAACGGAAGAACACATCGCATCGGCCCGACGCACAAACTAAAACGGCGCGTGCGCATGGAAAGGCTAATTCGTGAAACGCTACACGATTATTATTATTATTGTTATTATTATTATTATTATTATTATTATTATTATTATTATTATTATTATTATTATTATTATTATGATTATGATTATGATTATGATTAGGTCGTTACATTCGTTTAGTTTAAGTATTGTACATCTTTAAACGATCATTGCTTTGTAATCGATAGATCAACGTAGATCGGTTATTTACAGATTTTGCGAAACGTTAGCTGTAGCGCACGCGCATAAGAGATATATACCTTAGTTAATATTTCTTTTATCTAGCGTTCGTTCGTTCGTTCGTTCGTTCGTTCGTTCGTTTCATACGCATATACGCACACGCACCCGCACTTGCACACATGTCCTCGCTCGGATCGTTGGATTACACACGTAAGCGGGGTTTTTCATGGGTGGGATCCATTATCGTCTTACATCTGGTAATGCATAAGCGTGTCGTATTCGCTTATCACGTGTGATATCCACCGTAACATGGAATGTAATCTGTATATATATATATATATATATATATATATTTATAAGTATTTATATATTTATAATACATCTATTTGTTTGCGCATTTTGTAAAAAGCCTCGCCTACCTAAAAACAACAGCGTGTGCTTAACTGTGTTAATGTGTGTCAACGTTTGTACGTGTATACAAGGAATCTATGATCCCTGTCATATTTGTTTTCGCATACATATGGCATACTATGGACATAAATTATAACAGTCCATTAAAATACATTCGTCTATTCTCGAAATTCATATTCATTAAATCTCTCTACCAAACACTCAAACGTAACACCAAATTAATGCCTTTCTCTCTCGCACACATTCTCTTTCTCTCTAGAGTATCTTTCGTCCCAATATTTATTCAGTCTTGGCAATGTTATGTGTTCTTTATTATTATCCTTCTGTTTTAAGTGCATTAGCATAGCTTTATTGTAAATATCTAAAGAGATGGGTATCTCGGCCAAAGGCTCCTTCGTCTATCTTTTCTTACTTTCTGCTTGTTATATGAGCTCTTATTCTTCCTCGTATAATATCGCGAGCATGCTTACGTACATATACATATAATACTATGCATGTATAATTATCGTATTATCTTAAAAATATATTATTGTCTTTCGATGAAAAAAACGCAGCACTTTTCTTCTCTCTCTTTCTTTCTTTCTTTCTTTGTATCTATCTCTATCTTTATTTGTAACGCACGTCGTTTGACAACGACGCGACGCGACGCGACGCGACAATGGCGCGACAACAACGCAATTATTAAGTATGGCAGTCGCGATGTGGGACTTTGGCAGGAATCGTGGTAGTTCGGAGCGAACGATACAAGAATTGGAGAAAGTCGCGGAAAGAAAAATCTCAAAGTTTTTCTCTTTCTCCTTTGTTGATGAGGTTCGTTCGATATCTTCTAGCCAGGTGAAATCCAGACGAACAACTTGGACGAAGGCGATGACAATGATAAAGGAGAAGAAAAGCTACGAATCTTGCGAATCGTCTGATCGTCTCCGTGATTCGTTATCATCATACGTCGTTGTCGTGACAAAAGTCGATCTTTCGTCTAATTAATTGCAATCGACGCTTGTCGATGATAAAGTCCGTGACGCAGCCTTTGATACCACGGTGGCCTGGTTTACCTCCGATGAATAATTTGCCATTGGTCGTAAGTAAAGTTCCGCTCTCCATCGGCATTTTAACCGGGGCAAACTCGTCAATTTGTATTGTCGAGGCGCGTCTTCTTCGACTCGCCCTTATATGGTGAAAAACACCGTCGTCCACTCTTTCCTACGAAAGCAGCAACGATTAAATGTCCAATGCGACATGCGAATGCTTCTTATATTATTTCAAATATTTCACTTACCCTACTCTTCACGGTAATCTGTTCCGTTTTACTCTTGTAAGAGAGAACGACGTAACCCCCGCGCAAAGAAAGTATAAGGTGTTCGAGTTTTCCCCTTCCAATCCAAGCTATTAGACCCTCGGAATGAATGGTCTTCAGTCGCAATTCAAACTTGTTCGATTGTTGCCCTCTGCGTCTGAAATCATTACGAGGAATACGTGCATTTTCGCATATACACCTGTGTAGACATTTTTTTTCAACGTAACGACAGCGTAACGACAGCCTAACGATTACATTTCAAGCTGTGTCTTATACACAATAAGTATGTATTTTAGTAAGCAAGTATTATATTTAAGGAAAGGAAGGAGATGTTTTTTGTCGTTAAATAATGAAGATCGATCTTTGATTCTTGCTTTAGATCGAAATTGTGATCGAAATTGCGATCGGTGGGACTAGAAGGAAGAAGCATTCTCTAACAACACACATACGCGGTACACATTTGTGACAGCAATCAGAAACTTACTCCGTATAATCGTAACTGTCGTACTCGTACTCTCCGACGTCCTCCAAGTCGTAGTCGGAGTAGGACTCTTCGAAATACTCGCCGAGGGTAGTATTAGTTGTGTTAGTACTAGTTGGAGTGTTATATAATCAGAAGATTAGTAATTTCGCTTAAACGGGTTTGTTAAAGCGAACAACTAAGCGTTACTAAAGTTGTAGGACTTCGGTGTTCTCATTATGGATTTTTATCTCTCTCTCTCTCTCTCTCTCTCTCTCTCTCTCTCTCTCATTTACTTTCGCTCGATCTCATTTACTTTCGCTCGATCTCATTCACTTTCGCTCGATTTCATTCAGTTTTGCTAAATCTTACCAACTAGCAAATTTTTGTCTAGAAACAAGATTAGTTAGAAAAGCCAAGATCACGTACCTTCTACCAACACGATGTTTAAATTGCAAAAAGTTGTCGCCGTCGAATCGTACCGGTCTCTTGGAATCTTCCGTACTCGAAACGTCATATCCCATGACTGAAATGAATAGAATCTTTAGGATTTTAGTTATTCGTGGTGAACTGCGTTCACGCGGTCAGAACTTACAAAACTCGCAGTGCAATCCGTTGTAGCCGGTAGCGCATTTGCAAAGGTAGCTATTCAACAAGGGAAGGCAAACGCCACCGTTGTGACAAGGATTCTCGTTGCTCGGGCACGGTAATCCGTCGTAGATCTCTGTGTTGTGTTGCGTTACGTTTACGGCAAGATTTTGATAAGTCTTGCCGTTTACCATCAGCCTTTGCACGGCTCCTGTTAAGCCGGTCCAAGCTCCCGCCAAGCGATGTACTTCTCTCCAATGTCTGAAACGACGATGAAAATATGTCGCTTGTAGTGCAAACCATTGTGCAACCCATTGCTTGGGGTTTTAGCGTTTGGTAAAAAAAAGCTTACTTGACACCACCCACATAGAGAGGCATTTCTAGGTTTAATTCTGTGAGAGGACTTCCAGAGAGTCCTCTCGCTACCGTTCCATCGTCCAATTGAAGAACACCTTCCCTTCCGAGTCTGCTTATTCTAACGCAATGCCAATTATCAAGTGTAACGATATCAGGCGACGTAATATTGGCGATACCACTTCCGAGATTGAACCTGAACTCTAATCTACCGTGGACCAAGTTTAAACTGATAAAATCGCCTCTACCGTTGTTTAATTGCCCGTTATATAGTAAAAGGCCGTCGTTGAGGCGAGTTAAGAACCACAGCTCAATGGAAAAAGCTTTGGCGACTCCCTCTAAGCATGGTAATTCGAGAAAACCGTCGCTAGACATTTCCGGTATTAGCAGTTCCGTTAATTCGGCATCCACTGTCAAGCAGCAAATCGATTTCGATTTATAGAAATTATTTATAGAAATATTTTGTAAATGCTATTAAATAGGATGTACTTACGAATTTCGCAATGTACGCCGGTCCTACCGGGAGGACATTTGCAAACGTATCCACCCTGAGGTAGTATGTCGCAAGTGGCACCGTGCTGACAGGGTTCGTCGATACACGGATCCAATGATTCCTCGCAATTTCGGCCGGTAAATTGAGGTGGGCAAATGCACTTGTAATCCGGTGGTTCGTACTTTTCTACCGCATAATTTCCACGATTGAAACTTGCCTCGAAATCTATATCATAGTCGTAATCGCACTTGCTACCGACGCAACGTTTCTTCGAGTTTTTCCTCGATCTTGGTTGATCGATCGAGGCACAATGCGAGCCCTTGCATCTAACTATGCTTACTCCATTCTTATGGCCGTTTTTATGGCCATTCTTATGGCCATTCTTATGGCCATTCTTATGGCCGTTCTTCTTATTAATCCTGGACTTGGCCCTCTTTTGTAATCTTCGACATTCTCGGCCATTGCAGAGATCCTCCTCGTAGATTGGCTGGCACGTCGCGCCATTTTCGCAAGGAAGATTAGCGCACGCGTTGTCTCCGCATTCCTTTACGCGATAAGTCTCTAAAACGTCCTTGTCTTGTCCAACGTGCAGATCCACGAAGATACGATTGATCTTTAGCTTTCTTATGCATCCGAGAAAACCATGATTGGTGCCGATATTGTCGTAGACTCTGTTCGACGTTAACGAAACATAATATATATTACCTAGATATCGACTCCAATCGGGATTATATAATATTCGACGTAATATTTCGACGATACTCATGCATAGTAATATAATCTCGCTCACTTGGAATAATTGCTCGGCATATTCCCAACGAACGTATCCTGGTTGAGATCCAAGGATTTGAGAACTCCTTGGCTCTGACCAACGATATCCTCGCCATCGTTGAAGATCAGTACTCCATCCTTGTGGTATCTTTTCGCTGCTATTCTATGGAAGGTCTTCATGGTAACTTTCTCTGGTGAAGTGAGAATAACCGGACCATTGCCAAGATTGTATCTAAATTGTACGTGTCTGAAGGAATAGGGAAATAGAGAATTTTATTGACACGAGTATACCTTTATATTAAGCGATAGGAAAAATGGAAATTGGACAAATCTTACCCATCGACGATGGCAAGAGAAACGAAATCACCGGTCCCGTCGCTCTTTTGTTGATTGTAAAGTATAATTCCGTTGTCGGCGTAGGTCTTTAATTCTACCTCGATGCTGAACTTATGATAAGCCTTCAGTCTGCTCATTCTGACGTAGCTCTTACCATCGAAGGAAGGTACCTCGTAATCTCTCTTGTTTATCTCTTCGTCGCACAGCAGCCCCGTATAATTCGGCCGACAGATGCAGACAAATGTTGCGCTCGGCAGGTCGATGCACGTTGATGTCATGTGGCAAGGATAGGAGAGACAGGCACGAAATTCCTCCGTCGGTGTCACTGGCACGTAATTGGCTGCGATGAAAATGAAGACGCGATCGTTGTCGATGTATTTCGTGGTCTATTTCGCGGTCTATTTCGCGGTCTATTTCGCGCTGTATTTCACGCTGTATTTCACGGTGTATCAGGATTATTCAATGGACGAGATTTTTCTTACCGAAACATTCTTGTCGATCACTTGTTTCTGCGTAACCCTCGGAACAGATGCAACCACCGTCGGAACATTCGCTATTGGGAATCGTACAATCCTTATCGTCGGTACAAAGATCACCGAGAAGGGCAGTGACGACCCTAATCGTCGCAGGAGTTGGTCGATATACCGCTGCAACTCCTACGAAATCCAAATTAACGGTTTAATCTATCTATCTATCTATCTATTTATCAGCTGCAAACTTTAGCGTATTAGTGGAATAGAATTAGCGTTAGATAATATATGTAACTTTGTATGCAAATCTAATGCAAGAATAATAAGGGAAATCTTGTTATTGAACGCGTTCCTTTTCTTCGCGTTAATACACGACACATGTTGGAATCTTATGACAAAGATTAGCTTTGTTTTACCATGCTTAAGGTTATCTCTGTCGATGGTGATGGTTTCTTGATGAGCTCGATGAGTGTAATAGTATCGTGGATCTGGTTCTGGGACCAAAAGATGCCTGGTAGATTTAGATAATGGAGAAATAGCGGCTGCTGGTTGGGTGTATTGCACGGCAGTGTATCTCTTAACGGGAAAGTCCGTGTTCACGAGAGGATCGTCTGAAAGTTTAATGAACATTCGCTTTACTTACTTAGAAATTGATCCTTTCTTGCGAGTTTCACTAAACTAATCTTAAACGTCATATACTAATGAAAGTAGATATACATATATAGATATACTTATCGTATATACTTAGAAACGAATTTAAATGTTTTTTTAATAAAAGTAATTTAAAAGTAAAGTAATGCGAAGGAACGATGTAAAGAATGTTCGTTTTATGCGTTCGATTTGTCCGCGACTATCTATTTGAAATATATATTAAATTGCGGATAACGGAGGACGATGGGCCTGTGTGGTCGCAATAAATATATATATATATATATTCACCCTAATTAATCCGTGACTGGAGGGAATTTCATTAAAAGGGATCGTTTGTAGAGCATATTTACATGGTCATTTTTACACGATCGACAATGCGAACAATACTTGGCGCGTTTAATCTCGATTAATTGTCGTCGCCGATGATGTTGACGCTATTGATGTTTCGATAAATTCGTCAAAGTATTCAATGTTAGATGCATCTACATGCGTTATTCCTATTTTGCATCGATCGATTAAAAAAGAAGTAATCCAATTGGAAGGAGAAAAAGAGAAACGCGTGAGTAGTAGTAGTAGTAGTAGTAGTAGTAGTAGTAGTAGTAGTAAACGTTCGTAAGCTTCGATGCATAGCAATTTCTGTAAATAATGACAATCCAAAAGCTAATCTTATCGACTCGTAGACCGTAAGTCAAGCCAGCCGCGAGTAACAAAAGTTGTAACTCGGTGAACTCGGGGGTGAGGGGCAGGAGGTTTGCCTTGATGGGATTTTAATTACTTTCCAATTGCACCGTTGTTTCCTATTATATATCTCCTCCAAGATTTTCGTCAATTTTTTCGATTTTTCCTATTTTTTGTATTTTTTATCATTTATTTAACCAAGCCTCCCCTATCCGCATTTGTACTTTTTCTCTTCGATCGTTTGATAGATTTCAAATATACGTATAGATAAATGTTTGTGGTACGTTGCTCGCAAAATAGACTTTGTATAAATGATTTTTCTCGGTCTCTAATAAATAAGAAAAAACAAGTAGAAACCTTTGCAAAATATAATATGTACTACGTTACGCCTTTCCTTTACTTTCATTCTTCTTTTTCGAAAGCATTTGTTTTTTCAATTTATCTTGCTTGTGCATATTTTTACAAGAACAAAAGGATGCTTACAGTTGACTTTTTCGACGAGAAAAAAGAGTTTACAAAAATTCCAGATACTAACGAAAGTGCATTATCGGTGATCAAAGTATATTTTACTCAAAGAATTCTATTCTACTCTAATATCCGTATTTATTCATATTTTTCTCTGTAGCTCTTGTTTTTTTTCTTTTTTTTTTTTCTTTTACTATGCATTCAAAGGACAAAGAATCCGGTCAACAGAGTTTATCGTTTATAGGATGTATTTCTGTTTCTTTATTCTTGCTTATACTTTTACAAGAAGGAGAGGTAAAGAAGGGAGAAAAACGTCTAAGGCATTTATTTGTAATAAATTTTCCTCAAGTAGCAAGTATTGTATATCCTTATACAATAGTAATTTCCATTATCTCCAGCTTACAAAGATTCAAATATTTCTTGAGAATAAGAAGCATGCCTTTGTATCAATACTTACGTACGGAAAGAAGACAAGAAAAAAGAAAATCTAAGTGGAAATTTACTAAATCGGAAGTTTATTTCGAATAGTTTTCTTTTAGGAAAAATAGCAAGTTTGACCAATAAGGAACGTTTAGAAATTGGAATTTGTGAAAAAATTGGAATGTAAATAAGTAAGTAAGCAAGTAAGTAAGAGGAGATGGAGCAAAGATATGGTTCGTCTTCCCTCGTTTTCTCACTTTGATCAATTCCCTCGTTACCGTATCCTCGACGGTAACTCGATCGTTATTACTCGCGCGACCGTCAAAGGCGCGTCACGCTTTCAGGATCGCATCCAAGTGATCGTTGCTTGCTGACTACTCCTCCTGACTACCTAGCCCTCCTACCTAGAAACCCCACAAATTACAACATGCATTATTTACGGGAAGCAAAGTGCTATCTCTCATTACGTTCCTTCGAAAACGTCTCTTTCATCATTTTGTTCTTTTATTTTCATAGGAACACGCATAGATTTGAACTTTTTAAAGTATTGACTTTCTTCGAGTTTAGGTAGAAGGCTTCAGGAAGGAGGTCGGTTAAAGGACTTTCGAGGACTGGCCAATCAAAAATAGGGCCCGAGTTTAATAGATTTCGACGTTTTGTTTTACGAACTTTTCCGTGAGCTAAGTAATGCAAGAAGGAGGACGAGTCAAAACGAGGAAAAACAACGAGGCAAGATCTTACCGTATTTTCGTTTCTCTTTTTTATTACTTTTTTTTTTTTCTGATTTACCACCAGCCTGCTCGCTCGCTCGCTCGCTCGTTAAAGCAGATAGATTCTCCGATATCGATCGTGTCACCTTGAACACAGCTACCATTACTGTACGATTAATTGCATGCCCTTTTTTTTTTTGTTTTTTATCGTAAAGCTATCCTTAGACTCCGATCAGGAATTTCAAATCGATCGTTCTGGAAATGCAATTCTCGGAAATGCAAGTTTAAAAATGGTCGGAACAATTGTCATTATTAATATCGATTTAATTAGATCTCGCGTTCGGAGATAAAGCTCTTTGGCTCTTTGGCCCGTGTCTCGGGCATTCCTATTCGGTTGAATATTTTCCAAGGTAACGGTATGCTTACCAAAGTCTGAATTTGAATTGGGTCGATTCCGTGGTTTCAATTTGTCAGAGCTCAGAGCTCTCATATTTGAGTTGGGAAACTAATTACCGACGTAAAATGAGCGTAGTCGTGTGCTCGTGTGCTCGTGTGCTCGTGTGCGTGCTGGCTTACTCGTGCACCCACCCTCGCGAATTTGCTGTGATAAGTTTGATTAATGAAAGCAATAACTGTCAAACGTATATCGCACAATAGACGACGATAAGGGGTAAACAAAAGAGAGGCCTTTGCTTCCTTTCCAGATCCTTCGAGATCCATCTGTCGAGATCAAAGTCGACTACGAAAGCGAGTAAAGTGGCCCCCGAGCTGTAGGCTCCGGGTGGTTAGAGAGGTGCAAGGGTTATAAACATATACATATATACATGTTAGTAAAAAGTTGATAAGTTTATTATCACCTTTGGATACAAAGGAAATAGGCTGCTGCAAGTTAGTTCCTTGATATTCGCCGCGCCTATTATTCATCCCTTTTCTTAGCTTCGATCGCGACAAGAAAAATAAGAATAAAGTTAGCTTATGGAAGCGCGACGAAAATCTTATAATTTTCTCTTTTCTATGGATTAACAATATATAATTTTAAACGTATCCGATTATAATATATGCTCGTCGAATAATGGTCGTAGAATAATGGTCGTAGAATAATGGTCGTAGAATAATGGTCGAAATTATCTCTAACTTGTATTCAGACGCGCATTTGCTCTTCTTACGGATACACGATACACCTACTGTGTCTATCTCACTTATCCCCTTATTTTCCGTCAATCCGTCAATCATTTATATGTTCAGTAACGTAGAATGTAAAGCGGCCTGTGCGGCGTACGCTCAGTGAACCCACCTCTGCAGTGACCAAAGGCCTGGGTCACCACGTCCGCCTGGTGACGACACGCGTACAGACGTAGTTCGCACTCGCTGTCGTAAGTCTGTCCGTCGCTACCGCAAACCGGTACCAACGGTATGTCCGTTGGACAAGAGGACGGACAGACACAGTGTGGACCACCTATTTCGGAACAGTGTCCTCCGGAATAGCACTCCAGTTCCTTGCAAGATGTTGGGATCGGTGGTATCGTATCGGCTGAGAACATAACAAAGTACAATGTTAAATTTGATCTTAATTGGTAAATAAATTAGGTAAATAGACGACGACGGCCACGCAGATTGTTTGTTTTTCTCTTGACTCGTTAAAGAGATTGACATTTTCTATGAGATACCTGAATAACACCCGGTGGGCGTAAGTATTTTATTGTGATCGGTGCAGATTGTACACTTTTGGCCCTGAATGTCGGGCTTACAGACGCAACGTCCGGTCATTTGTTCGCAATCCTCTCGGACGGAACCAAAGAGAGAACAACCGCAAGCTGTAGAGATACAAAGGAAAGATATGAATTCATTTATTATTAATTTTGCATTTACAAGAGCAAGTATAATTATTCGTCTTTCGTCTTTCGTCTTTCGTCTTTCGTCTTTCGTCTTTCGTCTTTCGTCTTTCGTCTTTCGTCTTTCGTCTTTCGTCTTTCGTCTTTCGTCTTTCGTTTTTCGTTTTTCGTCTTACGTATACATCCTTGATGTCCTTCGCTGATCTTTGGTAATCCCCAATAACCTGGCATACATCTGTCGCATTTTAGACCACCCACTCCTGGTCGACATTCGCACTGTCCAGTTTCCGGATTGCAGGTGTCGGATACACTACCAAGTCTGTTACAATTGCATGAACTGGGACAACCAGCTCCATCCGGTCCGAGAGCTGTGGTTTTACCGTCGGGACAGCACCCGTGCCAGGAATCCGAGCACTTGACCACTTGAATTCCTTGAACTATCGAATGTAAAAAAACAATATAGCAAATTTATTGTTTTATTTTTTTTAATTTTTTGCGTTAAAATTATTTTAGTTTTTAGATTGGATGTTGTTACCTTTTTTGCAACATCGAGCAAATCGTGGCGTTTGATGGCAATAACTGTTGCTCGGACAATCTCGGCGATCGGGTCCGCTTCCACAATCGTATTCCTTGCCATCGGCATCGATCAATGGCGGATCTCCGTTGCATGGTTTTACCTCCATGCCTGAATAATTAATTACAATTAGAATGAAAGAAAAAATGTCTATGGTTAAAATATTCAGATAAAATTGAACATTGTATACAAAGTTAGCAGTATTAGTATTATCAAAGAATGAAGAAAGAATAATAGGTGAAAGCATTGTTATCACGTGCAAACTAAGATGTCGGCCAACCTTGACACAGATCAAGGGGCCTCAGCCGTAACTCTTGTTGTCGCTGACAGGCCTCCATCTTCATAGCGCAGAGAGACGAGTATGTTCTGAGATCGCTGCCGCAGACCGGACGCATATTTTCCGGCGATATCGAGGCACAATCAAATCGGCAGCTACATCTTGGAAATTTATCTGGTCCGAGCTCGCACGTGGCCTCGAAATCGCAATGAATGTCCTTGCAAGCCTCTCGTTCTTGAGTGCTGGTAACGTCAGCTACCGTAGTGGCTACGCGCGTCAGAGCCGGTGTCGACATCGTCGCTGTTTCGAGCGATTTCAAGAGAGACAGACAGACAGACAGACAGACAGATAGAAAGAGAAAGAGATAGAATGAGCAAGAGAGAGAGAGAGAGAGAGAGAGAGAGAGAGAATTAGGTGAAAGCGGATTAGAATATTTCAAATAAATTAATAGAAGCTTTCGTTAAAGCGTTCGTACGTATTAAGTAGATATATTTGAATGCATTATTATTCGAATGGATTTTTAAAAGGCATTACCTTGGCAACTATTTCAATCGTAGGTAATCGCTAATAACGTTAATTCGCGTGTTCACTTGGATGCAATAGAAATGACATAGTACAATGACGAAACTAATTTTATCGCGATAGAATATTTTTAGTGTAATAATGATTATAGAAAAAGATAGAATCGTTAGTTCGATACGCCTTTTTCAATAGATCCTTCAATGTTCTTTTGTTCGATTGGAATCGCGAAACGTCTAGCTCGCGCTATGGCGATTGTCGAGCGTTATCCATTGTTTCGTCGAACGGTAAGTTATTTTTTGTTCCTTTTTTTTCCCTCCCTTTCCCCCTCCCTTCCCCCCACCCCACCAACCCCCTTTGGGCCACATTGTTCGAATCTTCGATCGGCGAACGAACGAGTTTTAGTAGGGAGGAGTTTTCGGAAAAGGGAATTTTTCAACTTACTCAGCGCTGCCACAGCGAGTCTTTCACCGCAGTCGCCGTAGAAAATCACGTGCAAGGCCGGCAATTTTGGATCCCTCCCACAAGCTACCTTTTGTAATTCACACTCGGATTGGTAAGTCTTCGTGTCGCTACCGCATACAGGCTCTCCTTTACTTTCCGGACAGATCTCCGGACATACGCAAACTCCTGCCATACACCGACCTCCGTTTTCGCATTCCACCCTCGCGCAAAGTTCTGCAAACCATTTCAATTTTCCATCCACTTAATCAATCATTAATACAAACAAATTCATGAATTAAAGGGAAAAAATGACTAACCGCAGTCGCCCATATAATGAATGGCGATTTCGGTCTGTGAGTCACAGGAAGCTTTCTTCAGGGCGCACTCGTTCTCGTAGCTTACACCGTCGGTTCCGCAAACTTTTTGCCCCGTTGACTCTTTCTCCTGAGAGAATTACATTACATATATTACATTATATATTAAATTATATCGTGAAAACATTAGCAATGGCTCCTTATTAAAAAAGTAAACAATAGTTTTGATACATACAAAAGTACACGGATATATATTGTTGATTGAATAAATAAAACAGATAAAGAGACTAACAATTTTCCCGTTAGAGCATATACTTTTAGATGAAATAAAAAACGAGAGAAGCGAGAGAAGCGAGAGAAGCGAACCATCAAACGTATTCCTATCTCCCTAGTTATTGTATATCGAAGGCCACCCGACACGCGCTAAGTCTCGTTCTTGTTAACGTAACAAGAGTCAACTATTCGTCCTATGATTCATATGCGATATGCATATACCTGTATGCATATCCTATGTATTTGCGTGAACGATATAAACATTTGCATTTGTAACGCACGTTCGCCTACGAATTTAATCATATTTCCCATATTTTTGTAGTTGCCAAACGATAAAAGATAAATCCTTTGATTTTACCATTAATAACGTTCGCTTATGTTTAGTTTATTCTGTATCCTATGACATTTGGAGTAATGTCAAATTGAAAGAAATTTGTAATAGAGCTTGTAGAGTTTCTCCCCAGGATGGTACGTGCCTACTTACCGTATGTTCGCATTTAGTCGGGCAAACGCATTTTGCCTCCCCAGCGCTGTCGCTCTCGCATTCTGCGTAATGTTCGCATTTCTTATTCTCGCAACCATCTGCAAAGAGGAAATTAGTATCACTTTATAAACATAATGACGTTATAAATCTAACGTAGGATGCAAGTTAACTTTGAGAGAGGAAAATTGACGTTAGTACGACGTATTTTTAAACATCGTCTTCCAAGATATAAACTATTTTATCATTTTTCCTATCTCGAAATATCTTTTCAAACTTGACTCATATTTCTACGGATCTCTAAAAGATTGTTTTGAGCGATATAAAAATTATATAATACGTTTGAATCACAGTGCCGTATTTAGCAGTGATATAAAAATGTTATATAGAAATCCTTAGCAAAGGGAAAACAGCGATGTATTCGCAAATTTTGTATCGATCGGTCTTGCCCGACAAAGCGCCGACTCTCGTTCATGAGAATTGAATTCTCATTTAAATGGAAATATATTCGTATAATGTTTTCATGCATTAATCGTCTAGGAAAACAAAATTCGATATTAACGCATGAAATTATTTGGATATTTCATAGAGAATAATATCTTTAGACGACGATGACGGTAGGTCAGGAAGACACGTAGATGTTCGCGAGTGTACGCGAACAGAGTCCTAGAGGAGAGTTGTGGAAGAAATGGGAATAGTAGTTGGAGGAAAAGGAAAAGGAAGAGGAAGAGGAAGAGGAAGAGGTAGAGGTAGAGGTAGAGGAAGAGGAAGAGGAAGAGGAGGGCATCGACAGATGCATTCGCGAATGTGTGAATTTGCGTTGGAAATGAACAGAGCCAGGTGTCACGCGGTACCCAGCCTCGGGGCGAACCCTCGAGTTGTACGTTTGTTTCGTGCACAGCCGGGTCATTCGCGAGTAATTTCCATAAAGAGGGCGAACCAGCGACAGAGAGAGAGAGAGAGAGAGAGAGAGAGAGAAAGAGAGGAAGAAGAGAATGTAGAATGGGGAAGATTAAAGCGGGACTATATCGTAGTTTCCGCGCTTTCAGAAATCCTTGTCATCTTGTTATGACGGACGATAAATTTCGTATCGCCTCCAGGAGGTGCTTCTCTATTTTCTCTCTTTCTTTCGTGTCACGTAATGTCTTTGTACTTTTTCTCTCTCTCTCTCTCTCTCTCTCTCTCTTTATCACCTTTTCATTGCGAATATCTCATTATCGATAGAGAGACACTTATATGTTACAATATTCACGATAATATTTTCACGATAAATTCGGGATAAAATTTAGTCTTTAGTCAAGGAATTACTCACTGCAAAGGCCTTGATAAAGAACTCGAATCTCTCGTCGATGTTGGCAAGCCTCTAATCTCAATTTGCACTCGTTTCCGTAACTGATGCCGTCGTCTCCGCAAACCGGTTGAAATTCGGCAGGACAGGTAGGACACTCGCAAACGGCGGTTCCACCATTTTCCGCACAAATTGCACCCCATTGGCAGACCTGTGAGGAAAAAAATAAATTGCTCGTCTCATTTTTAGGTGTAATTAATCGGGTTAAATAGAGCCTTATCCCGGGAAAGTTAGTCCGCGTCGAAAGAGTCCGCGCGTTAGACGCGCCAAAGAGTCGAGGATCCCTCTCGACTCTTTCCAGGAGCGCGCACCCTCACCTAAAGCTGATAATTTATTGCTGACGATATTTTATCGCGAGGCATAATTTACTACGCTCGGCTGCTTTAATTCTCAGGATTTAATGTACTTTGCTCCATTAGATAACTGCGCTGCACTGTCCTTTTTCTCCGATGTGGAATTCCGCGCGAAAGCTCCTAGAAATATTACGAGATTGTGACGCGATGCAATACCGGTATATCCAATGATTCGATTCGAGTGCAAGCGACTTTTTACAGCCACTCAAACTTTTGTCCTCGACTTTATTCCGTAATTAATTATCGCGAGGATTTTGGCGAGTAGAGAAAACTCTTATAAAATAACTATTTGTTGGATATTAGATAGATACATAGAGCGAGAGAGGGAGAGAGAGAGAGAGGGAGAGAGAGAGAGAGAGGGAAACTGACCTTTTCGGAGCAGGGTCCTCTAGAGCCGCAGGTACCCGTGTAAGCGACCTCGATATTGCTCTTCGTTAGACAAGCCCTTCTCTTGAGCTCGCAAAGGGATGTGTAGGTAGTGCCACCGCGCGCACAAACTGGTCTCATAACTGGCTCGCATTCCGGACCGCATTCGCAGCTCGCAATACCATATCGGTTGATGGCACATTGTTCGTACGAGCCGCATTTCGCCTCGTCGCAGGGATTGATACCTGAGAAATTGAGCGGAAAACGTGGCTTTCGATTATACGTCTCGCTGCCTCATTCCAATACCATCTTTGACTTGGCAAATTATCTTTTAGCAAATTTGCTGTTCCTTCATCATCGATAGAACTAATTAGGATGCTCGTAGATATATCGCTAAATTGTCCTTGTTTACGAATACTACCCAGCATTTAATTCCTTCGAAATTTGGTCTTACCTGAGCTGCAGGCACCATTATAGATCTTCCGAAGTGGAAGCCTCGATCTGCAAGCTTCTTGTCGGAGGCTACACTCGTTCGAGTAAGTCTTACCGTCGCTTCCGCATACAGGTGAAAATTCGAGTCCGCATTGTTCACCACAACGGCAAGCGGGTTGCCTAGAGCCATCCAACTGACAGATTTCTGGTTCCATGCACTCGACGTTACCACAGGGATCTGTAATACCGAATTACGAATATTATCAGGTATTTTTCTAAGAACAATTTAACGAGACATCAACCTTTCTTCTCTTCGACAATAATTTAGAATCATCAGGACCTTAGATACACACACGTTTACATCCTGTTATGGGAACGTCTCTTACCTTCATTTCCTACCAATTTCTTTTTTCCCATCGAAAGAAAAGAAGAAGAAAAAGAAGAAGAAGAAGAGGAAGTTATTTATTGGTAAGAAAACGTATGCGCATAAATCATGGAAATTGAAGTGTGTAGTTGGAAAGTTATATTTTGATGGATGAATTTTCTTTCTCGGCAGAGAGAGAGAGAGAGAGAGAGAGAGAGAGCGTGGACAGGATAACTGAAATTCCATCGGCTCGGTCTCCCGGTCTCCTGGTCGCCCGAGGGATCTGCCAAAGGTAAGAGAGAAAGAGTCGCGCCAACGATGAAAGTGTCTTTAAAATTCCCGCATCGCCGCCACAAGGCAATTGTTTTTAAGTTCTTCGGTAGAATCCTTTTTCTTCGCTCCAGCGAAGCATTCAGGCGTCGCGTGGTGGCGTCTGCTTCCTGAGAAGGAAGGCCACGAGAGTGGCCTCGCCGATCCCGCTAATCTTCCAACTTGAGCGAAACTTTTCCATGCGGTCGTCCGTGTCCCATTTTTCTATCCCTCTCCTCCAAACTACCCTACACTTTACATTACATTGTGAAATAACTTAGAAAAAAGTTTAAATAATCATTTGCAAAGAGCTCCAGTGGAAAATACGCAATAAGAGCTTTTTCATTGTTTCATCCAATGAATTGGGCAAAGGAAAGAAGCGTATATCACCGGAATTTGACCAATGCGAACTGTCGATGAAGCCAAATAGAACGATAGAAACGGATTTTTCATCGGAGTACTCACAATCTGCATCGGCCTCAATTTTATGGACGTTCGAATGTTCCCGCGAGCCTACCGATGCACACGCATCAAACGGATGCAATAGTATTTGATCGATCTGCTTCGGTTTCGTTCTCTCGCAACGATGCGCTCGATAAACTACGTTCAGATCCAGATAGGATATATTTAATGATAACGCAAACCTGCGCAAAATCGATATGTTGCCGATATGTTGCCGATATGTTGCCGATGTGTTGCCGATATGTTATTGATACCAAGCCATTCGTCTTTCCATTGAGGAAATTTTCCTTCTTTCTTCTTTTATCAGTTATGTATAATATTATTACATAGGAAATTCGCACGATTAGGGAGTGAAAGGGATCTTGTTTGAGCATGAGCACGAGCACGAGCACGCTTAATCAAACTCGCTCGAATATCGCATAAATCGTAATTGTCGCATCTCTTTGTATGCTCTTTGGGTAGAGTTGAGTGGAAATGGGAGAGAGAATATGGCAGCCTTATCTGCTACTTCCGGCGTTGCTCGCAAAATAGCGAGAATACGAGACACGCGAAACGAAGGGGCGAGCGAACATTACGAGCGTCGTATAAAGGTATTATGTCTGGTAGCTGGAATGACTGGGTTTATGTTAACAGCAGCTTCGCGGTGCTTCCGGGTTAACGTACGCCACCAGTATAACCCACTTCCGTTCGATCTACCTTCATTTTCCTCAGTCCTCGGGTATCGCCATCTAGAAACCGGCAAAGCCATTGTGCTTCTCATCCATCGTGCACCCTCCTCCCATAGTGCAACCCATAGTTGTCGCAACCCGCGTATCTCTTCTTCAGGTATCACACTCGTCGTTATTCGCTTTGTTCGAGTGTAGGATGATTTTCTATTTAGAGAGCTTTGAGAAATAAGTTGAAACAAGTGTAAGTCGAATAAGTGCAGTATATGCAAGTATTCGTATTGGTTAGTCGGTTACAAGGTTTGCGCGAGCTCGTTTTCCAAGTACCGTTTCGAACTCTTATATCCCTTTTCTTCTCTGTTACGACGTATATGTTCTCCTTTCAAAGTGAAAATCGAGCGTCGATCCAACGAAAGAGGAGCTTCCGTTTCGTTGAACCTGTTCGCAAAAGGTCTTTGGATAAACACGTTTCAACGACGTCACCAGTCTGCTGCCTTTCGTACGGGCACACTTGCACACCCTTTTCTTCCTTCGAGATTTTCTCTCAGGTCGTCCGTCTCTAGGTTCGACGGAGGCAAATACTTTAGCCTAGCGAGTGTGAGAATTTAGTTGAACCCGTTTTGCAGAATCGAACCTCGTATCTAAAACTCTAGTCCGCGAGACCCTTACGCGGCTCGCTCGAGCGTGAAAACAATGGGTTATCTACACTTTTTGTCCTCTTCGTTTTTTTTGATTTTTTTTTTTTTTTTTTTTACCCAAGATACCAGAAAAAGAATCTCCAGTTGAAGTGAGTTTATTCGACGAAATGTAGGCCAACAGGAGACGCTTGTAATCTCAACCTTCTTCTACGTTTTCGCGTTAATTAGAAATAAAAGAAATAACTTTGCTTCCTCGATTTCCTTCAAACTTTGTCCTTTGTACCTCGAGAATTGGAATATTTTCTATTAATACCTTTGACAATTTATGTTTCGCAAGTTGGTATTTATCGTCGTGTCACACATTTTCAAGATGATTCTATTTCCTTCTGTAGTTTGTTTGGTCGGTCCTGCGCGACGAGCACCAATCTTCCTTTTTAATCTTCAAAGCAAAACTTGTCCAATTCTATGGAAAACGTTTTTCCATAGCATTTTCTCCATTTTCAATATACTGGTTTAGATTGGCGATCAGAAAGTAAAAAGTAGAGTAGAAAAGAGGATAGGTGGGGGCAAGCGAAACGAGTTCGGTGGCTCGGAAGTCTCGAAACTTTTGCGAGCTAATTTGATTTATCGTCGGCACCACTCGAGATTCGTATCCGGAGTTATTCTATGAACGAAAGACGTTGCGACCGAACTAACAAACGGACTAGAGAAAGGAGATAGGAGCGGGTTGAGATGAATGCCAGGAGAAGATACTTTATGCCAAGGACAATTTATTATCGATTTTGCCGGTGTACTTTTACACCGCGGGACCAACTGGCATCGATTGATAAACGTTGCTCAGGGTTGCGTCAAGATGCAGAATACGAAAACTAATGCGAGTAAGAAAGGGAGAACACAGGAGAAGGACGAGACGACTCTTTCCGACGTCCCTACGAGGATTCTCGAGAATATTACGTTTCATTGTTCCTTATACAATACCAAGGTAGAAATACAATTGAAAAGGAAAGGAAACGAAGAAGTCTCGCGGAAGAAAGAAGGAGGAGTAAGAATACAGAGATAGAGGAAGACGTTCATCTTTGTAAACTTCCGACGTCATCGTCCTTGGTGTGTGACTTTTTCTTCCTTAGTGTCTAGATCTAGGTGCAGTCGTTATTACGCACAAACGGATTTGCAATTTGCCCTCGATGCTAGTCTCTACGCTACAATTGAATATTTTTTCAGTATTTTTTCAGTATTTTTTCAATATTTTCTCTCAAGTTTTCAACTTGCGCATTTTTTGTTAGGATATTTTTTTGTACTAGCAAGCGGGTGTACAAGCAAGAGGGTAGACTTTATTAAGCTCGCTCTCGTTTGCGACTTATTTTCCGCATCATTTTCGTTATCCCAAGAGAGATTAACAGGATAGAAGCGAAACAGGGTTGGAGCAAAGCATGATAGGAGCGAAGGGGGAGGTAGGAAAACGGACGAGAATCGTTCGACAATGTATTTAACCAGCTCGTTAACCGGTGGCTGCGATTATCGTAACTGTTACCATCGAATATCATCTCCTGAGTCTGCGAACTTGTCTCTTCTATGAAAGACGAAGAAGTCGAGCGTGAACGACGCACGGAGAGACAGGAGAGACAGAGAAAGACGAAGGAAGAGAGCACAAGGGATGGAACTTACTTAATCCTAAGTAAACAAGGGTTCCCTCTTGCTACCTGTCTGATCAAACATTTGTCTTTACTACTCGGTTGATTAAACGCCTGCCAAGTTTGTACTGCGTTCGAGACGAAGTGCCTCGGCAACTTCCGTAAATGTGACGACAACGAGAAAGATAAGAGAGGGAGAAAGTAGGATGACTGCGAGTATGGAAAAGGGTTTTTAGAATCGTAGATAGAAGCACCGAAGCTTGACTCCGTTTGCGTCAAGGTTGAGTCGTATATATCTTGCAAGCGCGTTTCGTCTGAACGCGTTCCTAGCAAAGCTTAGCCATCCGCTAATTTATCATTGTCCACATCTGCCTAGAAGCGTACTAAAGGAAAACCGACCGACTTCAAACGCGCGAATTTGTTTTTCTTCCATTTTTTTTTCCATTTTTCTTCTTACCAATTCAAATTCAACGACTCTTGTTCTCTTCTCTTCTCTTCTCTCCTCTCCTGAAATTAGACGGTATTTCATCTTGAGCGTTGGATGGATCGCTGAAAAGGTATGTGTTTACTCGTGCCAGGGTATCTATATAATATCGTTAAGGTATAAATTAAACTCATCGATCATAGCCACGCCATTACAATTTCTTTTTTTTTCCTTTTTTTTTTTTTATGATAATATGCAAGAGCAAGGCTTTGCTTTACGATTGGAGACGCTTTGGAAAGTTAAGCTTCTTATAGAAAATATATAAATATAATTTTCATTGGATGAAATTATCTACGATAGAACGAATCATAGTTTGGTTCGATATTATTGGAACGCGCTCGCTTAGCGTAAGTAAGCTCTCTCTTCGCGCGACAAAACAAATTCGCTTATAGGCATATCGCTTGATCATTGAGTTCTGTTGTCCGAGCTTTATAAACGTAACGTTCGTACGTCACGTATGACCTGGTGGAATCGACGATTCGTATTTTTCTATATTATTTATTACATTGATTTATAGAATAATAACTTACCGCATCTACCCTGAAAAGCCACGCTGATATTTGCGCCTTTCGTACAAGCGCTTTTGTTCAAGTCGCACAAGGTCGGATAATCGATGCCGTCAGTTCCGCAAACGGGTCCAGAACCTTCGTGATCTCCCAAATTCGGACAGATTTGTAGACACTCGCACGAGGCTTCTGTACCATCGCGACTTCTTACGCATTGGGCACCTTGAGAGCAGTTCAATTTGACGCATGGATCTTTGATCTCTGCAACAAAGAAGGGAATCCATAATGTTAAGACATTACACATAGGTATATTTGATATTGAATTAATTGAATGATTTTAGTAAATGCGCTTGCTCGCTCGCTCACTCAGTCGTTCGCTCGAAAGAAGGAAGTATACCTTTTGGAAAGACGTAGCAGCAATGGGATATAGTTAAGGCGGCGTAGAGTATCAGAAGGGCGTACGTTATCATTGTTCGCGCCTGCCTCCGGAGTCCCATTCTGGAAAGCAAATCGACATATCTGGCTCGTCATCGGGCACATCCGTACGATTACTCGTAGCAGCTAACACATATGTATGCACGAGTCGATTCGCTCTTCTCTATTATGCGAAGAAAAAGATGCAAAGTAAGCGTTTCGGGAAAAGAAGGTTGCCGCGAGCGGATGTAGCTCAATAGAATAGGGTGCTATATAACCTTCCTCCTTCGTCGAAGGAAGCCCGGAAGGAAAGATAGGACTTTGTCCGAATGATTGATCGTTTGCATTCAATAACTTGGCACCCGGTGTATTTTCGATTTCGCATTCACCGCAACCCGATTATCGTCGTTAATGCATTTAATTCGCCACCCTCCCGTCGTCCCGTCGTCCCGTCGTCCCGTCGTCCCGTCGTCCCGTCGTCCCGTCGTCGCAATGCCAATCGATGCATTATTAATTATCGGCATGACAAACGCAATTAGCGCTCGTCTCCGCCTAGTCGGCTTCCATTTACGAACCGATAGGTCAATATGAACCTCTTTCCACCCTTGTCTTTCTAATTTACCGATTCCATCGAATTATTCACTCATCCCTCGCGACAAAGGATCATAGGAAAGAGATAGGGTAGAAAATGTGTGTGTGTGTGTGTGTGTGTGAAACGATATCTATAATATTATATGTAACGTATATACGCGCGACTAGACTAAATCTCAATGGGAGGGAAGGTCACTTTCCTGGTGCATAATCGAATCAACGAATTGACAAAAAATCAGAATTAATCGAAATCCCTCGTAATTGAATGCAGCCTCGCTCGAGTCGTTGTGTCAGGGTTGCTGCATATAATCGAATGTTAGACTCGATTTGCAAAGAATTTATTTGAAACCGCATAACTGTGTATTCGTAAAAATAAATGAGAACAATGGTTTGGTACAATGAATTTCTCTCACAACGTGCAGCGATATCGTAATTAATAATCCATTTTGGTGCTTTTTGCCAGTACGTCTGACCGTCGCAGCTCGTCGTTAACGCTTGCGGGATAATTTATTACCTCCGCGACCAACTGCATCCTATTACTCGACCCCCGCCAGAAGATTCTCTTCCTATTTTACAGATGCTTGCTTTTTCGTAATATAGGTAATACACTTTCCTATATTATCCTATATTGAGCCCACGGGGCGCGTCGGGAAAGAAGAAAAAAAGCTAGACTAGAAAAGCAACAACTAGCTATAACTAGTTTGGCATTATTTTTGCGAGTAGCTTTGATGCGAAACACGCTAACCGAGATTAGAGCCCTACTATTTCTACAAGAGCGTGTAAATACGTAATCGCTTTTTCCGAGTTGAAAAGTTCGTTGCTTGTTAAATTCGCATATGCGGCGAATTTGAAAGCGTCCTGCAGCGCTTATCTACTTGCCTGACCACACTCGGATATGTTCTCTACTTATTGTTAGATTCCAGCAGGAGCGAGACCTAATGGTACTTACGTTCGTCGCATTGTACTCTACAATATATCATAGCTATTTGAAATATCTCGAATTTATCATCCGTTATCGTTTAAAGCACGCACGCATCGTTCATAGCAGCGATGGGGAATACGAATTTATCCATCTGTGTTTATTTATCCCCTTGATGAGTACAAACAACCTTTGTGAAACGTTAAATAAAATGTTCGAGCAACGATAAATCGTATTAATTCGTGTGAAAATTTAATACGATCAATTATGCGTTCAATTTTCCCATATTATATGGGATCTATCTGTTTTTGCTGTCTTTGGAATTAGAATGAATGCGTCAATGGATTATTAGATCCACACACACTTCTGACACGATCCTAAACTAGTATCCTAAACTACTTAGTCGGTTGGCTAATCGAAGGCGAGACGACTGTAGCGAGTACCTTTATTCGCTAGCAAAGGATTCAAAGCGGGCTCTTTGTCGCTCGAGCACGTGGCGGTGGTGGCGGCGGCGGCGGCGGCGGCGGTCCTATATAAGGACTAGCATACGGCTCCATTATCTATGCTAATTAAGGAAATGTCGGCCATCATAGCGGGAATGCGGAATCACGAAGCGTAAGGGAGTTAAACGGTAAACTTTGAGTGAGACCACAGCCGAACAATGACTCCTTGACACACGTCCAATGCCGGATAAGAGTCGATTAGTCTTATATCTGATTCGGACGTGCCGTTAGCGCGTTATACGCCATTAACCCTCGTTTAGATTTTTATCGGTATCACCTCCTTCTTATTACTATCTACTACCTCTTATGATTTCAACAACGACTATCTATATCATCTTGTTCTCATTATACTTGGGGGAATTTACTTTTATATTTTCAATGAAATTTATTTCTACCAAATGGTTCAAAGTACCTTACAACCAGTACATGCCTAGGATCGAACGAACATTTGATTATCTTCTTCACATCGAGGGCTTTGAATTTTTACCCTGCCATCTCTCTGGACGCCTTTATTTACTTTATTTACTTCTCTGTAAGATCTTTTAGAAGGTGAAAAGAGAAGAAGGATCATTTATTTCCCCTTTCGTCAAGTTTTTCAAAACTATGTTCCCCATTGTGGCGGAAGGAAGAATTTTCGAGCGATAATGGCCGAAAGAAATGACTAGACCAAAGTCAAAAGGGATTTCCATTTAAAAGCTCCATTGTATTAGTTTCTCTTTACGACAGAGCGTTGTAACAAGGCCAAAACGTATTATTAGAATGCGACCCGTAGAGCAGATTAAAATTTAAGTAGTCAAAGAGAAAAACGGAAAACCACCGAACAAGAAAGACCGTATACTTGCGTATATTTCTACTTATTTCACAAACTATGGCGACTTTTACAAAACACGATGCAGCAACGAGACAATAAATAGATAAGACAATAAATAAAATAAGGAGCTTTTTAAGAATATTAACTATAATGAACCCTTCTTGTTCATCATTGGAAAGTGAGCTTGGCACTTTTCTCTTTTCGATCTTTTCACTAGGCTACGTTCATTGATCTTGGGAGAGTGAGAGAGAGAGCTAAGCTATTTTCGTTAGGAAGCACGTAGAGAGCTTACGAGCGCTGATCTTATCAAAATTTATTTCGCGGCAACGTGATTAATAACACTCACTTTTGCATGTAATATATCATGCGTAATGTTGTAATTATTGGTTTGCAGTTTTAAATAGCACTACACTTATTCCGCGCTACATTTTCAAAGCACGGAAATAAATGTCATTGTGATTGGTGAATCGTTTCTTCATATTGCAGTAGAATAGAAACTTTAGAAAATGAAAAAAGTGTGATTAGAAATAAAAATTGACACGCGAATGGCATGCGGATGGCGGTGACAGTCGATGTTGGGAAAACAACTCTCCCACAGACGACTGCTTTCCCAGCGTTTCCTCTTATTTACGACCTCGATGTCGCCCTGTTTTCCCTCGATCGGGATAACCACGCTCCGACACACTGTTGAGAATTATTTCCTCCCTACGTTCCACAGATCCACCATGGATCCATGCGGCATCGTTCTAACCCAATTAACTTTTTTTTTATGTCCAGTTGTAACGTGAAAAAAGATTGTCCATACGTATACACGTATACGTATTCAAATACGTTGGTAGGTTATTCAATATGCTCGCAATGAACGTTTTATCGATAATTCCATTTGATGCCGGTCTAACGAAATTAGAAACAGTTACATTGGCAAATTAGTTTTTCTTTCAAAATAGTTTGTTCAAGAGACGAAACATTTTTTAAACGATTCTCCGACGACGCATAGAAAGATTAGATAGATTTATATACGTAATTGAACGAATGTACAATTGAAGAGAATAATTTATTGCGAGCTGGTGGATCGATTATAAAACGGTCGTTCGTGTTGCATATAAAGCACGTCTGTTTGTATTATACATACGCGCGTACACGTTCATTTCTTGCCGCGAGATTTTGGCGAGATTTTAGCGAGATTTTAGCGAGATTTTAGCGAGATTTTAGCGAGGAAGAGACTAAGAAATATTGTACAAACCCTCCGACTTGGCTTCGGATTACAATTAACTAAAGTACAAAGTGCACGCGCGATTTACGAGTCTACCTTTTACGTTCCCGTCAAGTCGCTTTCCCAAAGGGCTTGCCTTTAATTCGATAATACCGGCGGTCCTGGAAGCGTGCAATATCGTGCTTGGTCGCGAACAAATCGCGTGAGTTTCCTTCATTTTCGAGTCAGTCCGGTTTCGCGACTGCAAGACTCGTCGCGAGAGCAAGGGAAACGATTACTTTCGCGTTTCTTCTCTTCGACTCGGCCAGTCTCCTGGTTAGCCTCCACTACCTGACCTCCCTCGACCATAGGTAAGATCGTAGATTTGGTCAAACGAAAGAATTATACTTACGTTGTGCGTGTTACCGCAAGATCCGATATAGATCGCTTTTCTAAAAACTTTTTACGGCAGCGTAAAAAGAAAGGACAACGTATCAAACCAATGCGTTATTTGCAAAATGCCAATTTAATAACTGGAGTATATTTATGAAGATACGTATGTATGCCGTAAATATTCTCGAGCGACGAGATATGGGTGCGATTCGTAAAAGCTACATTGCTTTATTTGCTCCCTCGTTTGTTTCGTCTAGAAAATGTTATAACTGTTTACGTAACTTGCAACGACGAACAGTCATATATTATTACCTACGCATACGATGTATATCTAAGCTTATATTAGCACAGTAAAGAGAGCATTTCATATTTCTATCTTTCATCATTTTCATGAAAATATTATAATCGTATGTCTAATTAACGTACAAAAACCAACACGATTCTAACCAAGTTGACAAAAGATATAATAGATATTTAGTTAAGTTGTTCAAATAGAGATTTAGGAAGATTTTCTTGTTCGCTTTCTTTTTCTTTTTCTTTTTCTTTTTGTTTTTGTTTTTGTTTTTGTTTGACAGAAAGATGATGTTTTTCCATAGCAGTAGTTCGGGCGTAGAGCTACGTTTACGCGCTTATATCGCGCAAAAGTACATATTAAAAAGGAAAAGTAATAAAAATAAAGTCGGTAAAGTATTTTCGCTAGAAAATAATTCCATGAAAGTAGCGTGCAAAGGACGACGATCTTAATATTTAATCCAACCGTTCGTTCTTCTAGACTTGACTTTTCTCAACGAGTAGGACGATAAAAGGGCTCTTTGAAGAAAGCTAAAAAGCGTTTAATTATCCGCCTGCTCTAAGCATTTCCGTGTAACGCGAATCTTCGAGGCATAAAAAAGGATTTACGTTTATCGAAGATTCGGTCGTTTGTACTTAACTATGCGAGATATCACGCGAGGGAACTGTTGATAAATCCTTTTTTTTATTTTCATCGACGACCGTTGTATCTATGTAATAACGGAGTAAGAAAGTTTTCTTCGTGGAGGAGACTTGTACGACTTGTTCGTGTAGCTTGTACGTATGATAAGCAAAACGCGACTCTTTCTTACTCTTGTAAAGCAGTTATGTATGCATAAGAAAAGAAGCGGCATGCGCTTCGTTCATGAATAATGCGCCCGCCGAATAAGCTTTTTATTTGCGAATGAAGAAGCAACACTGCTCGTTATTCCAAAATCCTCGCTAACCAGCATATGTTTATAAGCTCTATCTCGTTAAATCGTTCAATCATAATCAAAAGCTCCTTCTCTTTCTCTTTCTCTTTCTCTTTCTCTTTTATTTTCATTGTGCGTGCAACCAATAATTGCTGAAAAGAAAGTCTCTGCTTGTTAAAATATTTCTATTTTCTCGGGTATTATCTTTCCTCTGGGAAACACAAGAGAAAGAGGAAAAAGAGAAAGTACGTACTTAGGAAAGTAATGAAAATTTTGTTTCCTCGTGATATTAAGTTTACGAACATCTTCCCATTCCTTCCTGACTTTTAATTCGACCAAACTTGTTCTCTCTTTTTCTCGGTCTCTATGTATTTTGCTTTTTTTCATTGTTACTAGGAAGACGGCGCACGTGGCAGGCAACCTTGCCATGAAATAAAGAAGTAAAACCCGACGGAGGGATAAAGGGTGAAGAGGCAAAAAGTTGTAGAGGCGTTGCGCGCTCTTAGATCTCGACTTGTGCAACTTTAAAGTAGTTTGTGTCTAGGCTGGGTCTACATAAAGGGTCGGTCTATACGCCGTGTATGCTGGTGCCATAAACGTTTCTGCTTATACCAGGTATGCTCGTTTATTTATGAGTTATCCGAGGAACCAGCAGCGTGCTACCTGGTCGATTTCTTGCTTTCCAACCGTCCTCGCCTATATACATATATATATATATATATATATATGTTTAAGGACGATTTATTGTATCGATCTTTGGCCAATCTTACAACATTCTTTTTCTTTTACCTTTCCCCTTCACCCTCTTGTGTTTCCTTATCTCGGTTAAAGGAAACCGTCCACTTGCATTCTCCATCAATGCACCCTGATTGGGATTCTTATTTACGAATAAAACCTATTTAATGTCTCAGCAGAGAGACCAATTCAAAATCACCAAATTGACGACGCATAGGTTATTTTCCTATTATCGTTTCTCATTATCGTTTCTTATTATCGTTCTTATTACGTTTGTCATTCATTCAACGCGAATTTAATAAAGGCCAATGGAAAGCAATGAATCGAACGAAAGCGTACTCAAAAACAATAGTAGACGGAATTACAATCGTTGCGGGTAGTTCCATCTTTGTTAAAGGAGAAGTAGAGTAAGGGGGAATGAAAATTCTCTGTGTAAAAGTGGAACTTGCGCTCGTATCCTTTCCTCGTTAAATATGTACTTTCGCGTGTACCCAAGAAAGTCGTGCGAACAAACTCTAAAGAATCTGGACTTCCCATTTCTCGAAATGGGAGTGCACAGTAAACTCGTTTAAACTGTACAAATGATATATTTTGAATTTTGCGTCAAACTACGTAGCACCGTTGTTAATTTAAGCTTGGTCTTGGTATTTGAATGCTTTGCAATTTGGTCATTTGCTTGTTGAACCTGGAGATCTTTGTTGATTCTATGACGTTTGCTAAGTTAGTTTAGTAACACTGCGATAACTCCGTATTCAAAGGGTTAAGGAGCTAGCACAGTTCCTTGTAGCGGTCGGGTAGGGTACCCTATGAAGATTCCGACATCATCATTCGCATCAACGGTAACGCGGCCTAACTACTCTACCTTTTCATAAGCCTCGACATTCTCAGTAAAGCGAGTACTCTTTGTGCGTTACTACATTACTACACGTTCGTGCGTACGAATATAGAGGAGAATTATTTCTCTGCTTGCTCAAAAGGTCTCTACAGAGTAAACCGTAAAGTACACCTGCAATCCGGCAATACCGGCTTACGTTCAGCCAATTGACCATTCGCTAAATTTGACATATTCGGATAAGAGTTTTTCTCAGTTGTGTTTTTAAAATAGAAATCTCCTAACTATTTAATTATGTACATAAAATATATATGTATATCAAAAGCATTCGACATAGGGGCACCGCACCGTTAATTTGTATCGCGATATACTATTTGCGGGATAATTGAGAGCACAAGAGAGTGACACTGACGTGAGAGGTACCTAGAGAGAATCAAAAGCGAACAGTTATCGTCGTTCCCTCTGGCTCCACAGAAATAAATTTGCCAAGGAATTAATTAGAAATATTACATTTCCAATGAAAATTCTGCCAAGTTGACAGCGCGATGAATTCGCGTGTCGTTAGTGCGCTTAGTGTTAGTGCTTATTATCACCTAGGTGCGAAATGAAGCTTCGTTGCCGTTTTATCTCTCTCGTCGCATGGGTGTAATAACAGACGCACATTACTGCTAATATAGGTTTTTAAAAGAGATAACATTCGAGGATTCGTTATTCGTTACTCGAATATAATTCACAACTAAAATAGGATAAATTTGACGATAGGATGATATATTATCGGCCGTGTCATGAAAATTCTATCATTCTTTATAAAGTATTTTCCTAAAATGTACAAAGTAGGTAGGGTTGCGATCAACGCGAAGGTTCTTGTGATCGAATTTCGAAGGAGTTTCCTCCCGACCATCATTTCATTTGCATACTCTCCGAGGAATATGAGTATTATTTATTGGGAACGTTTGTATCATGCAGTTACGTTGTGCTTTTTTCTCCCTTATTAGCAATTTAATCGATATCCAAATAATAAGATAGACAGGAGGAAAATTGAATTTCATTGACGGTTCAGCAATATCAAAGGCATCTTTTATCGATTTCAAAGGAAGTGCGTAAAAGGCGCTACGAGAGGCTTCATCGTGGCCTTCTGCAACCATACTCTAAATATACGTACAAAGATGAAGCAAGTAAAGGAGATAGAAAAGCTAAGACTTCAAAGAGAATCTACGGTATCTACGTCAAAGAACTCGAGACGTACGTACAAGTGTAGAACGGATGTGCGGAACCGTGAAGGCAAATTTTCAACAATCTCCTAACTTTTAGCCAAGAAAATGAAAGAAATTTGTTGTTGACGTGTTTGAAACGTTGAAAAGAATTTGCGCTCGTCTATAGGTGTACTTTGTTTTTATTCGCGAGATAATTAATGCTGTTTACTAGGGGGGAAAAAGGTGTTCGATCGCTATGGAAAGTAGAGAAAAGAGCGTCGGCATGCCTCGTGCGAAAGAAACTATACACCGAAAGGCAAACCGAAAGGCAAACCGAAAGGCAAACCGAAAGGCAACAATAGAAAGGTCTATGAAAGCACATCTAGAAAAATTCAAAAGTGCCGCGCGCTAGGAAGAAGCTTGGCGATGGCGTCGCTATCGTTCTTCAATATGGCGCTCGTTCAGGATGACACACACACATCGTCAGGTTGACAAGGCAGGTTGACGAGGTTTCTACTACTTCTATTTTTCTCTTTTTTGCACCTTCCGTAGAATTTGAAAGTTCACTCTCGGCGAGCGTGAACAATTGATAGTGAGAGGAAAGGCTGGAGAATTATTCCCCCCTCTTTGTAAGATTCACAGTCGGCACACATACACGCGCGCGCGAAACCAAGTCGAAAGTCTCTTCTTTTTCCTGTCTCGAGAAACGTTCAAGAGATGATCCGTGTTGCGCAAAAAGTAAGAGTACGGTGATTTTGCGTGAGGTTAACTGGCGCCAAGCACGGATTTTCCAGACACTGAGATTTGTCTCCGACGAGAACCACCCTCCAAGAGGCGCTGCCGACCTCTGATATTGATTTTCCGGGGGAAAACAGAATAGAGGTGTGCCCATGATATGCTACCGACTGGGTGGTCTGGTCGATTTGGGTGGTGGGCTGGGTGGTGGCCAGCTGGTAGGGTTGCGGCTACTGGAAAGGGAACCTCCACGTGAAATCAAACAATAGAGTTAGGCTTCGTTCTAGACTTTTTCTATATTATTTCCAATAGCTGAGCATATTTAGTAAGTGGAAATAAATGTGCTCTGCTTGTTTTTCTTTCCGAGAGGCACCTAGGCGAACTCTCTCCGTTAGAGTTAGGAAAAAATGTAGCAAAGCCTCGTATCACGCATGAAAAATTTCGAGATACTTAACTTATAGGTAGGACGGCTTTCAAACGCTCTCTCTCTCTTTCTCTCTCTCTCTCTCTCTCTCTCCCTTTTACATCCTGTCGGTACAATGTAAAACTCGGTCCGCACAAGCTACCGGAATGACCTCGATCTTTTCATTCGTCCTGATTCACGAGAAAAATAAGACTTATCGCTTACATATTCGTTGATACGACGAATAATAGGAAGAAACTGCTCGACCGTAAAGAATTGTCGTCGCATTTGCTATTATCGATGATGAGTCAAAGTACCGATCATCTACGACATTATAATTATAAAGAGTATCCGCGTCTGGAAAAATGTGATGCATATTCTTACTTGTCAAGAAAATTTGTGTGAATCGTTAACCGTAATATCTTCCTTTGCGACTTTTGTCAAAAAGAAAGTACGTCGTCGAGCCATCTCTATCCCATCTATAGAAGTAATATTTAACATTATTTGATTTTTTGGCTAGAATATAGGAAAATTCGCGTTCAACTCTCTTCTATTCTGTCTATCGTCGTTTCTAGTGCTAGAATTGGCTATAGAAATCTTTACGGTCTTTATTTCTACCGTATCCTTCGATTCTATTTCTTTTCCTTCGAGTACTTACTTTTCTCTACTTTCTTTTTCCCTTTCCTCCACATTCTGGTATTTCTTTTCTATCTGATTGATGCTAGCAATCTCCAAAGGAGAGGAGGCAAACTCTTAGTTCTTCCTATTTTCCCATCCTTGACGTATCGGAGTTTCTAAAGGAATCGTGCGAATATCGCGTTAGATCCACGTGGGATTTGTTTAAATATTCAAAGACCATACGAACTCGCATGCAGTATATCCGGTATATCCAGTTCTGCCGGATGGTCTGCGAGACGCTAGGACGAAGAAGGAAGATGAGAAAAGGAGAAAAGTCAATGGGAGTGTCGTTTCGATGTAAGAAAAAATAAGTCGACTTCCATTGAAAGAAAATTCAATTGATTTGTTGTTATAGACAAACTAACATAAGGTAGATTGATAAGGATTTAAATAGAGTTGAAGCATAACCGCCGCAACTATTCTGGGTCAGGGTGACAGGATGGTAAAATCGTCGGGCATTTGGGCGAGAAAGTTTCGGTAGTTGTAATGCCTAAATCGCATCGTTCGAAGGGGATTACGAGTAGTTTGTCAGCGGTCGGCTTTGCTACATACATATGTAAGCAAAAAGAGACCAGTGCGAATTTGTCGAGTGACAAATTGCTCTTATTCGAAAGAATTTCTTCCGATCTGTCAATCCAAATTTCGATATTAAAAATAACGTCCTTATTTCTCTCTCTCTCTCTCTCTCTCTCTCTCTCTCTCTGTCGTATATTTACTTGAACACTTTAACGATACTCCAATTTTCAAGCTGCTCTACAATTCGTTGCGTGTACATCCAGCAGAACCCTTTCCCTCTAAGGTTAATTGGATCTCCGCGTTTGCCGCGCGATTAAATGGACGTTAAACGAGCCGCAACGTTTGTCCGCGTCCTCTTCATTTTCTCCTCCTTGTGAACCGCGAATACGTCCCGAAAGAGAACAAAGTTTAAACCTCGCTTTTACAGTCGAAATCGTTTTCAGTCGCAGTCGAGTGGTGCACCCGTCGAGAAATATATGGGACCGGTTAATTTACCTTTATCGACTCATCCACTTATATGTAAATATGTTTATAATCTCAACGAATATTTGGCAAATCTTTTTTAGTTTAATCAATATCGTATCATGGAAACGTGCTGTGTCCGGAGTTGACTGGAAAGGAACGTTTTAGCTAGAAAATAGATAAATCTGATTATTGTATAGTTTCTGTTTCTGTTAGCGCCAAAGATAAGGTACGTAGGTAAAGGTACGTCCATTAACTTAATTACAAACTTTATTGGGGTATAACGATAGATGCGTTTGTGACTGAATAATTGCTAATAATGTTACGTTAATGAAACGCTAGTAGGAGATATGCAGGAAAAATAGCCAATACAAAATAAGCCATACACGTCTTATCGAATTCGTGAAATATTTTTGATCTTTATTTATCAACGGATGGAGACTACTTTTCGCCGTTAAAAGCACGCATTTTGCGGCTTTATACGCGCACCGTACTATGATTCCGCTAAATTAGTCGGGCTTAAATTAATCCAACGAATGACGTGAGCTTCACGCTTGGAAACTAATCACACGCGCCAATATACTGGCCATTATTGTTAATTGCGTTCGCGTACTGCGAATGTTGAGCATATAACGCTTACCAACCAATGGGATTCGCATTAACGGCGGATTTACTGAAATGCACAATACACAGGATGTGTCAAAGCAAGTACGTCATAGTACGAGGCTGAACCACCATGTTGGTTAGCTACTTCGTTGTAATCACGAAAGATAAAAAAACTTTAAACTCTTTGTTCATTTATCGGTAGTTTTCGAGAAAGAAACATATTATAAGAGATAAGACGCGTTACAAATGACATCAATTATCGAAACCGCGTGTCAAGATTCAAGATAGAGAGTTCGCGTTAGGGTTGCTTTGATTATAGCAATGCTAATCAACGCACCGTGTTGTATACAACGAAAAGGGGTTGGCCATTTGGAAAGGGGGACACGAAAACGTATAAATTATCAGTGAATTGAAATACATGCGCAACACGAGTCTCAAACGTCAAGAACATCTCCTCTCTCTATGTTTAAAAATCTTACATTTCTAAAATATGTGAGTCGAAATAATGGATAAATATTAGAATTGTTGGAGACGTATCCTTTCGATTTCTGCACATTGCAAATGAACACTGATCAGTGTGGAGTTTAGCCGATCGACTCGTTAACGTTATTAGACGCTCGCTGATATACTACATACGTACGGATAACGGTTTGTCATTCCGCAACAAGTGGTTACATCGAAACGCATTCGCGATGATTCGCATCTCACGTGAAAGAAGCCGCTAATATAACTAGCTACTAGGCTAGCGTATTCGGAACTAAAACGAGCTAGATCCATTTACGTTATCGCACATCGTCTACTCGTACGCGAAAATTTTCAACATAAAAGCGAATCTTTACAGACTGCGAGTTCAAAGCGTACCAGCGGTACGCTTTTCACGTTCATCAACCCGTTTTCATCCGTTTAACCCCTTCTATCGTGAAATTATAGCACCAGCGAGCATCAGTTAAAGTAAATCCCTTTAATGCATCTTTTACGTTTCGTGATTATTTCGATGGATGGAGAAGTTGCCTTTTATGAAGTATAAAGATATGTATATAAAATGTTACAAAATTTCTTCGTTACTAAATTTAAATCATTTGTATTTGAAGGGTAGGAAAACAATTCGTACGTTGTCATTGCTCATTGATTCGTAATTAAGAGCTAATGAAAGGTTCGAGAGGCTAATTCGGAACTCCTAGGGCTTCATAGAGATCGAATTGACGTGTGGTATTGCGCACAGCAGTGTGCTGCTCGACGACGGATCTAAGCACCTACTTTGAAGACAGTCGACAAACACGTAATCAACGTTAAGGGGTATCCTCCACGGGTTTGGTGCTTCCTCCAGGTTAACGTTGCTTCGATCTGGCTCCTATAGACGGAACAACGATGTATTAAGCGAACTCGCTTGCGGCTTTCTCGGTTCGCTCGGTACTGACCGACGGTACTGACCGACGGTACTGACCGATGGTACTGAATGTACGTGAATGCTTGTACGCGAGCTTCCTATTAGTTCGCTTTCTAGCACAATCTATCGACGTATTGTATGCATCTTGTACACGTATGCATGAAATTGATAAATCAATCGATCCAAGAATCTCGCTAGAGGTAAATCGGTTAATTACATATTGACCCTATCGTACTTCATTAACGAGAGTTATCTCTCAACTCCATTGCCTTAAGAATATTTTTCGCAATCTAACACAGATCGATATCGATTTTGCCCTACAACATTTCATGATCCGCTTACTCCTGCAGACACTGTTCCAAAAGACTTTTATACGTTGGAACGGATACGTTACAACTTGTATTTGCACTGTGACACGATCTCGACGGATATGCGGGCTTGCCAAAGTGTCTAAGCGCACCGATTACTCGCCGATTACGATCTTTACAACATTTAACATTTTATAACAACATGCTGTATGTGCATCTAGTTAATCGATAGTGTCGAGTCGTTGCATATCAAAAATAAAAATATATAATATGCGTCGAGTGAAATGCATTTATGATGCATCGTTTGGTCGGTCGAGCGATCAGGGCTTATGTCGGATTCTTTCAGTAGTAACGCGCGGTACTCGCAATTTGCGCTTACGCACGCGCTTAAGGTCGCGCAGCTTTCCGTTGAGAACGTCATCGAGAATTTTCGATCGTTTGCCTACTAAATATATCATACACTTTAGTGTGACTATACTCGTGCACACGCGATGTCCGTGAATAGACTTGCGTGCGTTCGAGTGTATATATATACATAAATATACCGGGTGATCCATGACGGTGTAAAGTCCTTGTACCTTGGCTGGACTATACGCACGGTCGTTCACTGTCCCCGGTCAGGACTATACGCACACCTGCACACACCAGTACACATCCAAGCGACACAAGATAGTCGTCGTACCAATCGTGTACACCCAAATTGGACGGGAAATTTAGTGGCTCCACTCGAATTTTCCACCGAGTTACGTTCTTCCCATTTAATATCCTTTTCTCTTCTTTCCTTTCTTCCCTATACTTGATTATTAACATTAGCTGCCATTGCATAAAGATCCCTCATAAAATGAAATCGAAATGAATGGCGAAAAAATACTCATTTCAAGGAAGAGCGATAAAGATAAAGAGGAAGCGAAGTCAGTTAGCTGTTGAATAGTTTAATATGTGCCGGAGGTCTACTTAAGCGTTCATAATAGGCGAATCCCACAGCAGCTTCAACCGAATCAGAGCTTGGGGTCAATTGTTGTTCGCGCATGCATTAGCTGCAACGTTATCTCGTGTACTTTCATTATCTAATGCTATACAAGCGAATTTGCGTAATATATTATATTTCAATTACGATATGGATTTTTCTTTTTTACTCTACCGATGTAGAAGTATCGGAAGAAAATTTGACAGGGATTAAAACGTGTTTTTTTTATTTTTCAAGCGAAATATCATTGAAAAAGGAGGACGTTCGTTTCGTGCTTAGAAAGGAAATCGTCGTAGCCGTCTTGAAGAAAATACAGTCCTCGGTGATGATGCAATGTCGTTAAATTGAAGAGTATCGAAACGTAACAGAATTTGCCGTAATTTCGTTCCGCTCTTAGGATCGGATGTCATCGGCTCGTCGATATCCACCCCTTTCCCGGTTAGGTTTTAGATGAGATTATCGAGAAGCGCATTGGGAGGAAGAGAGAGAGAGAGAGAGAGAGAGAGAGAGAGAGAGAGAGAGAGAGAGAGAGAGAGAGAGTACCGTCGTCTCCTGTGAGAAGGGCTGACGAGTGGTCTTTCGAGATGCTTTGGCATTTCCGCGGTTAGTTAAACCATCTCAAGGCACCTTTCGCCAACATTTGCTGCTCTTTATACCTTGTAACCTCTTAATCCGATTCGCCAGTGCGTTTACATCAACGATTAAACCCTCATCATAAGCCCTCATCTCCCTTTTTTTCTTCATGAAAAGAAATCCAAGAGAGGTATAACATCCGTTAGGAAACTTGACATTTGTGTTCTAAATTAAAGCCTCGTCGTTTGTTAAAAATACCCTAGGGAGATCTTGTTGGCGATACGCTTCCTATTTGGACGTAATTAAGTTTCCAATAAAATACGTTTTACGTAGGACAGCGAACAGTGGAACGATCATCCATGGGTGTGATGTTTGCAAAATATTTCATGGTATATCATCGTCGACCGCGCGCTGTCCGTTAGACGTTAATATAAATCTCGTGAAATCGTTTCGAACTACCAACTGTTCCGTCATTTTTCTTCGTTAACTAAAAATGACATCGCAAATGGATTAACGTTTACCTTGATTCGTACTTTATCATTGTTTTCTTTTTTTACGTTTCATTTATCAATCTATTACATATAGAAATATGAATGATAGGTGTAGAATGCATATCTAGCTTGTAGCTTGTCCTAAACTTGGCTCAATTCAAATGAACCGATTGAGAAAATTGCGGAAAGGTCTGAAACGCTGATTTCCTGCGTTACACTTGGCCGTGATTTATTCGTACACGACGCGATAGTTTCTAGAATCGATTGGAGGATAGACAGGATCGAAGGCGATAAATGCTCGTAAATAGGGTCCTGTCGGGCAAAGATACGAGTACGAGCACGAGCATACTATCGCAAGGGTGGATTGTTTTGGATGGTAGAGTCGACAATTTCTCCTCTCGCTAAACACCCACTTCCATTAGGCGAGCGATATACGATAAAATGCATAGGGTGGCACGTTGCGGTAGCAAACATAGAGTTGGGAAAAGAGAACAAGCCTGAAAACACGATTTTGTAGATATTTGCTCGCGAATTCCGCTTGTAAGAGTAAAGAAGTGGAGCGAGAGTTTGGGATGAGGCGGAATCCGTGCCACCGGAAGTACATCCTGGATCGTATATCCGGCACACTGCGTTCGCTTTTTCACGAACGTTTCGTGCCATCCTATTCGTATCCTTGCTCAGCAAGGACGGAAACGGAGAGAAAAAAGAGGATAGGAAGAGTTGGGGAGAGTCGAAAAATCGTGACGCGAAATCGTTGCCACGAAGAGATAGAAAAAGAAAATCCTTTAGTATATTTAGTTGTTAAATAAATAAATAAATAAATAAATAATAAAGCAGTCGCGTTCTTATAATAGAAATGCGAATGCGAAACAATGAAACTTGTTGTTAGGAGATTGTTTAGCAGCGTGCTCGAATCTCTTATTAGAATTAAAAGTGCATCGAAGGAAACGAGAGATAATAAAAGACGGAGATAGGTGGATAAAATCTAATCAGAACGTGTTAGCACAGTTAGAAAAAAGGCCTTCGGCAAAAGGAAACGAGGAGATAACGGTGAGGGTTATCGCGTGGCTGAATGGCACACCATTACCGGTTTAATATGGATTCTCATTGTCAGTGCATTACGCAACGACGTATTCCGAGCGCTTGCTGCGTGTGGTCGCGCACCGAGACCTATGCCGAGTCCTGTGCCGAGTCCTGTGCCGAGTCCTGTGCCGAGTCCTGTGCCGAGTCCTATATCGAGACAGATAGCCTTTCAGAACATTGAGCGCGTCCTGTCCGATTAAACATCCTGCAGCCAAGTCCTCCGAACACCCACCCGCTCGAAATTCTATTTGCCTGACATATGCGCCCCGTATCTGTTTTCGGCCTTCCCTAAATGCCGTCGTCATGTAAGGTCCGAACTCAATTAGAGAGAATGCGTTCCATCTTGTTTCTATCTCCAATTCGCTATCTAAATGTATTCTTCAAATTTCAATGAAATACATTTCAAAAGAGATACGCCGACGAAAGCAATTTCTAGTCCTACAGATATAAGTGTCGTATAAGTGGCATAGTTTGGAAAAATACGAGTATACTTCCTATATAGGTAAACCCTATCGAACGGTTTATATATTTGTACTTTCTACCGTTCGATCGTTATTCCTACGCGTCGACGCGCTCTACCTCTCGATTCATATTTTGAATATTTTCATTCTTTAACTCGTCCATGTTAGAAAGATCAAACGACCGTATAATTAAGATTTCCATCCATCTTTCTTTCAACCCTTACCTGTATGTAAAGCTTGTTTGTATTTCTCATACATATTCATGGGAATCTAGGCGTAATTTCCTTCCTCTTTATTCCTATATCAGTGCACGTATCAAGCAAATCGATAATAATCGATAATAATCGATAATAATAATAATAATAATAAAATGTACTTGGACATATAAAGAAGTACTTTCTATTGTTAAGCTTAACTTCCGCGCACACCCCTTTCCTTCTCAGTCGTCATTTTTTTATGCTTCCAAAGAGACGTGTTTTCCTATATTGAATATTATACATTTTTTACTTTATTTATCTTTTCCATTTACGTGACGTGCATGATGTGTATACACGCGTATCGAGGCTGCCGTTGATTCTTTTAAACGCGCTCGATCACCGACAGGTGGCAGCATCTATCGGTCAAACTCATTAGGAAACTTCAGTCTTAATCGTAATTTCTTCGTGAAATTTTATGCGCGTGTTTTGGAATTTCATTTTTCTCATTTTTCCTGGTATTTCAATTGGATCTCGGTCATTTATCAAGTATTCATTGTAGGGGAATAATCGGTGATCAAGTAAGTATTCATTACTTTTCTTTTTTCATTAATGCTTTCGTAGTCATTGTACATCTTCTTTTGATTTATTTTGACAAAGTGATGCGCGAGATAGAAGAATAATCGTCGAGCTGTGCCACATTGGTCGTTCGGAGAAGCGACTAATTCCAAATTTTGCGGTTAAAGTTTAAACGGGTCAGTCTGGTTTTGGGTTTGATAGGAATAGCGGTAGACCATTGGGTGAAATTCACGAAGAACGAGTCCCATGATATTTCAGATGGGAGATTTTTATTTTTGCTTTTACGACAGGTACATCGTGCGCTTGGCCTTTTCTCCGCTTGTCTATGTTTGCCTTCTCGAGGGTCAAGGAGGACCTTCGTCCCCGGAGAAAAATCGGCACTGGAGAGCTCGTGATCGCCAACTTTTTGCTTGAAATATATTTCTAGTTTACGAGAGTACTCGTCGTTTCGCGATTTACCGCCGAGTTAAGGTACATCATGTAAAATACCTACCCCCTCTCTTTTCGTATTCGCGAGTAGATCGGATAACGTTTATAAATAGTGCGAAAAGAGAGAGGACAAGAGAGAGGGAAAGAAAAAGGTTCGTATTCCTGTCGTGCAGATTAACGGGCAGAACGTTGTCGCGATAAAAAATATCGTGAAATATCGTGTGGGCGCGTGCTCCACCGACTCTTCACTGATTTAGTATTCTCGCGGAATCATTATTCCTCTTTCGTCTTATACATTTCCGCAAGAAAGGGAGAGAGAGAGAGAGAGAGATGTAAAATTCAAAGATGAAAATGCGTTGTCCAGAAGATCGATTCGTTTTTTTCCTCCAGTCGTAATTCTTCATCCTTTCGACTCTCATAAAATAATCATTTGGTATCGACTCGCAGAATCCTAAGAACCTTACCTTACCTTGAGAGTGTATTTGAGATTAGATTTAGGAAAAAAAAAAAAATAGGAAAAGGAGAAGAAAAAAAACCGAGAAGCTTCTTACAATTTTCTTGTTTTCCACAAGGAAGTTTAGTTTGGGAAGCACTTGCACATGGCGCGCAGCTTCGTGTTCTGCGACAAGACCGAGGCCACCGACAAACACGACGAAATAGACGAAATAGACGAAATAGAGAAGGAAGGAAGGAAAATGCGAAAAGGCGACAGCGATTTTCCATAAGCGAGCATGTTCTCGTTAATCCTAAGAGCAGCCTGTGCTCGGTTGCTTCTAAGCTCGTTCGGTCGCGCGAGCGACTTTGCCGAAGTAATAATCGAGTTCGATGCTTCGAGTTGAAAGTTTTCGTTGGACGCGAGCGTTTGAACGTTCGAAAAGTTCCACTTGGATTTGTAGGATAGAGGCCCCAGACGATATCCCCGATAAAGCTCGAATTCGTTCGTCGATATTCGCCGTCGTAATACTTGCTAAAATGACTCTCTCGAGAGATAACATCGAGAAAGCTCTACACACCTATTTTATTATACCTGTGTAATGCGTATCGATTTCTTTTACAAAATACACTCGTTTCATTCGATAATACTTTTTCTAAATTTCCTTGGAAAGTGCACTGATCAATGTTGGATTGATCTCGTAATCGCTAAATTTCATCGATCCAAAGCTCGCGCGCGGATTAATTTCCTCTGATATTTATTGCACCATTCGAACATCATAGTCATATAATTTATACCAACGCGAGAAGGTAGGTGAATTATTAATTAAGCGGATAACACAAATCGTATCGAGCAATGGTGTAGCAATATTTTGCCGTATGCCACGCACCTATTCGCACCTTTTTTTCTCTTTCGATTGTTCTATCGCCGTCGTCATCTTTTTTATTTTCTATTTCTATACTTGCTTGTGCCAGCTAAACGCAAACAACATTAGGAAAAAACGATGACGATCGATGGCAATCCTATTCGTAATCCAAGCAATGGTCGATGAGGTGGGTTTACTATGGGTAGTAGAGAGAGAGAGAGAGAGAGAGAGAGAGAGAGAGCGATCGAGCAGGAAGCTTTCGAGTTAATAGCGATTTCTTGGGAGCTCCCTTTTTCTCCTGTCTTCCCTTATCGACTCGTCATTATAATCCCGTGGCTTATAACTTTCCCCCGAGGGAACGAAGGAAGCTAGATAGAAAGAGCGTACCTACCTAGCGTACCTACTTGAAAAGTGAGAAATGAATCTTTGGACGAATGCAAGCTGGAAATCCTTACGGTTCTCCGAGGGATTTTAACGAGTTCGCGATAACGCCGAGTGACGAAGAAGCTTTCTTTCTTTCTTTTTCTAGTTCGCAATCAGATCGGAGGAACAAAGATAGAGAGAAGAAAGAAAGTCGACGTCCGAGTAAAAAGCAAAGCGCCTTCTCGTGTCCTGATGCGACGACGCTCGAGGATTACTCTTAAAAATTCGTGCAAAATTTGTGAGAAATTCGTGAGAAATTCGTGAAAAATGCAGCCTCTTTCTTTCAACTTTAATCCTCGCCTGTGATTTAAGCTCAAAGCTCGCTCGTGTCCACCCCTCTCGATGATGATCATACGAACGCGCTAGTTCCAACCTAATATTCTTTTTTCCAAAGATCTTGTATCTTCTCTCACGCTTATCGTTCCAAGATTCATGAGAGAACGAACCGATGAGAGGAAAAACGGACAAATTTCTTGTTCTCTCGGTCTCGTAGACACGCCATTTTCCTTTTCACCTTTATGGAGAGTAAACGGGTCATAAGTCCGATAGCGTAATGATCGTACGGGGAATACCTTTCTCGAACAAAAAAATATGAGAAATGGAAGAAAGAAAAAGAGCCGATCGAGAAATAAAATCGTATTGTGTGTTAGAGAGGAAAAATAATCTTTTTTCCAAAGTTTCGTCGATGTGAAATTAGTTTTTAGGAGAGTTACCGAGATATTTTTTCCTGACAATGAGAGGAGAGAGAAGGCATGCTCATCTTGCTGACTCTTAGAAAAATTCCAAAATGAGATGTAAAATACATGAATAATGGATCGGAGGGATGGCTTTTAAAAGTACATTATCTTGCGTGCGAGTCACGATTAATATAAAGCCACGTAAAAGCGTCTAAACGACAATGATTCTCGTTCCGAGTAAGGGTTAGCCTTCGATCCGAATTTCAAATCGAATACAAAGTTTGGAGTCTTACGGAGGAAGGCAAAAGGAATAGCGAAGAATTTCATTGGACGTAGGGAGTTGAATCGCGGGCTTGTAAAAGACGGGGGGAACGGTTAGGAGTAATCGTTCAAAGTGGGATGCTATTTAGGGGTAGGAAGGAGAGAGTCGTAGCTGAGAGATGTGCCGACTCGGCGGACTCCAAGTTTATTTCAATTATTTAAATCCCTCCGTTCCGAGATTGGTTTAATTCAGTTCGATTCGGGGCGTTGCAGAATCCGGTCTACGTGATCAGCCTTCCTTCCTTCTTCCTTCCTTCCTTCCTTCCTTCCTTCCTTCCTTCTTTCCTTCCTCCCTTCCTCCCTCTAATACGGATGTTCGGTCAGCTACGACGACCGAGACGACGCAGCGTGTCCACGAAAAGGAAGAACGACACTTTCCACGAGAGAATCCTCTTTTCAAAGGGTGTCCTCCCCCGACCCTAGTCTACTACGCGAATCCGATTTTCCAAGAACGTGAGTTTTGAATTGGCATGTTCAACTGCTATTTGCCGCTGTGAAATTGTCGTTCCTATGTGCGTGCGTGCGTGCGTGCGTGCGTGCGTGCGTGCGTAGACGCGTGCTTCACCAAGGCGAAAACATTGATTTATTCGAGCGTCTCGGGCATTAAGCAAATTACAAGGTACGCCCTTAAATTACGAAGCCGGCGCGAAGAGGAAGCTACCGTCTATTTTTCCTTTTTTTGCTTTCTTTTTTGCTTTTTTCGCAGTGAGAAAATCCAAGCGGAAAAAAAGACTTTACCTTTCTTTCGTAATCCCGTTTAGGAGTTTTGCAAACCGTGTCTTATTTCACGCTTTTGGTAGGAAAGGTAAAAACGCTGCTAGAGAATACGGCACGTCGGTAATATGCATCGCGCTACGAATACGCACGTTCGTATAATAAGATGAAGTTGGGAGATATGAAAAGCAAGCGAGGAAAAATCGCAAGTGGAAAGAGTCGGTGCATCGTCAAGCTACCACTATACGTACATTCTATATATGTATATATATATATATATATATATATATATATATATATATATATATATATATATATATATAGTCGATAGTCGCCTTGAAATACGCCAAGGCGTGTTCACGTAAAGATTTTGTCTCTTTTCGAGCTGCCAACGAGCACGTTGTTACGTTGTTACGTTCTACATTCCATATCAAATTCAGTTAAAAAGATTTGTAAATATGGTCGAATCAAGGACTGGTTCAACCGAACAATTCCAGCGCTTATTTTCTTTTCAAGCATCGTAAACAGGACGGGGACTAGCTTTAGTATCACGATTTACTTTCGGATATCGGTAGAAAATTATTCTCCACATTTGCAAGGAAAGGTTGTAGCGCGTCGAGCATTTATTCGGATACTGTTATTACGTCAGTTCGCCAAAAAGCCTCGTTTTTATCAAAAGCCCCTTTTTTCCTTTTTAAATTTGCCAAGTTGGAAAACTTTGAGTATTCCTATACACGTCGAAAAACTCTAATCGCGCGTATTATATGCTATTCATGAATTTCGATGAGTTCCAAAGTTCCAAAACGAACAACGAGTTTTATGGTTTGAAATGTAAAACGTATTAGGGACTTGAAAAGTTTCCTTTGCTGTACCAACTTTAGAGCTCATTAGATCCTCCTCGTAGTCCTAGTACCTAAGCTTTTTTAACGACCATGCGAAAAATCTTTGCTTAAGGGAAAATCTTACTAATGAAAGCGTAGATAATATATTATAATATATGATCTTTCTTCGTAGACAATCTAATCGATTCATGTAGGTATTTGTAATCGTCGAATAACGAGCAACAGGTGTAGATCTTTCGAAACACGTGTGTACCATCAATAACGATGCAACTAATTTCTAGCGAAGGAAGGACGAAACGAATATCTCTACGGTATGGATCGAGTATTATCATATTGGAGTATCGGTCAAATAGGCGTCGCCGCGACGTGTCAAAAACACGAGGTGCCAACAGGGAGTGTGGTAGCAGCGTGGCGACAGCTGCAGACAACGTAGCCGATGTTACATCTAACGCTCTTATCGCACGCGTTAATCGATATCCATAAAAACAAAATCGTTTCAGTTGCTCTTTAAACATAAAGAAAGAAACAATTTAAGAACCAAGTCGACTTTTGCCGGGGTCATCGTCGTCGTCGTCGTTGCCGTTGTCGACAACCCTCCGCCGCGTGACTTGACCCAGCTTCCGGCACTGCAGAGCCACTTATACGACGGCACGTCTGACTGCAGAAAGTCCACTACTACTTGCCAGCTTGTTCCAAAAACGTGCGTCGATTTCTTCACCGTTCTAATTTTAGGTCTACTGCTAGGCTGCTCTCATCTAGCCTTTCTCCTCTCTTCTCTCTCCTTTTCCTCTCTTTTCTCTGTTCGCGTTCGCGTTCGCGTTCGCGTCTGCCCTCGGGTTACGGAGGCCGGCCAGTTAGTCGGCAAATAAATGAATGCCAGATGAGACGGTTTCTTCTGGATAGAAGAGTCTCGCTTTTTTCTTCCCACAGAAGTCGTTTCTTTCATCCCATTTCTTTTTAGAGCAAACTGTCGCTCAATGTTTTTACCATCAAGTAAAAAGATATTGTTATTTTTGATTATGGAATAAAAAAAAAAAGAGAAGTCGACGAAATATCGAAAGCTTTCGTCGAATATCATCCCCTTTCGGTAAAAGTTGGGAAAACTTTCTCTCTTGTAATTAGTTCCCGGTGGAGTTAAAATGGTGCGTTAGCGTGACAGAGTGGATAGCTAGGAGAAAAAAAAATGAAACAAGTATCCAGGTCGCAAGAGAGATAAGGCGTCTCCCCTCGTCGAGTCCTTTTTCTCTCTCCCTTGCTCAAGCGTTATTTTATGCTCGGTCAAAGTTTTTCGCAAAAGGATCTCGGAGGCTGAGGCGGAGGCGGAGGTGGACGTGGAGGTGGAGGTGGAGGCGGCATTTTACCGAGTCTCTCGTCGACTTTCTCTTTGGCGGTCGTGTCGAAAGTTTCGCGAGAGAGCTTGGGATGCAAGAACAGCCTGGAAGGGAAAAAAGGACCAAAGGAACAGAGAAACGGATGAAAATAGAGCGAGGATCAAGATTTTTTCCCCAAAGTATCTCTTTTCGTTCATTCTTCTTCATTTTCTCTCTCTTCTCCAACTATCTCAATGATGCAATACGTTGTCATCCTGTTTTCGGTATAATTAAAGTCAATTCAAGAGTAGTCTTATTTTAAACGCATTTTTTAAATCTCAAAGAGGTATATCTATCCTTTAAATTTAACAAATGAACATAGGTGGAACGTAACGATTTAGGTATCAAAAGAAAGATTATGTTTTCGCTTGGATTCGGGTCACGTTCCACTGCGGAAAGATTGCTTGCTATGCTGCTCTTGGTCTGCGTGCTCTTCGATCTCTCTTTTCTAGTCTCTCTCTCCCTCTCTTTATAAATATCTATCCGTTTGTGTGCTTTAACAGGTGAACCGATTGATTCGCGTGAAACTAACGTGCAAACATCTCTGTGTGAATATACATATCTCGAAAATTGAAAAAAATAAAGAAAATGTGGACAGTACCAGCGAGAGATTATCGAGGGAAAAAATGAAATCTTTGCGTTAGCATTACAATCACAATTCGATTTTCTCGAGCAAAGAATTCTATGGATTCGTTTGAAATCCAGTCCTTATTGCCTGTTTCAAATTTCTTTAACTTGTCTCCAAAATACTTTTACATGTTGCAAAAATATAATACCTCGGTACTTGGGAATGGTTTCTCATTGATATGAAAACCGCGTTTACCGGAAATTACGGAAACACAGAACTCGTAGACTATAAAACGAGAACCCCCCTTGGTTCCATCAATGATGCACGCTACGTAAAGAATTGTCCACACACATCCATAGGAATACTATAATAATAATAATATAGAAGAAAACACACACATTCCTTCGGAAATAAGTTAGTCATTGTTTGTGTACTCTCCTTTCTACTTGAGCATCTTTCTTTCGGGTAGAATCGAGTTGGTTGGACAGAAGCAAGAGACAGAAGCAAGGGACAGAAGTAAGGCACTAAGTATGCATAGCCGGGTTCCGGCTTCGAGTACGCGTCTGGACTTCGGCTCGGTTCGGTAACTAGTTGGCATGAGGCCATGCATAGAGGTGCACGTTAATAAGTGTACCACTCTCCCCTATCCTAATGTTTCAGTCAATGATAAATGCTCTAATACCTGTCATTCTCAATACTCCTTTTGCCGACGAACATTTTTGTTCTATTCTTTCGATTTTCTCGATAGGTAGGTGGTATTTACTTTTAACCGTTCTCGTCGACGTTCACGAATGTTTGTTAAGATAAAAATAATCGAAGAGAAGAGTTTCCATCGCGTTCGATTAATCACTCGTCACAAGTGCACAGAGTTAAAAGATCGAGGGGTCAAGTTAAGTGACAGCGTTATCGCACGACCAAGCGGCTCGAATCAAAGGGCTTTTTCTTACCTTTCGCTCGCCTTAAAGTCATACGCCGACGATTAATGACTCCACCGGCGACTAGCAAAAAATCCATTAAGCTAGAATCACAGTTCTGGGGGTTGGATACGAGCGTAACGAAAACACGCATTGTCGTTCTCGCACCCCTTTGTACTTACTCTCCAAGTTAATTTTCAAACGTCGTTATTGTCATCGAACTGCAATTGAATTCGTCGGGTTATGTATATTATTCAAATTCGTAAAAATTTTGAAGAAGATTTTGTTGTGATTGAATACACACACGCTTTAGAATCGCTTTCGCAATACGTTTTTTCGATTAAATATTCTAGTTATTTCTTATGGTACTTTGCGGGCGTAGCAAAAGTAAAGGAGATCAAACAATCGTAAAAAAAATCTTTCTACGCCATTCTTTAAGATTAACATCTTGGAAAGAAGAAGGAAAAAGAGAAGTGCGGTGCGTGTGCGAGAGCGAAAGAAAAACAAGGGAAAACTGAGAAAGGTTGGAAGCGAAACGTAGGAAAAGGGAAAATATAGAAGTCTTTATGGCAACTCATAACTCATGCCTTCTTATTGAAACTTCCTTCTGGTGAATGGATTAAGACGGTTTCAACTGAACTCGTTGAAATTTCCAGAGCGCGTAATTTATGTATTCGTTAGTATGGCATTACTCGCTAGTCCACCATTTTGCTACGTTTGTGTTATCTTTCGAGAGAAAAGGTGAAATCTGTTTCGATGCGCAAGGATTTATTCGAACGCGTATCCTCGATGCAAAGTTTCTCTTAAAGGAAGCTAAAGCAAAAACAGGACTCTATAGCGGTTCCTGCTAATTACGGCTATACTGCTATATTGTCTTTGGGCGTGTCTCTTAAATATTCGCTAATTCGAATGCAAATTTTCCATGATTACAGTTTAATACGATGTACGGGATATATGTTTGCGTGCAATTTTCGCGCATGTTTCCTCGAATCTTGAACAACGATATTTCATGTATCTCAGGAGGGTATCTTTGAATTTTGGCTAAAGCACATTATTATATTGTACAAGTCGTTGATTTAAGCGACTCCTTCGTTATTTGTTTACATTACTTCTTTACTATCTATTATTCGTGAAACTACAAATGCAGAGATACAACGGAAGGAGAAAGAAAAGCGACACGGAAATGGGAAAAGAAAAAGAAGTAAAAAGAGGAAGTAGAAGAGAGTAGTAGTAACGGGGAGGCTGGGAGGGTTAGAGAGAAATAAAGGGAAAAAGAGTGCATTTGTGGAGCGGATATGAAATTGCGTGACGCCGTCGAGTGAACGAAATGCTTGTCGTGTTTCCGCCACGTGACATTCATACTTGGGGTCTGGCTACTACACTGGCGGACTGCTATAGTCCTGTAGTTTCTACACGTTACTTTCTTGAAAAGCAAGAAGACAGGGATCTCTTCGTCTATCTACTTTTCTACCATCCGACTCGACGACGGTCTACGATTCTACTTGGTTGGATCTGCTTGGCGACGCTCGTACGGCTGACTCTCTAGGTGGCCACGTAATGTAAATTTTCATCTTCTTACGAGCGAGCATTCTGGATGCGGACAAATCTCGTATTCATCAACGACGAAGAAACGCGATAGCACCTGAACCACGCAACGCGCCGTTATTTCCTTTTTCTTCATTTTTTTTTTTTTTTTTTTTTTTGTCCTTCTTGAAATCGCAGCGATATCGACAAATGTAATTTATTTCTTCTTTTAAAAAATCCATAAAAATGGTATGCTGTAGTAATCGAGTAATCGCCTGTAGTCAATTGTTTTGCCTTATACATGTCGTTATAAATCGTGAAGGTGCATAAATGACGTAGGTGGAGGGACGTCGTGACAGGATGAGTCTTGGTATGAAATTTCACGAGAAGGCCAACAACGCGTTGTTTTCAGAGCAGACGCGACGACTAGGAGAATGCACGAAGCGCGAGAAGAAATGACAGAGGGTCGGAAGGGGGCAAAAGACGACCGTTACCGTGCACGAGACGCTGCTGTCCCATCAGTTATCTTCAAAACACCCTGAAAATACCTCCTATCTCGGCGGTTATAATAATTGAAGAGAGCCCGAGGCATCAGCGGAAAAGATGGCTCCAAATTGAGGAAGCTAAATTGAGAGCCGCCTTGGATTAGGGAGAACGAGCCGACTACTAAGACTTGGAGAAAACCTGGAGAAAAGGAACAAGGAAAAGAAAGAGAGGCCACCTACATCTTACATTTATTTTTCTTTCGTAAAATTTGTCCTGTCTCCGTTATTTCGTATTTCGAGCTGTCAACGATGAAAAAAGGGGAAAAATAATGTGACACGTTCGAGTCTACCGTACATTACATTACATTCCCTTCGCGTACCAAATTTAACTCGGATGGTCAGAAAAAAACAAGCTTTTTTACAAAATTTTTTTTGATGAGATTTGACTAAATACAGTAGACCTCTTTTCTCTTTCGCATTCCTTATGATAGGACGGCACTTTTGCGAGGGCATTTCGTACGTTTATCTTTCATCGAGTTCGCCTAAATCACACGACTCCCGTAGGATTTTAAGTCGAATTTATGTCTTCCGTAGATATTTCCTATAAGAAAGAGAAAGAGAAGGAAGCGGTAAAACTCCGAGAAGACCTAAAGAGAACGCGTCTCTCGAGAAAAGACGAATGGAAGATGAAGATAGAGAAAGAGCTCCGCCATTTCGCGGAATGAAGATGTATGCGAAGAATCGGGCCGGAACCTTTCGTGAGACTGAAAGAGATGGCGAGAGGGAAGTAAAGTAGGTCTCGCAGACTAGGTGTCACGGACAGGAACATTAGATGCTACTTTGACTGACGGAAAGCAAACAGTCGAAGGTGCGTCACGTCTACGAAGCCAAGACGACTCGCACAGCGAATCATAGAAGGAACTTTCAAGCGGATTTATTACTTCCTTTTTGTTCCCGAATGAATTCGCGAGAGAGAGAGAGAGAGAGAGAGAGAGAGAGAGAAAGGGTACAAGAGTTTTGCGAAAAGTAAGATAGACTATCTTGATTCCTATTGAAAATAAAAAAATAAGATAGATACTGTATTTATTTCCCATCGCGGCTGGACCCATGACAGAATCTTGATATCGTAGCTGAAAGCCTGTAATTTCGCATCGATCCTTAGCCTTAGTTGTCTTCAGCTTGCAGCCGATATAAATATCTTACAATCGTAGGAAATATTATTTTTACGGTTGGTAAAGGGAAAAGAATTGTTGTACGTCGTCCAAGTTTGATGGAAGAAAGGAAGAAAAGAGAAGAGGTAGGAAGGTATAACGGGTTAGCAGTCCAGACGACATTTATACCGACGATTTATCACCAAGAAAAAGTTAGATAAAACTCGGCCGCGCTTGGCCGAGTACCACCTACGTACCTGTTAGGTACCTGCTACCTACCCACCCCGCTTACTTGCCCTCTTATATCCTCAAAGATGTAATGAAGCGTACGACCGAGATTGCCTCCTGTTAACTTAATTGATCCTCGTCTTCTTCGTGTTTTTTTCTTTCTTGTTTTTTTTTTTTTCCCGAGGATTAACGACGTCAAGTTCGATGGATTAATTGCCTTTTCATCGATGCTAATATTTTCGATGCAATCTTGACTTTACCAATTGGATCTATCCATTTATTCATTTCTCTTTCCACTTTATAAAGTCTATTTGTTATTTAAACGTGAGAGCCTTTTGCGAAAGAAAATGCTATCTCTCTCTTGAACTACATTCTTTCGTCTCCTTATTACTATAGCCTGCAATCAATAACGGAGTGCGTACCTTTGGGAAATTGTAGTACGGTATGGCTTGTAGTAGCGGTGTAGTAGCGGTATAGTAGCGGTGCTCTAATTTCAAATGTACGAAGAAAGACGAGATTTTACGCGCGTCCACGCATTGGATTTCTATTTGATCTCTAGTTAAATAACTTTCTAAACAGAGAATTTGTAAAATATACAAATATCGTTATCCTTGCGCCTAAAGATTAAAGAATTTTGCTCATTTGGCGGTACGAGAGGTAAAGAGAACGAGTTATCTCGAGGGAGCCGGCGAATGTTTTATACGATGCAGAGTCGAGATAAATGAGAAATGTTTCACGTATATCGAGAGTGAAATAGCGGTAAAGGAGGATGGCTAGAGACGGATTAGGAAGCACGTAGTAGTATCGGCTACGCGTACTTTGGGCAACGTTGAAAACGCCGCTAGGGGACGTTTCCTTGTCATTTTTTACCTTCTTCATTTCTCTCGCTCGCTTCGTAGATTGTCTATTGTGTGGTAAACAAAGCTGCTGCCTCTATGTACACGAAGGCAAATGACAATCAGCGACCTCGCCGAGATAGAGATGCATCGCGTGCATCTTTGGAGTGGTGTTCGTATATACATCGTTCTTTAGTATGCGTATGCGTCGACGCGTTGCGAGTATACACGTAACTTTGGTCCAACGAAAGCTCGAGATATTTCTTTCTCTCTTTAGATCGCACCTTCATTGTGCCCGAAGCACGACATTCGCACTTTCGAGACAGGAAAGCTTTCAGGACCTTGCTTCCTAGAGATAGGAGCCAGGGGAGAGAGAGAGAGAGAGAGAGAGAGAGAGAGAGAGAGAGAAACACGTGACCCAATTAGAAAACAAGAACGCGATAACTTTGGTGACCTTGCGCTAGCCGTCTTTGTTCATCTTGCATTCTTGCTATTGAAAAAGTATTCTTTTGTGATAGGTAGGCGCGATTGAAATGATCCATACGCGTGTAAAGGAACATAATTCGCGAAGGTACATGCGGACCTACTATGACATTTCATTTTGCAACGAGCCGACGAGACGGAAACAATGGATGCCCCTTTTGTCTCAGCCCCGAAGGAGAAGTAAAAGAGGGAAAATATGCTTCGAGAGAACAAACGTTTCGTTCTCACCCTAAGAAAATGCAACCCTGATGCAACCAACATTGCTGACACCGAAAGGACGCGTCGCGCGATTCCAAGGCATTACTATTATAATCATTTACTAATTTCATTGGAAAATATTCGAATGTGATTCGAAAATGTCTTCCTTTTGGATTATTCAAAGAAAGATCGGGGATCTGTGTGTGTGTGTGTGTGTGTGTGTGTGTGTGTGTGTGTGTGTATGTTGCAATGTACGGCGGATGGACACTGGTCGGTCGTTTCGTTTTGAATAAAAGAACGTTTCGAAGAGAAGCTGAAGTTATGGCAAATCGAATATCGGGATGTTGGTTAATTCATGGTTGCAAGATTCGCTGGAGGAAAAGAGAGTAAAAAATGATGATCGTCGATGGTGAACATAGTCTGTCTATTGTCATTGGTCGGCCGACCGTTGACAATTCCGTTTTTAGGATAAAAATGAAATATTAAGGTTGCGTTCCGTTGGTGGTCGTCTCTGCTATCAAGCGATGTGTCACAGAGACGTTTGCGACGTTAGATGAGATTGCAAACTTTATTACAGAAGGAAACTTTTACTTCCCCCCGATGTCTGCTGGTTATAAAAGTTCCACGGAAGCAGAGCGACTCTACGCGCAATCTTATGCGACGGATTCAAAATTGAATTTCCGACAGGGGAGATATCATTGGATCGCGCATCGTACTTCCAATCAAATTAATAACTCTATTCCCGGGTCCTACCGAGGTCTATTTGTTTAATGAAAAATTCGTGAGCGATTCGCGCGGATTCGTGGGGATTCGTGTCTTAGCAACGAATTTGTCGTCGAATTTCTTTACTTGTCTTTTTCTTCTTCTTTTTCTTCTACTTTTTCTTTTTTTTTTTTTATGCAACGCGACGGCGACATATTGGAAAACAAGCCGCGATCGTAAGCCGATTCGAGCTTCGAAAAGAAAAGAAAAGAAAAGAAAAGAAAAGAAAAGAAAAGAATTTGATCGGACATAATATCGATATCGCTCCCATATTTTTACATCGGATTTCCTTAGCCCCGGGCTTAGAAAACTTTTTCCAAAGCGGAATAATCCCGCAAGAGAGAAGAAAAGAAAAAGTTGTACGCGTTACTCACCGCAGGCACCCTCGTGTTTTATCCTAGTATTCTTCCTCCTCTGGCAACTTGCTTGTCTCAGATGACATTGATTCGTATACGTCACGTCGTCGGAGCCGCAAACCGGTGCAGAATTTGACGGACAATTCGTTGGACACTGGCACAAAGCTTTCCCGTTCTCGGATACGACGCACGTCGCGCCCCAAGCGCAGTAAGTCTTCTCGCAGGGTTCTGGAAAAAGCAAAAGAAAGGATATCTGTAGTAGGTCATTCGATCGTTTCCCAACATCGGACGCCATCGGAATGAAACATTTTTTCAAGTAACTTCAACGGATTAATTATAATCCGTCCGCGATTATATTGAATGCAACCGTTCAAACTCTCAACCTTCAAACATTTTTTTCCTTCTAGCAACAGAGAGAATGAATGGGAGGGAGCACAATCAATTTTCCAAGAAAGTTGCTACGCGAATAAAGAGAGAAGCTTCGCTTTGAGAAACCTCGTCGGATAATCCATGCTCTACCATCATTAATATAGTAGACGAGTTGATCCCCGAGCGGTGAAAAAAATCGTCGTCCAGTTCATGCCAAGCTCGGAGGTCAATCGGTCTTTTCTTTTCTCGCTTCGAAGAAAAGAGGAGATCGTTCGGAAGGACGCTAGCACTTTTTCCCCTTTTTCGATTTCTCTTTTCTTATTTCTATGATAAGAAAAAAGTGTGTGTGTGTGTGTGTGTGTGTGTGTGTGTGCATCAGGATAGGTGGTCGGTCAATTATATTTTTGACGAGCACGTTGCTTCGTTATCGCGTTATGTTAGTGTTCGTTATGTTAGTGTTTTTCTCATAGTCGCCTTGTAGTTTATACTATTAGGAAGGGATAGGGCGCTTTACTGCGTGTTACGGTAAATAGGACTACGTTAAGTAGTAACCTGCAGCTTATAGTCGGGTAGAGTTGGGAGGGTCAACGCTCCGACGATTCGATCCTATCCTATAGTTCGTTCGCGTTAACCCGCTCTACCTACTCTCTTGTTGTTTAGATTTCTGCGCGTTTATCGATCTTTCCAGCCCCCGAGCTTTACCCCGCTCCCGCGTCGCCTCCACAACTTCCGTTTCATTCCGAACGCTATTATTTTAATTGCGATCAATGCTAAATCCTTACAAAATCTTATTTACTATTATTAATGCATATATTAATTATTTCCTATGAATGTTAATGCTCGAAAAGTGGAGGAGCAAAATGTCAAGGCGGAACCGCAAACATGCATCGCAAATCATTATTTTCATCCGCCAACGGAGTTAATCAATATCAAATAAAAGCGAGTCCAGGCAATACATTTTTTAACAGCAAACTCTTTGATGTCGAGTGTCCGATACGTTCAATACGGTCGGCCGTGTAGCAAGCGAAATGTGATGGCTAAGCGTAGGGTGATGGTCGAGCATATATGTACACCTATATATGGATATATATGGAGTCATTCAAAGACATTGCATAAATATTCAGCAGAGTATGAAACGGGTGCTTTTAATTATAATTAAATTAGCAAATTGAGCAAGGACTGGGAGTTATTAAAAAGTTCCCTCTCCCTCTCCCTCTCCCTCTCCCTCTCCCTCACGTTTCGCGTTGTCAGGGCTGACAATGTATCATCATTTTTTATGAAATAAAACTAACGGACGCGATAGAAGCATCAATTCCGAGCCGGAGAAGGAAATGAAATTACACGGGCGAGCAGACTACGTTTTATGATGCTTGCTTACGTCAGCATATGTCGTAAACACGATAGGAGGGGGGATACGGGGGAGAAGGAGCATTACGAGGCTATTACTTTTTCCTTCGACTTTTTCTTCGAGTTCGCACATTGTAAAACACAAGAAAGGAGGAAGATGAAGTCGTTCTTCATCCAACGATCCTAATGCTTATAGCTATATAGATATATTAGACGGTGGCCTAATTTACTCTCCTATCTTTCCACTTTACGTGCCATTATTTTTCATTATTTTCTTCAATTCTATCTTAATAGATTTTTATTCGAAATATCGAATCTTAGTGCAATCTATTTCAACCAAAACTTCCAGCAAGATATGAGAATAATGAATTGCTCGATAATTTTAAATTTGATATTACTTCAAATAGACCATTCAAATGAGATTAATTATTTAAGAACACTGCGGAAGAGAATAATTGATACAAAGTAGAAATGAAAGATCCGATAAGAGATTACAGTTGTGGAGTTCGACTTCCGGTTTCCTCATAATTCTCTCATCGATCATAATCCGTCTTGCTCGTTGATTCGAAAAAGTAGTTAGTCGTAGTAGTAGTAGTTCTTCGCTACGAGAAATGACATTTTGGTAAGAAAAGAAAAATGAGCAATCCTTCGATCGTCTCTAATTATTTTATTCGATTTCTAGAAGATCTGACAGGGATCACCATCATATCCACCATCACCACCAGGTTTATCATATATAGTATTACTTTTAAATTTGTATTATCGTTGAATATTTTTGAAGAAAAAAAGTAGATAATATGTTTTTAATAGAAGTGAAATTGAATGAACAAATCGATAGGGGATAGTAAAGGATTTGGTAATAGGAAGGAACGACAATTGGCACTAGGTTTGCCAATAATATATATATATATATATTCGGGGTTCCGCTAGAAAGTAAGAAGTTAGCGCATAATTCGATTTCGTGGCAATTTATTGGCGTTAGTTGCCAGCTGCGCCAGTATGTCGAACCAACGTAAGTATGTAAGTAGGTATGGTCGGTATGGGCGATCGTTTAGGTGCGTTAGAAAATTCGACAATGAAAAGACAGCATTCAAAGAAAGATCTACGCGGAGCACGTTGTTGATAATACTAACATAGAGGAACGGGATGGATGGATGGTATAGTCGGTGGTGAACGCCTGTGCTGAACGCCTGTGCTGAACGCCGAGTTAAGAAAGCTGAGAATAAAACTCAATTAACTAGAGTTCCAGGAAACGCTGTTAACCGCGATGCGTACTGAATACCGAACTTGCGGATGGAGCGACGCGGTTAAATTGGAAATACTACCTACCTATACTTTTGCTTTCTTTTTCTTTCTAATCCTTTTTCTTTTCCTTTTCATTTTCCTTTTCCTCTTCCTTTTCCTCTTCCTTTTCCTTTTCCTCTTCTTCCTTTTACTCGATCTTTTTCAACTTTCTTTTCAACTTCCAACTGGCATTTCATATAATGGTATTTTTTGTAAAAAGCTTAAAAGCTCGTGTCAACTTTTTATGGACTTGAGTATTCGTCGTAACGAGATTGCCAAATTGTTACTCCGATGTAAGGAAGAAAAAGGTTTTTCGTTTGCTCGAAAAACATACGAATGCGAGTTATTGCATTACCTTTTTTATTAGCTCTAATGTTTTGGTCTACTCTGAAAAAATACGACACCGATAGAAGACGCCGGTTAATAAATTCAACAATAATCGACGAAATATTGTGTCTCGTAAAAATGAATAAGATAAAAGGTGAGAAGAGAAAGTGGGGTGGGTGCGGTTAGAAAAAAAAAAAGTTAGGAGAAGAAGAACGTAACGCTGCTCCAACTTTAATCATTTTTAAAAACTCCTCGAGACGACGGGGCTCGTGCTTATGAAATTATCCCGGGGGGCCAGCAGCTAAGATATCCTTGTCTTCGTGACTGCAATCCTTTTCACTGCCTTTCGCGATAATCGAGCGGTCCTTTGACTACGGCCCGGGGTAATTACGCGTGAGCAACGATCATATAATGGAGAACTTTTTCAGAACGCTTTTCATTGAGGAGTAAAACGTACGAGGGGTTTGAGGAGTGAACTCTTTAAAGTCATACTCTTTAGTTCGGCCGGGAATAAATCTCGACGAAAGAACTCAAGACGAAACAGCCTCGTTTATTTCATTTTATTCTACGGCATCGTAAAACCGTACCGTACGTTTTTTCTTACCTACTGGTACTACCTACTGGAAGTTTGCTTTAGTGTCGGCACATCGTCGCGTCTTTAAGTACGAATCTTTTAGCTTTATGACGTATATCTACTCGACGAAGATCCACGGAGAAAAGAAAATCTCTTCATTCAACGAGATAAATGGAAAATAAAGGATGGACAACTAATCGATAAAGTCTCTTGAAACTCGTTGATAGCGAGAATGAACAATTTCTAAGGAGATTGAACGATGCAACCCACTTACTTTCCATGAAATCCTCTAAATGTTTAATATTACCTTTATGTCTGGAAATGATAAATTATTGTCCAACTTAAAGTCCGAAAAATCGAAGAAAAGTGATTCGATAATTTTGCCAGCTAACTAATTATCGTCGATGTTCGCGACGACATTTGGAAAGCGCGTAGGTCGGAGTAACTCCTTGGAAATCGATAGACATCTTTGCGCGAGCGCGACGTTCTCTCGATATTCTCTAAATGCATATACATACAATCTATACAAGCGTATATTATCTATACATTGCGTATAACTAGAAAAATATTTATTATAATAAGCTGAACATTTGGACATAATATCGAACCATATGTTCTTTTTTCCTTCCTGCCATTTTTCCTTTAGGAGAACTTAAGGAGACTTTGTTCGTTTGGTGTTTGCGTATCGTTATGCAAATAGGCGTCTCGCGAGACACTCGGTATGTATACGGGGTGACACACAATAGGTGTCTTGACTGGAATACTCGACGTTTGACTAGCAAACGCTAATCTACGTAGATGCGCGCGCGTTGCATCTACGCGTTTGACCCGGCTGCCGTTATCCAGCATTTCCACCTGACACGTTACCGATGCGACACCAACTCATTCCCGTGTATCTACGGATCGTTATGGGAACTTGGCAACGCGGCTAATTACCAATTCGCTCGCCAAGATCACGTTGCATTCCTCGGAGAAACATGACACTTCGCGATCGAACAAACACACATTAGCTAGAGTCGATAGTTTAGTCCTTTCCCAACACACCATCGACGGATCCAATTTATCGACTAACGCGTATTTTTGCACGTTGCATAGTTACGACAAAAAGATAGAGTTTTCCAATCGGTGTCTTGTTCGGTCATCGGGTCAATCGGCACGGCGGAGTGGGTGGTTACAGTAGGTCAATTCAGGTCGATCGGCCATGCTACGTTTATCGCCGATATCGCTAAATGTTAAAGGCTAAATGTTAGTTATACCTTACCTCTTACGCGATTCATTGTCGCGCCCGACTTTTTATCTTTCAAATAGGTTATTATTTGAAAAATCATGAGAAAATATAATGTATTCTGATACCAGAGAAGTCCTATTTTGTTAATGACAAGGAAAGAGAAGCCAATGAAAGGAAGCCAGAATAATCATTGAAGAATGAAGACAAACATTGGTTAGAAGCCTTAAAATAAATGAAAGTATAAGTCGAAGGAGACAGCCTGAACGCGATATGCTTGGTTTGCTTAGATACGCGCGTTCGGTGATTACCTGGTTACCCCTGGTTGACAACCAATAGGATACACCGTAATTATGTTGCTATGGAATATTCAATTGGACATCCCACTAGGCGATAATCGACGCGTTGCCGTTAACGGAGCTTGGAGTAATAATGACGCGTTAATCCCGACATCGAAACTTGCTCGAGGATTTCATTTGCCATTGTATTCAAAAAAAGAAAAAAGAAAAAAGAAAAAAGAAAAAAAGAAAATGGAAGAGTTATCGACATAAGAGTTGTCGACTAATCAGCTTGTTTTCACTTAATTTGTCGAGGTAATTAAGCAGCTTATTTTATGCAATCCCATCCTAAAATCATTTCCAAATTTTAGGCAAAGTAGGTACTCTATTATGCGCCGATCTATTATGTGTCCGAGGAAAAACGAGTTTATCTTTTCTTTTTTGTGCGTCCATTTGTTCCTATTTGTTCCTATTTATATCTCCGCTTTTATTGCCTCGGCCACGCGCGTCACAAACAGCACCATGGAAAACGATTATCACGATTAACTTATGACACACATTTTCGAGAAATGAACATCGAGCAAACAAATAATTACTTAGTCAAATGAGTTATACGAAACATAAATGAAATAATTCAGACGGAAAAGGATCGAATCGAATTATTTGTCGATTTCTTCTCTGTTGTATTTACTTATTTATAAACTATTTTGATGCGATTAATTGCGATTAACATCAATCGGAATTAGAAAATGAAAAAGGACGAATCGATATAGGAGAGCCCAGATGTTCTCCGAAGAACGTCGTACGTAGATGTTTCCTGTCGAGGGAAAGGAGACCCCACGGAGTCCGATGGTAGATCGTGACCTCTTTTGAATCCCATCTATTTTTCAGGAGAACCTTATATACCCAACTCGTGTTACGGATAGAGTTTGTTCGTCCACCCCTTTTCCAATGTGCTCTCTCCCTCCATCCTGTGTCTAGCTGAGCTCGCAGCACCGAGTCTGCGACTGACATTCCGTGAAAATTTAACGAAGTCTAACTTGTAATTCGTACATGCCTCTGGCGGGATTCCGCAAGGATGGCAAGCATAACTGGAAGAAGGCTCGTCGTTCCTACTACTTTTTCAAGTGAAACTTCTTCTGGAAGGGTACCGACCAAAAGTGAAAGCTTTTCAGGGAAGCGAAACGGCCAAGATTTGTCACACAAAAACTATACCAATATCATTAATTTAATTGATTTAAAAAACGCTTTACTAGCACACACACACTCACACACACACACACACACACACAATAATAGGGATTAATAGAATATCAAATTTAACTGGACATTTTGTGTTTCGTAGTTAGGCTTATTCAAAATTCAACAATACATTTGATAATTATTTCGAATCGAAGAATCAATAAAATGAAAAACATACGTCGGTAAACAAAGTAATAGTAGTTTATATCTCTCGGTGAATACAAAGAGAAAATTCGGTTAAAATAGAAAAACATAGAAAAACATTCGCGAACGGGAAACGGGAATGTACTCAAACATAAACATCTCATTATTATTTTGAATGACAAAGAGGTAAGACGTAACGTTGTCGCTGTAGTTTTGAAATAGTGCTAATGTCTTGGAATTAATATAAGATCAGCAAGCAGAATTACAGGATTTTCTATAGGAAATTTGCGAACCAGCGACATTCCCCGAAGAACGCCCCGTTGGACAGAAGATTTTGTATAATTCGGTAGGAATAATTTTTCATGGGGTAAGTTTATAAAAGGATAAAGAAGTTGAATAATATATCTAGAGTTGCGTGAGGCGACTTAAACAACGACTTAATCAAGCTCGTGCGCATCCCGATGAATTTTTCGGTGTCTTAACTATTTGGAAGTGTCGTTGAGGCTGTACCTCACGTCCGAGTTTCGTCTTAAGGCATTCCACTTTATACGTAATAATGGTTGGAACGTGGGTACTCCCTCTTAGCCCATTTACATAGGAATGGGTCGAAAGCAAGAATGGAAGGGAAGGGAAGGGAAGGGAAAATTAGAAAAGTGGCGAAAAATACGTAGGTTATTCGTGCTAATAATCCGTTGTCCCGGATGCAGTTGATGATGTACTGGTATGCATCTGCATCGCCAATTTCATTGGAGGTTTCATTGGAGGTTCGATTGAACGAGCACCCTTTGCATCCGCGCTGACCTCATTGATCGCGCAACGACTGAGCAAACGAGACGCGGGGGATGATCCGATGCATCCTCGAGCGAAATATGGCGAAAATTGAGCGATGAGGGTCGAACTCTGTGCGTAACACAGACCGGTTAAGTATCCATTATGTGTCTATCCTGTCGGCTAGTGGTCGCGGACAAAAAGCTTGCAATTCGGTTAATGCTTGCTTTACCTCTCGTCAAAGTTCAATCATTCGGAAAATATGATTGCCCATTAAATACGCAATTTCTATTTCCATTTTGTCTTCCTTTTAATCGCAATCCTTGTCAATATCTCCTTTATATTGGAGATTCTATGACGGAGTTGTCGTCGTCGTCGTCGTCGTCGTCGTCGTCGTCGTCGTCGTTGTCTCGCGTCATGCGCATGATCAGAAGAAACAAACAGAGTAGGAAAGGGACGAAGAAGTAGATCGACAAAGCGTACAAACCAACGAAGATTTCCACGGGGAAAAGGAACTTTACTGATTTAGATCACCGCGTTCGGTGGGGTCTAGGCAACTTTCGACGTTCATAAATAGCGTGGTTACTTTCTACGTATGTATGAGTACATCGATCCAAAGGATGGACTTTTACAATTATGCAACAGATTACGTGAAACGATTCAAATACAAGTAGAATTGCTCTGTTGATAAGCGAAAGCTATATTATACGCGACTAATCCGAAATCGTCGAAGCATTTTGCTCCTAGCAATAGTTTAGTCGTAGTCTCTAGTGATAAGAAGATTGTTGCATTACTCGTACTGAGGATGCAATGGATGTATGAGCTGGTTATCGAACTTATAAAGCGTCAACCGAGAGATTTATGATTTGGCAATAATAGCGAAGCATATAAGCGATAGATTTTTGGAATCACGGTCAAATGAAAACTGCGTTCTCTCCAGCAAACCGATCGTAAATCAGGTAGAGCAAGTTCGACGACTTGGCCGATTTACGTTATTTTTATTATCGATGCCTTTTTCGAAAGACCGCCGATGCATGGGAACGACGTGAACTGTTATCGATTCGCTAGAAGGCCCATCCAACCTTCCTGATTCGATATACCTATATATATTATAGCTCGATGCTTTATTTTAACCGGGAACATCGAATCGACGGAAATAAAATGTACAAATTGAGCGTACGCGATTCTGACAAATCGGCGAACCGACATTTGACAAAATATTCCGACTATAGGAGGAGCTCCGCCCACATCTCAAACAGAGAAATTAATATTGCTTTTTTTATTCGCGGGATAAAATGTCAAGCTTTTGGGGGAGGATGAATTTCGTTAACGCCACCGCGCCATTGCCGTTGCCGTTGCCGTCACCGCCGAGGGCATTTAATGCATAATATAAAAGCTCAGCACTTTGATAATTCTTCGAATGGAGAGAAAGCAAAAGAAACTTGTGTTTGCGAGAGGGCTGGAAACAAAAGTAATGCTTCAAATATCTTTCTCTTACTTTTTTGCTATCGCTTGAAAACTTTCTCCGTGATCACGAATCTTGCCATCTCTATTCTTTGCTATACCGAGTGATAATCTTTACACCTACGTCACCATCTAACGTCGTTACCCTGCTCTTTACTTGGATCGAATAATTTGCTAAGAACGTGCCATTTTCGTCCAAAGATTAAAATCGAACTTTGGGTTATAATAAGATCGTGTTCTAAGGAAAAGAATTATTTTCAGTCGTGGAAAAGTAGGAAAGTAAAAAAGTCCATGGAATTATAAGGTACTTAAAATTCGTTCGAATGACTCCGATGGATTTCGATGACCATTATGGATGAGAAGAAGAAAAGTTTTCGCAAAGTTATTCAAGTGCAAAGTTGCTTCAACGAATACCGCGAGCTACGTTTCGTTGTTCCAAAATCAGTGAATTATTGCTAGTTGTCGGGGTGCTTTATTTTGTCTTTTTCGGATGAAATTTATATTCGAACACTGTCGTCCGAGTTATCGATTCGTTCGTTCTCACGTTTCTATAAATGCTACTTTTATCTCTTGTCCACTATTATACGCGAAATTATTGAATAACGGTATCGGTATCGCGTGCTTAGGACGAAGACGATTTAGAAATGCTGTGATGATCGGTGACGACTTTCATTGTTGGTTCGGAATGGAGGAAAATTATTCACCTATCTGGATTTGTTCGTAGAAATAAAGACAGATAGGTGTATGCATTGGGTGGGTATGCGTGGCGTGGGCGCTTTTTTATCTGTCAGATTTTTCCAATTTTGCCAAGTTCTTTTCTCGAATTGGACTCGACTAGTCCGTTACGTAGTTAGACGTAGCTCGCACCTGCTCGCAAATTTCGATTACTTCGAGCTTGTTTCACTCGACGAGTGATAACGATCTGTCATTTCCCCGACTTTCTCAAATAATCGAAAAAAATCACTTTTATTTTCTTTATCATATTGTGTGTTTCCTAATTAGACAAAGTAATCTTAGCAACATCAACATCTTAGCAACAAATGATATTGTCTTTTGATCGTTCGATAATTAATTCAACGCTTTATTTTGTCCTCGTTCTTTATTTGAAAAGCTAAGAACGCGCTCGAATGATATCGATTTGGACTTGTTATCGCGAGACCCGGCGTTGGTATAAATAAGGGACGATATAACGAGCGTATCGAACGATTTGATCTTTCTCGTGTTGTCTTCAATCGGGTCAACGAGAATAATAAATCAAAGAACGAATTGAATAAAATGAAAGCGGGTGATCGATTAAATGCATTCGCGAGTAACACGATCTCGTTATTTTTTCCTTGACCGATCTCAACAAGGAGAGAAAAAGTATCATCTCGTAAATCGGATTGAATAAATGATGGTTCTCCTTTTGATTTGTATTACAGTGACGCAAATATTCGTTTGTCTAAGGGAAAAAGAGGTGCAGCTTGCGGTAGGTAGGAACAACTTTAGCATTCGAAAAATTATCTGTCCTCAAGTCATTTCGTATCAATTGGCAATTAACCTCTTGCCTCGGGGAGACTTTATGAAATCTCGATTCGATTACAGCCAAGTATGTGGCGTCGGAGATTGGTCGTCACCGTCGCAACGGCGGAAAATTGGAAATTTAGCCAAGTAATCTGGGTAGAAACTCGTCCCGTCCTCGGCGGCGATCGTCGTCTACTCGCCGCCATTCTCTATTATCCGAAAGTAGCTCGTTAATCTCTAACGCATCGGATTATAATTGCTAAGCGCGCTTAAATGCAACCAATTAAATATCTATATAGCTATCTTGCTCGAGTACGATTACCACACACCCACACACACACCCACACACACACACACAGAGTATCATCCTGAACGAGCACGGCCGAATAATGCGCTCGATGAACCGGACACGCATCCTACGATCGATCGCGCACACTAAGCAAAGTATTTTCATTAAATCATAATCAAGTTGCATTTTTTATTCCTTTTATTCCTTTCCTCATCCATTCCATCAGTGCGAAAGATGAGAAAGAAAGTCGCATAAGGATATTAATAAAGTAGGAGGAAAGTAGTTTGTGAAAAATGTAAGAGTTCGATCTTCTCTAAAAAGGAGAAGAAGAAGAAGAAGAAGAAGAAGAAGAAGAAGAAGAAGAAGAAGAAGAGATGAAAGTAGAAAGAGAAGGAGAAATGGATTGCGACGCGAGAGAGGATCAAGCTGATCCGTGCACGGATTCTTAGAAAAGAAGGAAAAAGTGTAAAATGGTCGGGCATCCGTCAAGCATTGAGAAGAGAGACGATAGAGACGTATTGAAAAAGAAGAGTAAAAACCTATTGTCAGGATCTTAGGTGACCGACGACTACTATGGTTCGACCGACGGTTTCTAGTCGTCGTTTCTTCGATCGATAAGTAGATATGAACTTACTGCATCTGGGTGTACAAAAAGCAACAATTAAAATTCACACCTTTTTCGATTTCGCTTCTTGACATTACTGTCACGACCTTCAACGCTGAATTCTTTTATTTTCGATAGGAGAATGGAGCTTCATCCAGAGAGCTGGGACACGTTCGACGTCGATGGCGGTGTCACCAGACGACTATTAAGAATCCATCTACTATCCATCACTATTGAGAACCAAAAGCATATTTTTCTTTTTTCTTTGACGGTTATTTCTTGATATTCGCAGAGCGTGTACTTCGTCGAAAGATAACGTAAGATTTCATTGCTATTATTTAACCACTGATTAATTGTATACGGACTTTTCAAGTACTTTCAGTCTACGTAAGCCGTTTAACTTGGATAAAAAGCGCTTGGATGAAAGAGGAAGAGAAAAGAGTACAAAGCATCAGAGTTTCCGTACTTTCCGACTTACAATTAGCCGAAAACATGTAAAAGTCTGCGGGCTGCATCGCCTCGTTATACGAGTTTCAAGGAAAACGTGAAAGTAATTACAAGCGAAGGAAGTAACAAATCGTTTCGCGAGACAGCGGCAGTAAGGTATGGAGAGTATTTTAAGTAGTCTAGTTATTTAACTGTCAGACCAGAAGTCGGTGTGGGCCTCTTCGAAGTAATTTTACTATTCGATGGTTATCGGCGTTCTTCCTTTCTCAAATCCATTTTCTTCTTCCGGTCAAATTTCAATCAGATAATCCCATAATGTGATTAGAAGAACAAATATATATATATATATATTTGTATATGTATATATATATCTCTTCTTAGATATTGCAATATTTGGAAGACTTTATGGTTGTCGTCGTCGTCGTCGTCGTCGTCGTCGTCGTCGCCATAGTTGTCGTTGTCTTAGCGCCTTCCATTCGATTCGAAATCGCGATGAGTTCGCTCCATCGGAAACTTGTCAAAGTTACACGAGTTTAATTAATGAATCTCTCTGATCGTAGCGAAGACTTTGAAAGAGCGAATTTCTACTTTAACGAGAAGCATCTATATCTCAAAGAGCCCATCGATATTTTCTAAGCTCCTCTTCGAGTTCATCGACGGGAGAAAAGATATTGGCTTGTCGATTCGAACAACTGTCAGTCAATTTTTGTTATCTCTATTAATAGAAAAGGACCAAATGAAAATAAAGAATAAAGACAAAAAAGACAAAAAAGAAATAAATTTTGACAAGGTGTTCACAGGGTGACTATTGAAGTGTTTCGTTATTAAAGCAACTCTCGAGCCGAGATCTCTCAAAATTTCAACTCCGACGTATAGTACGCGTGACATCGATTGGCACTTAAAGCGAACCGAAATTAATTGTGAGACGAGTAGAACTCGGCCACTGGCATCGATCGTTGTGTCACTCTGCGAGCATTGAAAATATAATCCTTGACTCTCGATCATTCCTGTAAATTAAAAACCAAACCTACCTATCGTCCTATCGCTCGCTGATACGCATTTGACAGACGATTGATCGCAATCGAATCGAAAAACAAAATGATGAAATATGAATTAATGATATTTATATGTGTGTACTATTTGTCTTTTATCTCTTTCATTGGATGTAAATCGTTTTTACATACAATGCTAAAATAGTTGCTGCATAAAGAAGGAAACGGAGGGAAAACTCGTACGTGTCGACGCATTAATAGCTCGTAAAACATTACATCGCCACCATTACAAACACCTCCTCCCACGCAACGTCACTTGGACTCGATTGTAATTATTCTCTTTCTAACTTGTAAATCACGGTAAACAACGATGAATATTGGTTTTCTTTTTTTTCTAATTCTCTGGAAATTATGTTTTTTTTTTTTTTTTTTTTTTTGAATCTGCGCACACATGTTTTTCTTTGCATCGCTCGACCATCTATCTGTCAGTTTCAGAGGTTTCGTCTGAGCGGACCGTTAAACGTCACGAAGGCAGAGTCGGTGACAGAGTACCGTCGATACACGAGTTCGCTAAAGTACAATGCAACGAGGATACGAGAAGCCGCTTGATAGAGAGGCCGCCGACGTTATAGATTATTATTTTCGCGATGGAACGCCAAAGCCACTCGACGACCCTCTCATCCCATCATAGATCGATCGAACGAGCCAACGAACGAGCGAACGAACGAGCGAACGAACGAACGAACGAACGAACGCCTAGCTAATTAGCGTCAAACCATGAGTACCTCTTGCAACCTGTCTCAGACGCGCCATTGTCGATACGCTCCAAGACAAAACCCAGTGCCTTTCGTCAAAATCAAAAACAAAATCGGACCTGGCGAACAAACAACGTTGAACACGAACAACGTTGAATAAATCGGTAAATGTAATTGCGTAAGAGTTACTCCTTCCTAATTTGCATTGTTTTTGTCCACTAGCCCGGACAATGCTTTCGGTAGTACAGTACGGTTACCGTTCGTAAGACTAAAGTCTAGAAATTAAATTTCGAACGGACCGCAACTAGAATATCAAATAGCTTGAGTGTGGATTGAAACTATTTTGGCTCTGTCCTTTGCTTCTTTTCTACACTCTTACCGTCCTTATTCTTTCATTTTCTACCTAGAAAAGGGAGAAAGAAACGATAAGATTAAAAGAAAGAAGTTTGACAATGTGGCGAAGCAGACGTCCTGTCAATGCAAGAGCACCTTCTTTGAAAACTTGGCACCTTCTTTTTTCCAACTACTTTCAAGTGCTATCTCCCTTTCTCTCTCTCTCTCTCTCTCTCTTATCATCGATTCTTCTTCTTTCCAATTGAATGCTTTCCGTTACAAACGTGCTAGAAATGTTTGCATTAAAATATATCGGTACGTAGGACATAGCGCTGACCTGATTTTCTACAACTCATACACTTTCCATGCGTGTATTCATCTTCCTCTTTCTTTCCTCTATTTCACCATTTTCTATGACCTATAACCTTTTTCAAAAGATCGCTCCATTTTCCAAAAATACAAAACGAACAAAGTATTATAAAACACGAATTTGTAAGAAAATCGAAGAATCGTATGTAAAGGTCGCATTTTAATCGAGATAAGCGTGAGTAATTGATAGCTTGTCGATAGCTTGTCGATAGCTTATCGATAGCTTATCGATAGCTTATTATTCGTTAAGAATATTCGTTGAAAAATCCATTAACCAAAGCAGTAAAGTTGCATTAGTATTAATTGCAAAGGAATTCGTTCATTGCGTTAAAGAATATAAATCAACTATGTGTATGAAATGATTTCTCGTGTTTGTTGATTTATAAATATTCCACATTTATTTATGCACTTTTTCATCGAAGGTAGTATATATGAAAATTGATTTCCCCGTTCTGCTTTGATCTCACGATTTCGAGGATAATCATTTCGCCCTCGTTAACCCCGTAAATGGCGTATGATACATAAAAGCTCGTTCATAAAGGCAACGAGATTGCTTTTGATCTAGGCATATAACAACATAAAATCAATAGGCCCTGATTTCAATCTGCTGTCTTCTCCCGACTCGACAGCATGCGCTGCATTGGTCCAAGACGGGTGGGTCGTAATTCATCGATAATATAATGCTAAACTAATTTAATCTTCATTTCCGATTAATAAAAAGTGCCTGCGTACTCTGTACTCTATCTTTGTAGTATACTCGTGTAATCTACTTGGAAGATCCTACCCAGGCTGTCCGAGGGTTAAAGGACAATCGATTTCTATCTCGGTAAATATTCTCTCTAATATTCATCTATCGTATTTCATAAAATGCGGATTAATACTCGCCACGGATGATATGATAATAGAAGGCGCTTTTGAAGGTAAACGAACGAACGAACGAACGAACGAACGAACGTCACGCCTATTTTAATGGTGAAATTTTATTCGTTATTGGATTATAGTTGGTAGATGCGTGATCGTTCCTCTGGAAAAGATGAACGTGGATTCGAGTTCGTCTATATAATTAGCTAATTTGCGCATCAGGGAACACCTTTTACTCGGTCAAAGGTCTATCTCAGTCTTTTGCGTGTAATAACATTTGGCGGTAAGAGCGTTAACTACGTACCAAGTGGCACGGTAATCAACTTATACGGAAGATATTGAACTAGAACGTTTCCCATCGAAATGCTTTCAAATGCTTTCAAATCTAAAATAATTATTCATTAATCGAATGAATGATGAAAGATAAAAGAAAATAATCGCTGGCGAAACGGGAAATTTTGCTCGAGTGCACGTGTCAAAGTGTGTCAAATTAATTATCCAGCCTTATCGTCGTATATTTTTCTAGTAGGATAATATCCATCCCATGTATCGCTAAGTGCCTTTACAATTCGGTTAACGCGAAAGGAAGGAAGATAAAGTCGCGGTCTAGGTAGAGGGGCCTTAACCGGGGCAGCACTCGGGGCCGGCCGGCCGGCTGTTTTGCGTCGCGATAGAGAAAAGGCTTTTGTACAAGCTAGCCGGAGACAAAGAGAGGTGATCTCTTAAGAGCGCTTTTCACTACCTTATGAATGGGGAGCCTTAATGGACGGCAATTGCCATTGAGAGCTGATTACAACGCATCTCGATAATCGTAGTCTTCGCTTTTGCTGCACTTTCCAAATGAAACTAAAGCATCGATACAGCAGCAGCTTTCCTCCTCCGAACGCGGTGTTCGATATCGGTTCTCCGATATTCGGAAGAGCTTACAGCTTATTATGCTTTGATCGCGTTTACTTGCTTTTTCCGAGCTACGGAATTTAATTGAATTTTTCTCCAAAGAATAGAATTGAATACTTAGACTTATCCACGCATGTGCATTAATCCTATCGATCGTAATCTTTATCGACGAGTCCAAGCCTATCTACCTACCTACCTACCTACCTACCTACCTACCTACCTACCTACCTACCTACCTACCTAAGAGTCATGAAAAAGTTATGAAAAAGTCATGCCAAGAGAAAGCTTCTCCGCTTGGTTCGTCCATCATCCGAATTGAGTAATAAACTGTGGCTTGTCGGGCGTGCTCTTAAAGCACTTTAAAAGTTAATCTTGGAAGGTGTCGCGGATCTCCGCAGGATGCACGACTTCTTTTCCTCCTTTTGGCATTCGTCGTTAGGTATCCTCTTACAAGGGTACTTACCTCCACAGCGTAACCTTCATTTTCATCTTGGCGTTACAACCCATACGTATATCTACGAAGAAGAGAATTTCTCTACATTTCTCTACGGCGAACTAAAGCAGCCGACGTCGTGTGTCAGTCTATAGAATATTTCAGTCGACCTACGTTTACGTCCTTTTCCCTTGTTCAAAGACTTTGCCCGACGTAATTACGACCAGACGACGACGACGACGACGACGACGTTTCATTTCTTCGTTTCATTTCTTTCTCTTCTTCCTCAATCAAATCTACCGAAGCCAGCTTGGATAGAAGAGCGGAAGAAGATCTTGGAAAAAAGGCTGACAGATTTAGCATTGTCTATGATTTGGTTCGGTTCGGTTCGGTTCGGTTCGGAGAGTATTGCTTAATACTTTCAATCAATGTAAAACATCTAACTCATTTGAGAAACTCATCAAAGTACGGTAAAGTGAAAGACGCCGATGTTGGAAGATCCCGCCCGAATTGAGCGGAAAAACGAAAATCAAGCTCGCGTAGAATAATGCTCAAACGAGTTTAACGCAAACAACGAGGTTGTTTCACGGCGCGCGGTTTCAAAGTTACATAGTATAACGACTCTGCGTTCTAGCTACTGTATTTAAGCAAGTATTTCAAACTCGACGATTAAACTTTTTCCCAATCGTGAGTCGATGTGAAAAGAAGTCTCTTATTAAATAGGACGTTTTCAAAAGCAAACAAATACTTTTTTATCGAGCAAATGCGAGCTTGCATAATTATGCAGATACGTAGAGATGTACGTAGGGGCCGATAGGATCGTATCCCTCTATCGTATCTTTGATATTTTTTCCATCCTTATCGCGCGTATGATCATTCCAGGTGAAATGCTCTAATGGTAGAAGAACCGACTCGGTCGCATCCATACCGGTATGGTTGAACTATTATTTATCTAAAGATATAAAGCCATTGAGAACATGATAGATAAAGGGAGAGAGAAGGATAGAGAAGTTTTTAGTTCTGTTGAAATAGGATAGATAGTATTTAGAATAGTGTGTCGAGACGAATAGATATAATCCGTAATGAATGCAATGTCGGGCTGGACGCGATCGTTAATAACTCTAGTGCGGGTCATAGAATGGCAAAGTTTTCATTTAATAGGAGGAAAGGAAGGTAGTCGAGTCAACTATGTTATCCGTTCGCTTAAGTTACGAGCGAATAATATTTTCATATATCCATTTTGTCAAGTTTCTTGCTTCTAATGTGTTTCATTTTCCAGTTGACCGTTTTTGACCGTTTCATCATTGTTATTTCTGATAATACTTTTCATCGTTTCATCGTTTCATCGTTGGACAGTTTTCATAAATGTTCATTGTCTTTATCCCATTAGAATGTTATCGATTTGATATTCTCGATATCCTCTATATTGGAACGGGCGTGCATTAATTCCTTTAAACGAAAGCGCCATTCGTTATACACTTTTATTTATTTCGAGGAACTTTGTAATCTTCCTAAACAAATTTAGTTGAAATATTTGTATATTTTTGGTATTTTATGTATTTTAGGCTAAAGAAATTTCATACTTTTGTGATAGCATTAGAAGCATTAACGTAATTAACTATGTAATCAACGGGATCGAGGAAATTGGAAAATCAGATAGAACGCAATCCTCTTTGAAGGATATCTCGAAACTTTGAGGAGAGTTTCGTGACGAATGTTTCGCGACGAATGTTTCGCGTTGTTCGACAACAACGTTGTTCGTGTTGTTCTCATTCGGACGTTCCAAGTTTCTCCAATTATTCATTCCTCTTGGAATAATTTGACGAATGCCGAGGCCTCGATTTGCTAGTTTATCCTATGGCGAAAGCCCTCGCATGAATTTATCATTCCATATCCTCCGAATAATAGAAATCAAGAAAGTGGAAGAGAAGTAAGGAGGAAAGTAGGGAAAGATAGTAAGGAAAGGTAAATGGTGGCAGGGAGGGCTGAAGTTTATTAAGATTAAGGACTTCATTCGTAGTAATACCAACGGAATCTACAACGGTTCCTTCTCGTCCGCCCTTTCTCCTACAGCAAAATGCTGAAAAAAGAAATTCTAAGCCCTCGTACTTTTCGTGCGAAATATTCGGCTCGCTCCAGTAATTATTATGTCACAATTGGGATTATTTCAATGGAAATGGAAGACCGGAGTAGGAATGAAAATGTCCTAAATTTGTGTAAATAAGATACGGAACATCCTTTTTTTGTTCCTTTAAAAAAGATTTCTTAAAGAGTTTTGACTTGTTTTGGTGAGGTCGATCGATAAGATAGAGATATCTTTGGTAACTACTATCGGGTGGTATTTATGAGAATTTATTAGAGGTATAGGTTCAACGTTTGCCCATTCCCCGAGCCATTTTCAGAAGGTGGCTTGCTACGAAAGCTTGTTCCTCGACCATTTTCGGATAATTGTGATACACGACAGCTTGGTCTTTCTCTTTCGTGAAAGTTATCGTAGGGCGTAATACTCCTTCCAAAACTCTGCTTACCGTTTACACGAACGCTCCGAAATATCACAATAGATGTTTTTTTACATTCTTTGGCTTACTCAGTTTAATCCTATCTCGTCTATATTACGTGCACGCGTACTTCCAACCAGCATCAACTTTCCAGACATTCGATGGATGGAACTTTGCTAGCAACTCGTTAAAAGGATAAAAGGTTATTAATCGAGAAAAAGTATGAAAGACTTTTTAATTGCTTCTCCTTCGATGAAGAGTCAATGGTTAAGAAAGAAAGAAAGAAAGAAAGAAAGAAAGAAAGGAAGAATTTTTTTAATAAGTCTAAATGATCAATAAATTGTTGTAAAAGTAGCTTACCTCTTTGTAGCAATTAGTTATCGGTCGGCTGCAAGATGCTTTGTTTTCCGTTAGGGAAAACAACGCGATGGTATTCTCGGACGATGGAATTACTTCGACGGGCAAATCCATCCTTTAATTTTCTATCCGAAACTTCGATACTCTCGGCAACATTTTAATCTCGACGCAAGTTCTCTAGCGCACGGCAAAACTTTGAACAACTTTGCCGCGGTATAACCGCGATTTCTCCCTTCAGCCAAGTTTACTCACCGCAGTTGACTTTTTTCGTTAATAAAGGTAATAACGAAGATACGTGCTTACCTTTCCTAACCGTGCAACCCTCTATCCGGAGTCTACTTAAACGTTACCCAAGTAACGCGAATGCCAACGCCATAGCCAATGTCGACGCGAGAGCCGACGCGAGAGCCGACGCGAAAGCGGACGCGAAAGCAAAGAAACCATTGTATTTCTTGTCGTGGGAACAAACTTTCGAATCCCCCGTTTTCTCCTAACATTATAAAACTTTAAATATAACGCAAAGTTAATACTTTGTTGAAACACGCTAATTCGATCGACGCGAGTAGTCGATCTTTTAACGTACACGGCACTTTCTAATTTGCTTTCTGCTTGCAGCTTACGCTTCTATCCTCTAATGTTCTTTTTATTAGAGTGTTAGGAGATACACACGCGACATTTCCCACTAAAATAATAAATTCAATTTCGTCTCGAAACTTGCCACTTACCTTAGTTAAACTCTTCTGGGACGACGTTACACGCGTATGACCCCGCTCATTCGCATCTATTACTAGATCTATTATTATAAATTTCATTTTCTCTCTCGACCTTTCTGCTATTACATGTATATAATAACGATAACGGCAAGGGAATAATTTGAGCACAATCTACACGGAATATTTGAGGATTAAAAAGTGCCTATCGCGTTTTTTACTATTGCAATTTATTTACAGCCTATGTTTATTTGTTTTCAATATTAGCCCAAACGAATGTTAGAACGTTTTCGTAATTGGCAGTCGCTACATCGGAAGGAGTAGTCGTGTTACTTGCCACTCGCAACAGTTCGTACGCCGACGCCGACGCGTACTTGCATCTCGCGCAGCTCTCAAACTTCTCCTTTCGAAGATGAAACTTCTCTCTATCCGAAATTAGGTCGAGCCTCTGACGTAATGAAGGGACGAATCCTGTGGCGGTTACTGGAGTGCCGCAAAGTGGTTTTCAAAGTAACACTCCAAGTTTGACCCTTTTAAATGCATTAGAATTTCTGGTTCGCGATGACGCGTATCCTCTCTCTCTCTCTCTCTCTGCTAAAGATTCGGTCCGCAGGGAGTGTAAATGTTTCCCAACAAAAGAAACAAGTAAAAGAGTAGCGCAGGCTATCGAACGTAAATGGCACGAGGAGGAGAGGCCGAGTAGTATACATGCGAATTTTCCACTTCACGGTATTATTGTACCTAGGCATTTGGAGGCTTCTGGCATTGATCTCTCGTGATGAATGACGCGGCCGATCGACCAGCACGTTCTTCGCAGAATCCAACTGATTGATATCCCCTACGATTTTCAAAATCACTCTATTCATTTTTTGGATCATTAGGCGAATAGAAAGGTGCTAATGTTGTTGGATCGTTTACTCCAAAACGCCAGACGATTAGAATATTTTTGGCAAATATTTGAACTAAATTGGAAATAAATGTATTCAAAGCCGATCGAGTTATCGCGCGTGAAACAAAAAAAAACGAATAAAGATCTCTCGGTTTCGATGGGCGAATATAAAATACGACATATAGGTAAATGCATAAAGGGATTTAAATGTAAAATTATTCCCGGCGCATTTTCGTGCGGAATACAAGGCGAGTATTAGGAGCGTAGGAGGAGGTCGTTAAAGGTGCTAAGAATATTTCCCAAGAAATGGCCACCTATGAGATCTCAAAGTCGCGTAGCATCTTTTTACGATATCCAACCTTGAGAAGGTTTACACCCACGTACTCCTTCCTCTTTGTAGCTCTTACACTAGATATGGCGGTCTAGGATATGGCGGTATGAAAGATTGAGGGGAAAGACGCAGTCAATATTTGCATGCTGCAGGGTGGCCGGAAGTATACTCCAACGACGGAGACAAGAAGCTTCTACCTGGGCGACCACTTTCCATCCAAGTTGGACCCCTCAGCCGTAGGGCCTCAACACTCAGCGCGACCAAGGCACTCGCGTGCATGCCGGTCGCGAGGGTCGGCTTTTCGAGGGCCCTTCTCTCGTCGAAGCCGCAGAGTTGCATCTCGCAAGATTTTATCCCTCTCTCTCTCTCTGTAGGAAGAGTATAGTAATAGTAGCCGGGGCTTTCCTCTCGAGATCATTTTCTGATGACGATGCGCGAGATAATTATTTCTTGCCGGTAATCAAGTGCCCTGCAACCTCTCTTTTACGATTCACCTTTAGCAATATGTCTTATCTTTTTATCGTCGAGCAATTAATTGCACAATTTTACCTTAAACTTTGAAAAGTTAGGTAAAAGTTAGGAAGATGCATTTTTGAAGATTCCTCGTTATATGTAGGAAGAATAAATCAGGGGACGGGCGCGACAACTCCAACGCTAGCTTGCACATTTTCTTATCCATTATTACACGTATTCGGAACGGAATGCGAAATTATGCACGATACTTGGATAACTCGTCTTGACTCGTGCGCGCGAATTAGAAGGAACAAATATGCGAAATAATAAATAGCTTGGCAGAAGAGACGTCGGGGGCAAAGTATACCGTCGAATAAATTCGAAAAAAATGTCTTTTATAATAATCAAATGAAAAAGAACTTGGCCCAGAATATTTTCAAGTACGAATGATTTGGATGCTTTGCTTTTTTTCCCCTTTATTTAAGGGAAAATCATAGAAACAAGACTGAAATGATCGTCCCATCGGATATTTCCGCATCACAGAATTTCTATGCTTTCGACGTATGGGAGGGGTGGAGGGGGTGGAGGGGGTGGAGGGGGTAGTATCCAATGTCGCATATCGGCATATTCCTCGTGCTTTCATCTCGTCACAGTCTCGTGCTCGAAAGCCAAAGGTGGAGGAAAATTCGTTGAAAATCGAACGTCGGAATGTTCTCGTAGCCATTCCATCGAGCGGTTTGTCCCGACGTGCCAGTGCACGTGCAGCTATGACATTTAGAATCGTTCGAGTCGTAAAAAGTGTCGACCACTACACTTGCAAATGCCATAGTTTCGATTCGTTCGATAGGTACACCCCCCATTTTACCTTGGTAGGTTCGAACTATCGTTAGAAACTGGAACCCGGTAGGGGAGCAAAGTTTTCACAATCTACCAAGATAGATGGAGGGATAGAGAAACACAGAGGGAAATAGGGTAGAGGTTGGATGGAGGTTGGATGGAGGTTGGAGATGACATACCTACTCGTTCCATGCAAATTCGATTGCAAGTTCTCTGGTATCGCGCGGGACCTCGGGGTAGCAGAGTGCCGGTGGTCAGTGGTACGTCGCTGCACCGAGCCACACCTTCGAGTAGTATACCGAATATACGTGGATAATATCCGGAGGGTAGTACGCGCCAAATTCTAGCGCGAACTGTTTGAAATTCAGCGGATAAGCAGCAAGCCAAGCTAGCTGCGGAACAACCAACCGTTCTCCTTCGTAATCGGACCCACTCTGAACGGAATTGCGAAAAGTCCATTTGCTCTCGTGTGTGTAAGCTCGACTAAATCATTGTGTTTCGAGTGGAAAAAAGTGGCCTTCAACGATCAAAGAAGAATAATGAAAATCTGGACAAAAGGAAAGATTGACGATACGCTTTCAACTCTTTTTCTTAGGAGTCTATTAAGCAATTTTACATGAAACTTTAACATGCCGCTTTATAAATCTTTCCTATTTGCAATTTAATACGAACTTGATATTCTCTTCGCGAGAGTTTGCTACGGTTAAGAGAGTCTACTTCGTACCGAACGCGTACATCTATTTAAATATAATGAGAAGGGGAAAAAAGAAGATCGCGACCTACCTTCCTAAGCCAACTTTCCTACTTTCCTAGGGTCTTGCGCGTATCTCGATTTTCTACAGTGGAGAAACTCATGAATGGTGAATGCAAATTGGCAGGGTAAGTTGGGGTGCATCGTCGATAAGGGGGTAAAGTCGGTGAAGCAAGGATCGTTCGTGCTACGTAAGAAAATAGTTTCTTTCGTTGGAAACAATTAGCGAGTAGAGTACACACAAAATCTAACATATTACAGGCGAGATCGCACCCGTCGTACATTTCATAGTAAGGATCTAAGTAAATCCAAGTGCCTAGAGCAGACGCATCATTTCCATATATATAGATTCTATCTAAAGTCCAACGTGAATGGTCGAGCAAGATCTTTACATACTTTCAAACAATACAAACGAAATTTATTTGCACGATTAATTATAGTTCTCGAATAGAAAAACGGTTTATACCTTTGTTGAAATACGATATATGTCCTGTTAAACAATTAAACAGGATAATGTAGCGATACATGATATCGAAGATGAGAATAAAACGAGCTATTTCCAAATTGTCCCAAAACGTCAATAGAAACGAGTTCAATCAATTTTTAACAAGACAAAAAATTGTAGCAATTGTTCTGCCATTGGTATTATTGATTTTTTTCCAATTTTATCTCCAGTCTTATTTTGATTGCATTAATTGTTACTAATCATCCTTGAATGTTTAGCTAAGATTCTAACAGGATAAAAAGTAACGAGTAGAAAATAACACGAAATAATAACAGCGTCCTGTGAATAATATTTGTGGCATGCCATCGCGCTTTTCCGTGGTTGAAAATTCACTGGAATTTATCGCTGTATACCGGGAAATGTAATAAATAGGGATGAAGGAGAAGAGAGGCAGGGGTGAATTCGTTGAGGAGTTTTTCGACGAGCAAGCAGCGTCAAACCATCGGACTACCAAACCATCGAAGCTACAATTTGCGTTTTGACATAAACGCTACGAAAACGAACTAAAGAAGGACAACATTTTCTATATCAATAAATTCATCAAAGTGGAAAGATAAAATGATTCGTCATTTGTGGTTAGCAATCAGTTCCAAGGAAAGAAATATTAATAGCTACTTGTGGAAATGAAGCTCATGAGAGAATGGCTTTTTATTTGGCGTATAGTCGAGAATAGAAGCTTCCGGATGTCAGAATCAATCGACGCTTAAGGACGAAGGCGAGTAAAGTCGAGTATCATCGGCATATACGCGCAAATTCAAGTAGACGTGCGAGCTTTGTAGAGCGTTCGCTAATTAAAGCTCCCTTCATAATTGGCCGCATGCGCGCCTAGACAAAGCACAAGTACGAGCACGAGCACGAGCACGAGCACGAGCACGAGCACGAGCACGAGCACGAGCACGAGCACGAGCACGAGCACGAGCACGAGCACGAACACGAACGTTAGCGCGTTGCACTGCGTTGATAATGACACTCGAGAAGGAAGCCAGTCCTGCACTTCAAGGGATTTCGAAGGACTAGTGTCTGCACCAAAACCGAATGAGCCGCTTCTACTTAAATAATGCATAACCCTAGTAGTTGTCTTTTATCTTGTTCAAACAAAATCTACTTTGTCCGTTGTTTGTATTATCTGTTAAACAAACTGGTCAAAGTAAAATATATTTATATACTTCTCATATTTTCATGCGGATGGTAAAGGTATAATTAAGCAGAATGAAATATATGTTTGGGAGTAGAGAATAATCTAATGATAAATATAACTAAAAAAGATGTAGTCGCGTTTGTAGAGGACTAATTATCTTTTCATAATTGAGTCAGCACAGTTTGTACATACACGATCGTTGAATTCGAAGGATTTGCTCGAGTTCAATTGGAGACAATATGCAATCACGAGACCCAGTAGAGTCGTATAGGAAGGAAAGGATGTAACGTAGGGTAGAGTAAATCGCTCGAAAACGTTATTCGATTAGGTGGTTCGATGTCGCGTTACTTTGAAAATAAAGGTCGGAACCATATCGAGAACTCAGTTGTTAATCGAGTTACTCGTCGAATTGTCGAATCGAGTTTGTACCGAGTAAAGTCGAATAAAGACGCAAATCGGAAAGAATTGGTATGAAATTCAATCGAAAAATCGAGCGCGGATAACCGTTCTCGACAATTTTTCTCTTCATCTTAAGAATAACCAGGGCAATCGATTTTTCTTAGGTTCCATTTTTTCTCGCGTTACGATCGCGTTGCACGCGAAATCTGCGCTGATTATAGTGAGCAGAGAGCGATCGATGAAAAGCAGAGCTCCGATTTACTCTTCAACGTAAAATAAAAAAAAAAAAAAAAAAATAACCCTCGTAACTTACTTACCAGCTTACTAGAGAGAAATGTTGAATTTCCTTTGGGGCAAAAAGTGTAGTTGCGCCGCGTTTCTACTTATAAGATATAGTTGTATGGTATAAATACTAAAGGGTCGTCTCTCGAACCGTTTCAGTGACTGCATTCGAACAATACATCCGATCTGTGGACCATTTCTCCAGGGTTAGGAAATGCGAGCATCGACTCGAAAACCCTATTCAATTATCTTGGCCGAGTAGACGACTGACTTGTCTCGTCGCGGCCATCCGCATAAAGCGCTACGATATTTGAACAGACTTAATTATTACACCTAGATATACATATAGAGCGAGCAAAGCTGTCGGACGCCTGAATGGAGATACATACCTACTGCTATCTATTCCTACGATCGTTCCGTAATTGACTATTAACTTTGCGAGATCCTACCTAAAATATCATCCAACATTGTATTAGAGAATAGCGGATGGTTTTGACAATCGAATCAAATGTCAACATATTTTCCTCTACAATATGACTGTAAACTGCTTAACAATTTGTGAGATATAATTTGTAGAAAAAGATCATTTCAGCTTGATTCAGAGTTTACGACGATTGCCAGACGCTCGCTCCCGTGCTTTCCACGATGTTCGATAATTCGAGAGAAACGCGAGCGAAATCATAATTTTATAGGATAAGTTCGAACAGGTATTTTATAGGACGACAAGCCGCCACCGTAGTCGCCACCGCCGCCGCCGCCTCCTAGGCAGAAAACGCTGAACGATTGAATCTATTGAAAAATTCTAATTAGATTTTCAGTAAATGCTGCTTAATTGTATCGTTAGAAATAATTATGGAAGCGTTATAATGGAAGTAATAAGGCATTAATATCGGATAACGAAGTATACGATTGTTAAAGACAGTTTTGTAATTGAGTGTGCTCGCGGTAATGTTTCTACGTTTCGCGAAATCGCGCTAGAAACTTTGAAGATGGTAGAACTCGTCGTCGTGGATATTTAAGACCCGCTGAAACGTTTCAAACGCAAGTGGTAAATACTTCGATTCGGCATTATGACAAAGTTGAAAATTTGTCAAACTTTCCAACTCGTTGTTAATGCTTGCAAAGACACGCGGTAGAATTGGGCACTTTGTAATCTTGACTCCGGTCGTTAATTCCCTTAATTTCGTAACGCGTAAAGGACGCGAGGAAAATCATCAATCATGCGAGGGTGAAAAAGCAAAGATTCCTGGGTGACCGTTTGGGAGCGTGTTTATGTGTGGACACAATGGAAAGTTCGCTCTATTGTGTGGCGAACGCCTTGTTGGACAGCATTCGCCGGAAATAAAGGGAAGCTAGGAGAAGCAGTCCTTGCACCATCGGTCATGACTTTGCTTCTACGATGAAAAGTATAAAAAGGGTTAAACTCGGACCACAGATACTGCTGTCCACCAACGAGTTTTCCTCGGACCGGCGACGACTTTTCTCAGCTATAGCAAACTTTTCTTTGTTCGAAAGCCGAAAAGTTGACTCGTCCTAGTTCGAAGCTTAATAAATCGCTAGGGGAAATAATCCTTGTAGAATGGAGTTAATATAGTTTTCTATATTAATAGAATCCAAATTTTTGCTGTAAGTGCACTTGAGACGTAGCACGAACATATACTCGTAAATCGAACATCTCTTTTTCGTCCTGTCGAACGAGTTACAACGAATAGAATAAAAAAGGAGGAAAGGAAATGCGAGTAAGATGGGGAAAGGAAAGTTTTGCCATTGTCGCCAACAAATGGACGCTCGTCGAAGCACGTTCTCTTTGGCAAAGGAACGACGCCGCGGGGTCTAAGTGAAATTTCGCGCTCGTTTCTCAAGTTGACGGGCTCCGAGGCACTCACTCTCTCGCTAGGTCTTAGGCGTTTGTTCAACAAACGCATGCAAAGCGCGCCATTAGTTACGGCTAAAGTTTGTAATATACGATCGAGTGTATTGCACGCTCGACGTAATAAGGCTGCACTTCGAAAGGAGAAACTTGGACGGGCCTGAATTCTGTCGCTGAGCCTACGACACAATGTCATACCGCTTCGAATTAGCCCGCGCCCTCCGAGCTAGAGAAGTCTACCGATTAAAGATGCTGACAGCGATTACGAAACTTACACACAACTTCTTATATTTACTTATATTTTACGAGCTACGAGCGTTAAAGTTTTTAACTTATTTTTCATTTGTACGGTGATCGATCGAGAGATAAAGAAAGAACGAATGATGACCAAAGTAGGTGACCAAAGCAAAGTAGTGATGACAGAAAGTGTGCGGATAAGAATCATCGATTTCGTTGAGGTTCATTTAAGTTTACGCGATAGTTTGCAAACGTATGCGCGATATTATGTAATTCCAAGAATTCGAAGAATCTCTGGAGTATCCACGAAACTATTGCCAACTATAGGCTCTTCATTAGATGCGACCGAAAACCGATAACTTCCAATAGACCGTGTGCGTAACTCGACTCGAGTTAACATCGTGCTACCGCGAAACGGACGAAAACTACATAGAGTAGGTAGTCTAATGTAGGTAGAGTAGAACTTTGACGTTTTTCGATATTTGTATATAACTTTTTTTTTTTTTTTTCAAAAAATACAAATTGCATAAGTATCTAGAATTTCTCGTTGGAAGATCGAGCGATAAGTTCGTTGGTAGTCTGTCTACTCTCTTTGTCCATTTCAATGATCGCTTTTTGTACTTTGCTCACGCTTCGGGCTAGGTTTAAATTCAAGGAGATAGACAATTTTTCTCTTAGCTCTTCCCTCAGAAGATCGCAAGCCTGAGGCTAGAAAGACCTAACTAGATTTACTCGTTAGATTCGCGCGATACTTGTTTTTAATACAACAACAAAATCTTCAAATGTGAATCGTAACATTTCTACTCGAAAAGATATTCTAATAAAAGGAATTATTAAAAGGATCAATAATTGTTTAACAAATCGTTCGTAACTCGTTCAAATATTTCCAAAAGCAATAGTAAGATGTCGAGCTAGGAGTCGTTGCGGAAATCTTTACAAGAACAGTGGGGGGAAACGCGAGAAAGTAGAAAGAAAGTTTCCGAGATGGTGACAAAAGTTTTCGACTTGTAGAAGAGAGAGAGAGAGAGAGAGACAGAGAGAGAGTGAAAGAGATAAATGCATCGTGTCGTTCGAGGAAACTCGCAAGTTCAAAATTGACAATGAAGTTGCCAAATACACCTTGGCGGAAATCACAAAGAGAAAAGACGCAGTCAGGCTTGCGAGGTGGTAGACGTTGTGGTAATTCCGGACGCGATCTAACCGCGCGGCACGTTGATATTACACCGTACTCCGATATCGTCCTACATACATGTATATACAATACATATATATATATAATATATAATGGTAGAGTATACATATTATCAGAGGGGTTTGGTAAATCTAGAATACGTTACTTCTTGTTCTCTTTTTATCAAGAATCGCATGAAGCAAGATTAGATTGTTGTTTGTTTAACGTTCTATAGCATATTTTCGATCTCGTCGGTGTGATCGGGTGCATAAACGAAAGCGTCCGTACACGTTTCCGTTCGGAGGATGCGCTTTGTTGCGCCCGAGGGTACGATAATTCAGCAGAAAAACCACGGAACATTTGTCCGAGCGGCATTAATTCCGAAACTGCCGGCCGTTTCTGGCAAATCTGCATAAAACCGAAACGTACCACTCGATAATTCGAGCGATCCGCGCATCCCTTCTATCCTCCAACCCCAAACCTCTTGCCGTAGCTACGACTTTTCTCCATTTACGTTATTCCGAATACGCGCTGATTATCCCTTGTTTCATTTTAGCCCCTCGAGTTTTTCCAACATAATCCAAACTCTCTGGCACGGATTTTTCTGTGGACATATTTTAAAAAAATAAGATATTAAATAATCATCGGAAACGTACTCAAATTTGTAAGTTTGCATGAAAAGAAAATATTCAGTCGTGGTAAAAATAAATAAAAGCTTGAGTACTTTTATGAATCGTCGACTTGCACACAAACACACACACACACACACACACACACATTCGTACGTCGGCGGTGATGGCGGCGTTTGCGAGCTTTTGAAAAAAAGTCAAAGAGATGGAAAAAGGAGAAAGGGCAGAAAGGGAAAAGGAAAAACAACGGTTTCGCGTGACTCGCCGCTCGGTGTGGCCCACGCCGTTCGTTTGTTTTAATTTCCAGCCTTCTAATTAAACCACGACCACCGAAAAAGAAAAACTAGAGAGAAATCTTTTTTTTTGTCCCTCCATATTCCATGTACGCGGAGGAAGGGCTCGAACGGGAAGGGCTCGTACGGGAAGGGAGAGTCGGAAGGGAGGGTCGATATGTGCAGGCTACAGAAAAGAGATTGTAACGGGTTGCGTCGCTCTCTAAATTAGCCCGATTGCAAATGGCCTCGTGCTTTCCTATGCCGATCGTATAATTAGCAAATTTTTCCTACCTCAAACGGACGAGTAAAATGCAAACAAATTCGAAACACTGGAATTCGGCTAATTGTTGAAACATTTTGGATAAATGTCCAATCAGAAAATCCTTCTTCCTTTCTACGCGAACTTCTTTCCAAATCCGTCCTCTCCTTTTTTCCGCCATTTCGTTGCAACTTTCTATGCCGTGCGATGTAGATTGAAAAAGCGACTACATTATAAATAATTTAAATGCATTGCTTTTCGGGGAAAAAAGAAGTGGTTGGAAAGCAACGAAGCAACGGTAGATGGGCACGGCACGTCCAGCTTTTTTCAAACGCGACGTGGTCAAGAAGGAGAAAGACCGAGGGGATAAACGAAGAGAGAGATAGGGACCAGTCGATACATTCGCGACGGATTTTTATATATTTATTTATCCGTCTATCGATTTCTTTTTTTTCTTTGTTTTGTTTTGTTTTTATTTTCGATTCGACAATACAAAAATCAAACTTACTCGACTACTACCAATATACGTTTTTTCATCTACCTTTATTTTTTCGCCGAGCGTAATCGCCAAATGAGATCGCGCAACTCTTTCTCTCTATGACAGCTACAATTCCACGTTCTCGAATACTTCTTGGATTCTTTGTATTTTTTCAGAACAATTCGATCATCGATAGAAAATTCTAACGCGTTTAATATACAATCTCTATTCAAAATGACATTGAGATACATGATGGTAGTGATTCCACTTAAAACCGATAAATAATTTTTCCTAGGAACAATCCGATAATTCTCGAGCAACAAAGTTCATTAACGAAGTAGCGACAGCGAAATGACGAACTTGTTATAACTCGTAAATGGCCGTAGTGCTTTCGACGGACGATAAAATTCCATCTACGAGAGGAACGTTTGTCGACTGAAAATTGCTGGCAGAATTTTCTCTCAAAGTCGTCTACTTGAATCACGAATCAGGAGTCGGAATCAGAGAAAGAGACGTATCGTCGATCGTCGACTATTTTTCTTCGATATTCAGCTCTTCCATCCTTCCTTCTTTTTCGTCCTTTAGATAGCACAGGACTGAGCTTTCCTCGCGCGTCCCTCGTATTGCAGTTGGCGGTGCAGCTGCTGTTACTCCTACTACCCCCAACTACCCCCAACTACCCCCAACTACCCCCAACTACCCGATCGCGTTCGCTTTTCTTCGACTAATACGCGTTCGAAGGTAGGAGAATGGTATATAGATGCTTCTACCAAGGAGACTTTCAGGATTACTACTGTGGAGCCTAATCAGCAAGATTGCCTGCAATTTGCCGTCCTTATCTCGGTACATCCCGTTTCGAGTAAACCCCTCTCCGTACTATCCAGTTCTCTTATTCGACTTTTGCCCTATCCAGTGAGTCTAGCTTTCCAGAAACGATGGCTAAGAAGTGAAAGACCATCTTTACGCGCTACCAGAGAAGGCTTTTTCCAAATAATATCTCTCCCTCCTTTTCCCTCTGTCCTGGATAAAAACCTGATTTGTGCGGCTAGTTAACTTCGGCTTTTGTCTACTTAATTACATTACATCGAGTTAGATTATCATCTATATACTTTTATGTCGCAAAGAAGAAGGAAAGCGTTTCTTCATTAACTAAATAAGTTAATATAAGTAAAATTGTTAGATGTGTGACACTCACCGGCGTTATTACTGGCGAAATTTAGATCCTTACCTAGAACAGAACAAGCACAAAGACAAGTTAGTATCGAACACGGTAGAAGATAATCGGTAGACGATATGGCGTATATGGCATACTTATCATAACGTAACATTGCGTTCAGATATTGGTTTTGGATTAAACGCATGTAAATGCCAGTAGCGGATCCGGCAACGGATATGCCAGCAGAGAGATGATACTTGACGTAATTAATTAATTCCTGAACGCTGAATACAAATTTACATGAAATGTAAACCGTCGGAAATCAAAGGAGAGAATACTCGTAGCGATCTAATGCCGGAAAATCGAAACTCGCTCTCTCTTATGATTCCTAGTAAAACGCATGATTTTCTAAAAACCTCCGGGCACTTTCAGATAAATTTCAAGATACACGCGTTGCTACGTTAACGATATACTACTATGACTTGTTTCTTCTTTTTCTTCTTCTTTTATTTGTCCTTTTATTCGCAAATTATTATTGTTTCCTACGAAGAACGCAGTGGTCGCAGTTTGTTTACGTTCGTTCCCGAATGAAATTCTTCGTACGTACTGCCGAAGGAGAAAATATACATTCTTCTTGGACGATCGCAAGCGTGCAAAGCTAATGCAAACATTATGGAATACTATATATGGAATACTATACACACATCTACGAGAGAAATACGTAGATACTCAGGTAGGAAAAGGGATGAGAACGTCGGAGTTAGGAATTTGAAGGGAGAACCACGTAAATCCAAAGTTATGTGGATGTGTGTCGAATATGCGGAATGGAATGTACAGCAGAAACATGACATGCACGTATATGCGCACATATGCACGATCATACGTGGTCTTTCCAAGAGAACTCGCGATCTTGAGGGATCATTATCGAGAAGTCTATTTATCGAACGTCGGAAGGTGTTTCCGTTGCAACTGAAACATCTTCCTCTCGAGTTGCAAACAGTCGAGTAATAATACCTATCTATGCATGGATATATTCGCTAGAGATAACATTTTCGATTAATATTTTCGAATAATCCAGTCAATATGCCTAATAATAATACTTTTTTTCCTTTTTTCTTCAAATACGAAGTTGCGATCTTTCACGTCGACGAAAGATTGATTTATCGCGATCTCCCTCCCTCCCGGCTTTGTCCCATATCTAACTGGTAAGACGGCTCTTTTGTCAAATGGATTAAATGCGAATGCTTCTATTGGGATAGCACAAAGAGAGAAAGAAAATGTAAATTTTGAAGAAGAAAAGGATGTGACATTTTTCAAGCCGAACAGACCCGAACAGTTTTTCAAAGAATCTATGCTATGCTCTAATAGAAAATCTGTCGGTAATTTCTGTAATTTTTCGTAAGACGAAGAACGTTGGGATCGTGCCAATAGATTCTTTCTATTTCGATATACCTTACTATACTCGAAAGTACTTTAGCCGAACATTTTGAACAAAGCGGTAACGCGTGCTCGTGGAGACGAAAATATTTGGTAAAAAAAAAGGGGGTCAAGAAAATAGGGATGTTATCGAATCCCATCGTTCGCACTATATGGACCAGAGAATGAATGGGAAAGAGGTGAAAATTATTTCTCCAATCTTCTCCTTCTTTTATTCCGATGTAAACGACGAAACGCGTAGGTGGTTGGTATTTTAGAAATTTCTTTAGAAATACGACTTATAGCGTCCTTTCGAAAGGAGGAATCATATTTCCTACGATCGTATGCATAGCCAATTAAGAGGAAGCCTTTTTAGTGATATCTATTGGAAAGGCGGAAGTCTAATAGTGCGGAGGAGCTGGTTAGATGGCTGCTAGAGATTTTGGAAAGACCGCAGACTTCCTTAATTCCACGCGCCGTTGGTCGACTAGATTATTCTCCCTCCTTCTCGCTTGTACGTGCAGCAAATGCAGGAATACAGAGAGGAAGCAAGAACGCGGGTATACTACCCATCCCTACATTTCCACGGCTGATTTAAAGCCTCCTAATCTCAGAGGTAGAAACAAGCTCTAGGAGCGTGCATGGACACGAATAAGGGGTGGCGAGGGGGAAACGAAGCCAACGTGCCGTTACGCTAGGACTGAATAGAGTTTCGCCATCGCCATCGCCATCGCCATCGTCGAAGGATTCGCTTTCGATATTCGCTTTTCTAATCGAATTCTCCAGGGTAGATTACAATAATAACGATTCTTTTCCTCATGGTTGCTTCGTGAACTCTCTCTCTCTCTCTCTCTCTCTCTCTCCCTCTGTTGAAGAACGTAGGATAATTGAAAAATATTCGTCGCGATACTCTTGACTATGGCAACGAGCAACGGGAAACGGAAGAGAGACAGAAGAACAAACGAATACCAACGAGAGTTGCTTTTTATTCGTGGGCCTCCGACAACGGCCATTAGGAAGAGGCAAAGTGGAAATTATTGACGTAATATTGGAAAGCGATAAGGTCGGACGCAAATGAGAATTGGCCGTAGTAACCGTTATTAGAAATGTGCAAGTTGTGCAGAGGAAAGGAAACGTGTCCGAGCTCGAGTCGATGTATACGAAAGATTCAATGAGCCGAGTACTACCGCGATCGGGTTTTTCGCTCGATTAAAGGTATTAAGACGTTCTTTCGGACTCCAAGAAGGAAACTATTTTGCGTTTTGCTCGATAATGATTTAATGATTTTTTCGACAAGGCGAAAAAGGCTTGTTCTACGATGGTAGATGGTAGAACTTTGCTCTTGCCAAAGACATTTCGGTAGGATGAAGCGCGATGGCATCGAGCCAAGCCGAATTCCGATATTCCACTCTTTATTTTTTCACGATCCAAACGTCCAGCAAGATATGGAGAAAACGAGAGACCATCTCTTTAAGGAGAAACTCTCCTACGAGTTACGAACACGTTTCGTATTGCGTTCCGTATTGCGTTCCGAGTGCTTCGAGGTAAATTGTTTTTCCATATGATGCCCATGGAAATATGAGACACGAGAGAAAAAGAGAAAGATTTCTTTAATACTCTCCAACATACTAGAAAACCGGTGCGACCTCTATTACTTTTCCCTAACGCTAAAAATGATATTTAATGTAATAAGTATTACCTACTAGAAAAATGAATAAGTTCTCTAGCTTGCGCTCCTATTATCTTTTTATATTCAACCCTCGGACCACAGTGGAAGATTAATTAAAATGCCACAAAGGTTAACCGAAAAAACGTAAACGTAAGCGCGTACGACGACGACGACGACTCTTATTCTTTTCTCTTTCATCCTCGAGGCTACCTACCGATTCAGCTTCACTAGCATCCATCCTCTCTTCTTCTTCTTCTTCTTCTTCTTCTTCTTCTTTCATTTTTATCACCATTCCATCGGATTCTTTTTCCCAAGCGAAGGCGGCCGGCTTTAGGTTCACATTTTCCGTTTAACGCTTTTTATCTCGGCGACTCGGCTCTCTCAGAAAAAAGGAGAAAGAAAAGGAGAAAGACTACTGCTTATCCCTGCACGTACTTTATATCCTCATACATTTTTTTTTCCACGAGTATTCCTTAGCGTTGCTTTTTCACAAGTTGTTTCAGTAAATGGCGAATAATTGTCCGAGTGCGGGCCAATCTTGTGTTTCTCCACGAACATTACTACTTTTCCCCCTGCGCATTGATTAAAAGGATATTCGTCGAATTCGATAGTTTGATATATTTAGTTTAGTGCACAACAGGCTGCTGCTGCTGCTGCTGCTGCTGCTGCTGCTGCTGCTGCTGCTGCTGCTGCTGCTGCTGCTGCTGCTGCTGCTGCTGCTGCTACTACTGCTGGATGTTATGGAAACGATTGTGTCAGAAAAGTCGAAGAACTTTGTACCTCGTCCTCTTTTTCGAGGTACATTTTAATATCCTGCCAATTTAATATCGTACCGTTGCCCGTGTAGCGCCGTCTCGAAGTAGAGCATTTTAATAAAGTCACTGTGAAAAGTGAGTGTCACTCCGGTTGCGCCGTCCTTTATAATTTCCTGCAATTTCGTTTATTATTCTTCCGATTCACCTTCCACGCATCCTCGTCGTCGTTTAAACATCCATCTTTTTCCAACTTCCATTCTTACAATACCATGCTAAAATGAACGAGAATAAATTGAACGGTTATTGAAAAGACGCTGCGACGCAAAGCGCCCGATGCGATGGAAATGGAGATCTCGGTTTTGATTATATTTAACAAGCTCAAACAGTTGACCCTGTGATCCACGAGGACTGAACGAACCAAAAAGCAACAAGAGGGTTCCATTGGCAAACATCTAACGTCGCTTTCGAATACAAAATATTAGAAGAACAAAAATGCATTATGTTAATCGATAACGCGTAGGCCGCTCCGTAAAAACTTGAACTACTTTTTCACCGTTGTATTTAAGCTCCCGCTTAAGGAAAAAAACATTTTTCATTTCGTAAATGTTATTGACGCGCGCGCGCGCGCGCACACACACACACACGTCTAGAAGAGACAACACACTTTGTTGAGTTATATCGAAGGAAATTAATTTTGGAAAAAGAAAAACAGACGACGGTATTGGTTCATTTGAATATTATGCAATCTACTTTCTAGGAAGAGAGAGAAGAGTTTCATTTTTCCTTCTAGTCTATATCTTCTTAATGCTCGTCTCGCTTTGCTGGAATATCGATAATATCCTTCCAGACGAATAATTTTATTTCTGTCTGCCGGATATATTAGTTCTTTCAGCTTTGTGGTTCGGCAACTTATATTTCTTTCTCGTGTTTGAACTTGGCGTACGTGCCTCTTTCGAAATACGCGGACAAGGCCGAGCTCTTATCGTAAAAGAATTTTTACGATGTACGCGTCGTAAAAATTTTTTGTATTAAATTTTATATTCGTGCATACGACTCTGCTAAAATACTACTTATTCTCGCATCCAACTTAATAAGCTTCCTCATAAATTCCAAATTACAGGACTAAGTTCGGAACTGTTACCCTAACCGCGCGAATTTCCCGCGGTCAGCTGTGAAAACAATCGAAAGTCCAATAAAGTTATATATAGAAGGTTTCATGTGTTCGGATTTTCTTCCTTTATTTTTTCTTTCTCTTCCTAACGAAACGTCAAATTTCCAAATATAATCTACATCGGTTGGATTAAACGTGAGTGATTTTTCCAACGATCGCTAGCATGATTTCCCTAGGCGCTAGAACGAGGACGTTTACGATAGCAGTACGTTTATGCCCCGGCCAAATATAATCGGCATTTTCCTACAAGCCGCCAGATTTTTCCTCGAAAATGCGATTTCCCTTTCAAATGGCTCGCGAATCCTGATGCAATCGATGACAGTAGTCGGGGAGGAGGGTGATCGTCGTTGAACGCACGCCGCCACGTGAATGGATCGAAATTGCCAAAAATAACCGGAACAAGAAAGAGAGAGCCATTATAACGTTTTGCTTGCAAATCGTAGCACTGTTGAGATGGCGAATAAATTGCACCTACCGTGTCGGTTTATAATGGATATCCGTGGTCGATCTTTTGTCCTACTTTGGTCGTACAACATTTGTCATGTTTTACCGCGCCTGTCCGATGTATTATTATACATGAAAATTGGCATCTAAAACAATTGGAAATGATTTGATTGGGCGACTTGATCCGTTAATAACTCGATTTAGCGAAAAGAAGAAGTGACTCGAGCTGAAAAGTTTGAAAATAATTACATGCGACCGCGTCGCGATGTGGAGGGTGGAGGGTGGAGAGTGAAGGATCGCAATTGAGTCGAATAGTGCCGTCGTGGTGTTACCTCGTCCTTCACAGCCCCCTACTCCTTCTTGTACCACGTTCAGCCCTAGGAGCATTAATGGGAAAAGTTTGCTTTTATCTTTTAAACGGCCGGAAACACTACTAATTTCTAACTTTGGGCATTACTTGTACCTACTCCAACGTTTTCGAGTGGGTACATTTACCGGCACGAGCGAAGCCGCCAGCTTGTTACGGAACAGATACCATTTCTTTCATGCTCGAAATCACCCTCGACTCACCCTCGACTCACAGTGCCACTCCCGATCAACCCAAAGGATTCGCAGAAGAAAGGTGAACGGCTTTATTTCGAAGCTCTAATCGAGATGTCCTTATCGCAGCGATATCAAATACGACGAGGAACCGGCTATTCTTTTAACGACGATAATGCCACCAAATTACGGATCATCCATGACTCCCCTCCAAAATAGACACGGCTCGATGTCAAGACTTAAAGGTTTAACGTTAAACTCTCGGAAGGCGGATCAAAAATAATACGGCTCGATGATTCGCCAAAGATAAGCAGAGAGAGAGAGAGAGAGAGAGAAAAGTAAAGAAATCCTTCTAATTGCTTCTCGCAAGACGATTAAGTAGATTTCACGTCAGATTTAAAATAAGCCTAGAGTCAAGCCGCTAAGAAACAACGACGATGTTCGTGGCGATGACAATTTCTGCGATCTATATCGTTGCTCGCGTAAGTTTTCTTTTGCATTCGGGTAAACTAAATGGAAGTGGTTAGCGGGATTAAAAAGATGTCCTTTTTCGAAGGTTCATAGGTACGACCTACTACTGCAGACGGCCAATTGATTCAAATACTCGTACATTTGGAAAAAGCCGTCCTTGTTATTCGTCCAATTAATCCCAAAGGAAAAAAGCTGAATAGGAGGACACTCGCGCGTTGCAATTGCTAATTCTACGAATGACATAACGAAAAAAATAACAAAAAAAAAAAAAAAAAAAAGGAAGTAATGTTCCTCCAGAGAATAAAAGTATCGAAATACGAAGTATTCGACTGCAAGGATTAACGGAGCCGACGGGTTTAACTGGAACAAAATTTATCATTTAAATCCGAAAAGCTTTCTTTTATATGTTCGAGCGATTTTAGTTGAATTTTCAGCAGAGAGAAAAGGCCCGTGTAGAGGTCGAAACAAGAACCTCGAACGATCAACCAATTAAGGGACATTAAGTAAAGTACCTAATTAACGTTATCCCTTTTCTCGTCGGACAATTTTGCTAAGGTTGGAGGAGACCGCGATCGCAAAACCGGTCATTTTGCGGACGCGTGTATCGAGTCGGACAAAGCCAGCCAGAAATAGTTCGAGTCATCGAGAAAAGCGTAACTACGTCTGCGCTCGTTAAGAAGAATCGAAATGCCGGTCATTAGGGGTAAGAGGGGAAAGAGGGGGAAAGAGGGAAGGGAGGTAGTTTGGCCGATAAACGAGAGAATAGAGTCGCTATTTAGGTGCTATCGCGACGATCGATATTCGCGAATTTATCGTCTCACGAGTCGTATTTGTCTGAACGATTCGCATATTCCAAGTATTCGTGCACCCTTCCAAATCGAATAATAGCGCGAAATTAGTTTTGCGATTGGAGAATAATGCTTTTTGCAAAAATTATTCAAACGAAAGGGTGCATTAGAAAGTCTAATATACTACTAAGAAAAGGACTTGGCGCGTGCCAGCAAGCCTTGTAGCCGAGCAAAGATGCTACTACTTTCTAATTATACGCCCTAAGCTCGACTGAAAATCACGACTTTGCGCGACCGAAACATTACCGAAATCGGATTAAACTTCTCCCACTTTACATCCTTAGGATGTATGTACCTGTGGAATTGTTACCTTCGTAGCATCGGCACGGATTTTTCTAAATCTTCATTTGTAACAGTCCTTTTTCAACAGAGTTTAGCGAGAGAGTAGTAAAGTTTGTAAAAAAGAAAGATTAATCTTTTGTCTAGGGTTTCGAAAGGTATTCCTTTGTCCGAGCCGAGCACTCTGTCCTGATACCCTGTTTTTGTTCGTGCGACCCAGACACGCAAAACCCCTTCTACAGTCAATCCTTTCCTTTCTCCGTTCTACCGTTCTACCGTTCTACCGTTCTCTCCTTTTCATTAGCTCTTTTCGATTCGAGCCACCCACTATCAAGGTTCTCGGAACGCTTCGTCGTTTGGACACCCTTGCTAGAAGTGTTACGGGAGGGAGTTAACTCTGGAGAGTTAAATCCTACAGCTTTGTGAAAGCCATCCCTTTCTTCTACTCCCCAACCGTAGCCGTGTAGAGGGACCAATGAGACCGCCTAAAATATTCTACGCTATCCTCGTAAAACGTAGAGAAGGAGAACCCTTTCGTCGTCTCGCGAGCACTTTCCTTTGTCTCCGATGAGAGGCGCGATTCCGCTTCGAAAAGTCAATCTTTTACTGATATTTTTGTCTACTCTTACACCCCTATTCTTTTACTCTACTTTCGTAGTAATTATTCGCATATGTACACGGAATTCGCGTAATCCACCGTAAGCTTCCGTTTTCTACTACTTTTTTTGCAAACTAAAACCAACAGGAGTGCTATTCGAGTTGAAAATTCTCAATTATAAGCACATAACCAAGGAGATTAAATACTTTCGCGTTTTACACTTGCTTAAATGAAGAAGTGAATATTATTTAGTTATTATGCAAACGTTTCTTTTATTATCAAGTAAATAAGAGCTACATCGTCTAGGAAATCGCAACGAATAATCAAAGATCGATTTGATCAATGTCGGATGATGCATCGCTTTCAAAAAGTCATCCGAATAACGGAGCTTTTCCCGGCAAAGCACTATCACTAGTGTAGGGTAGCTTTAGCACCACTTTTCCGAAGATAGAGTTTCGTCGGTGCGCAATGAAACTTCGTAACGCTAACGAAGCGATAAAACGGTAACGGTAATACATTTTATGTATCTACGTAGCCTATATAACCGAATAGGTAGATGCGGCGTTTCCGTACTTGCTGCATTGTTACGATCGAATCGAGTGCATCGACCGTCGCGCGTTTTTGGAGAACAGCGAAATGGAAGCGAAGAGTTAGAGGATAGGGGTAACATGGTTGAGAGAAAAAAGGGATCGACTGGAGGTAGGGGCTGAAAAAAAGAAAGAAACCGAAAGTTCCACATGCGAAAAAAGCTTGGCATCGGTGAAATACTGGCCAGAAAACCGAACGGTCTTCATAAATCCAGCGCGTAAATCAGTCTTTATGGAGTTTCCCTCCGGTTGGTGGTGGTGCCACCGACATCCCTGGTGCTGCTGCTGCTGCTGCTGCTAGTCGGTTAGTTGGCGTTAGCCATTTGCTACGCAACATACATACGAGGCTCGTGTACACATAGAGCCACGTGTATTTTAATGCATGTACACGCAAAGATAAGTGAATAGGTAGGAGCATAGTATGGCTGGCACCTGTACCACTATACCTGTACCACTTTCAAAGTCTATGCGTTATTTTTCGGCAAACGATCTCACGCAACTCGTACTATGTTTTTCTCTCATTATCGTTTACTTTGTATGATAAATCTCCCTCGAAGAAATGGAATTCCCTCAAATTCCTTTTGATCGCGGTTAAAATTATTCCTTATAGTGTAAGCGATAATCCTTAAAACAGCGACGATCCGTGCAATCCGAACGCAAAGTTTGCGCACGAACGACCTTATCGTATATTCAGGCTGCGCGTAAAAGCTTATCGTAAACGATTCACACTGAGCCTTTATAGAGTGGCATTATTAGCCACGTATTAGGAAAGTGCCTATATGCATTTAGTTGAAATCGCATTCGCTGATCGGATAGCATTTCTGATGCTAATCCCAAATTATGTATGTATCTTTGCTTTTAATCGATATAAAGCGCGTTACTCTACAATATCGTTATCCCACTTTGATTATTTCTCATAAAGATGCTTTTTGTAATCGTTAAATAAACGTACTCGATGGTCATTGATATACGCGTATTCGCCTATCCGATATAAATAATGGATTTCCAAAGCCGAAGCAGATAATCGGGAATAAAACATGCGAATTTCTTGAAACGTAACCGCAACGGTCACGGTTATCGTACAATGATTTATCGTCGATTAAACGCTCGTAATGTACCATTGTTGCTAGAACGTGCAGTCAGATAGGAAGGTATATGAGTTCATATCAGGACGAGTGAAAAGCTGGTATTGAGTCGCAATCAAGCGTGCAGCTAGGGTTGGATATCGAAGAGTGTTAGTCAGAGAGAGAGAGAGAGAGAGAGAGAGAGAGAGAGAGAGAGAGAAACCGGGTACTTTGGGACATGCCGGTGCAATCTGTAATACGTGCTCTACGGTTATCATCAAAAATTCAATTGGTTTTCTTCCATTGTCGTGGAAAGCCCCATGGAATGAAATCCGGATCTCGTTCTTTGCAATTGCGTCTTTGTAGGGAAAATTAAAACTTTAAGTACGATAACAGATCGAATATATCGACGAGATATATTGTGCAAAATAAGTATATCACAAACCAGGGAATATTTGAAAATGTGAATTTTGAAAACTAAACTACCAACTCGTACAAAATACTCAAATGTATTTACAATACTTTTATTATATTTTGCAGAATTATGCTGTACTTTTCCCATAGGTTCGTTATAAAACAACAGACGCATATTTATTTGAACCTGTACGAGCTTTCAACTGTATAGCGCGCAAAATATTTGAAAATGCGTAGATATTTTATAAAAAAACATTTGGACGTTATACCTAGCGTTAGTTGTTAATGAGAAAAGTATAACAATGGCTTGTGTTTTGATCAATGTTTTATAAAGTTTAGTAATTAACCATGATCGTAATATAAAAAGAAAATGTTAGAGTTTTGTCTTTGCTTCTGTTACATTCTTCTAGCTAGCAAGATCGCTTCGTCATTATACGACGAGCTTTTATGATATCGATAAAGAATGCGAAAAGAATGTTCTCAAGGAGACTCGAGTCTCTCGGTTATCTCTCGTTGTGACTACACAACGAAACTATTTCTTGGCAATGGTGTGTTGGTAAATTGTCGACATTTTCCCGTTCATCCCTATGGAAGGCGAACTCGAAAGGAAAATCAAATGCCACCGAATGCTTTTTAGCGACGCGTTTGTAGTAGCCTTGCAAGCACATTGAAGAATACTCCTTCGTGTTTTTCTTTATGTATGAGTTATGTATGGATAGGACTGGGATAGGACTGGGATAGGACTGCACGAACGATAGAGGGAAACTGCCTTCGTAAATCTCGGTCGGTAGCCCCTGGGGAACCATGTCTCAGTTACAGTACGCGGCTACAGAAGTTAAAGGCTCTCCCCCACTTGAGTATGCACCTATGCCGACACATAGAAGCAAAGGTGCGCGCGCACAAGAGAGAGCGAGAGAGAGAGAGAGAGAGAGAGAGAGAGAGAGAGAGAAAAAGAGATCCTATCCTACCTGCTTACAACTCGCTCGATACACCATTAACATGACTAAATTATACATTTGCAGTTGTCGTTGAAACTTTAAACGCGTTTGATCGTCGAAACTACGACATTGACATGTATTTTATTCCATTTGCGATAACGGTGATCGTAAGCTATTGCGCGTGAAATATCACAACCGGTAAAAAAAGGAAAACTTTAGATTTTAGTTCAGCTTGCAGTGCGCTGCGCAAAATGTATTCTGTGCGCTCGAACGAATTGATCGAGCAAACGGAATATATTTAACCATAGTTTCAAGCTATACATATATAGATATACGCGTAAAGGTAGATAGATATCTATGTACAACGTGAAATCGTAGCTGACGTTCAAAATCCGCTCTTTTTTCGAAAGGAAACGGAAATGTCGATAAATGATAAAAAATAAAGTTTCTCTCTCTCTCTCTCTCTCTCTCTCTCTCTCTCTCTTTCCGCAGTTCATTAATTTACAATGTCAATGTAGAATTTGGTAAAATGCACGCAGAAGAGCATCCTTATTTTTTAGCTCTTTTATGCAGAAAGCAAATGCATTTAGCGAACAATAGCATTCTAAATTGTTGGAAAGGTTGAAATTGACATTTTCTATGTGACGTTACATATAGGGTAACGAATAAAATTGACTAATACAACACGCGAATGTCAATCGCATCACGATCGTTGTTTACTGTTTAACGTCGACATTTTTAATCTTGAGGGATTGATAGTGAGTAGAATGCAAAATTGAACGTTTGCATAAAATTGAAGCCGATAAATGAATAAAGCGATACATCGCAATTTTTCATTTTATCGATAAAATGATTTTTGATTAACAAAAAGGTAATGGACAGAAGGATGAGAGGAGATAAGAGGGATTATCGGCAAAAGTAAATTTCACTTGGGGTATTGATTTTGATTATAGTTCGCAGGTAACAATCGTTACGTAAATACAATAAAATGTTATGACACGTTATTATTACGTCGCTCATTATGCGGTCGAGGCAAATCGGCGCTATTTTCGCATCGAGCACAAACGATTGTTGGACAACAGAATGATGGTGCTTTACACCCTCGACCCGTAGCAATCGATATCACTGATATTTCACTAAACAACGCTTTTCGAATAATAAATAGAGAGAGTAGAGTATCCTTGATATTCCGTGAAAATGGATTTTCGAGGAAACATAAAATACTCTCTGAGCTATCTAAAATCAATCAATTTTTCGTGTCAATAGACGATGTTGTCGGTATAACTAATATTTCCAAAATCCAAATTTTATTCAATACTTGCATCGAAAGAGTCACGCCAGATAGAAAATTCTATTTTATGAAAATTCGCGTCAAATCCAAACGCATATAGGAAAGTTACAATCGAGAAGAAAGCGGATTAACTTACGAAAAAGAAATATCTGAAAAACTTTGCCATTTAATCGATGTTAAAAAGAAGACAAATCCTAACTTTGACGCGTATAGACGCGTTTACATATTTTTCATTTTGATAGTCGAAGAACGAATCGAAATATGTTCGTAGCATCGGACGAATGTGTAGAAGAAGAAGAAGAAGAAGAAGAAGAAGAAGAAGAAGAAGAAGAAGGAGCCAGGAAAGAAAGGATTTGTGCAGAGGGGGGAAGGTAGCTCAAGAGCTTAGCTTTATCTCGGGGGAAAGCAATTTCTTAGCGAAACCTTATCTTAGAACGTAAGTACATTGCGCGTCAATAATACCTACCGACTGCTGCTGCTACTATTTTTTCTTTTTCTCTTTTTTTTCTTTTTTCCTTTTTTCCTTTTTTCCTTTTTTCCTTCAAAAAGCTTAATTAATGAACATATAATTAGAGAGTGGTAACGGTTACATTGTAGATTTTGGAATTTCAAGCCAAATGGATGTAGCGAGAGAGGGAGTTGCGTAACGGCAAAATTAAATCCAGTGATTACCGAAAGATCGTTCGAGCGATAGTAGCGGATGGCGTATTGTCATCGTCGTTAGATGATTACGAGGATAGTGGATTTAGCGGACGATATACAACAACTTTCCAATCCCAATGGTCCAAAGCATGCTAACCTATTACCCAAAGTTCAAAGCTCTCCAACACACCTGCTTGCTCTGTCGCTGTTGGTTAAAGCGAACACGCGCGCATGGTGCTCGCGACAACCTCGAGACCGATATTAGTGGATAGTCCGATAATTCTGGCCAATGTCCGTCCGAACCCCTTGCTGCAGGCGATTCCAAAGGAGAGGGAAGAAAAAAAGCTCTAATAAAAAGAGACAACTTTTCCACCTCTTCCTATTCTGCGCGGTAATTTATTGAGGAGGAATGCCTCCTTTTTTCTTGCCCCTATGCATTCCTCCACCCTTTCTACGTCTCTCTTTCAAGCCGTTTACTTTTCTTTCTCCCCCATTCCTAGAGGGCAAAGAATAGACCACGAGGACGCAGGGATTTATAGTAACTGCACCCTGTAGTCGTAGAATATTTTTGGTAGAAATTTTTACCAGGCCTTTTCCCGACATTCCGAGAATACCTTTCATCCTCTAGAGCACTGTCAGAGACTACGCGACCATACTTTTACGAGCCTTATTTCTAACCAACCGAATCGCTCTCCGGAGAACGCGTCTCACCAACGCGCATTGTTCCTCCCACGGAATGATTAAGTTTCGAACGAACCAACGAACGAACCAACGAACGAACCAACGAACGAACCAACGACAAATATTTCACGAATATTCCTTTCTTCGAAAAAAAAAACCCCTTAAACGCGACAACGAACGAGCGATTTATTCGACGACTCCATATCGCGTGTGTACTTAAGCGATATGCATCCACCTTACGATATCTGGATTGAATAATCGACATATTTGTTCGCGGATGGGAGGGGGGGGAGGGGGTTTGAAAAAATTGTCATTGCCGAAAGAGGAATGCAGCAGCCATATAAATGTATATTGTGCCAAATGATCCGACATTCCAGTCCATAACCGAACTGAAAGTCCATCGCTTGTGCGTAACACTGTCATCGGAACATCTAATACCGCTCGAAGTAACCACAGTCAAAGTATCTACGTCATCCGGAGTATTCGCAATTTCCGCCTAACCGTATTCAATATCCGAATGTTCGAACTTTGAATATCCGTGCGCGGTGCATCGTCGAAACGTTAGTATTGGTAAACTATTCGAACAATGGTAACCCTATCCAACGTTCGCTCCTCTACGTATGTATTCTAACTTTGCTAATAATTGATAATCGTGCTGCCGCTAGCAGTATTCTCGAGGCTCGCTTAAGAATCCTCCAGTCGATTCCCCGAGATCGGAATCGGAAAAGATCCCTTTGGAGTATTCGGACGTGTCGGAAAAGGCGCGCATAAAGCTGCGCATTACCGACCTTTAACGATCACAGATTTATCCGCTAGTCATTTTTCTTCTACGCGTTATTTGTCTAACCTCGTTATTCGCGCTTGCTCCGTTAATTAACAAGCTTGCCGACAAACGTTTGTAATTACGCTTGGTAAAACAGAGAGAGAGAGAGAGAGAGAGAGAGAGAGAGAGAGAGAGAGAGCGCCTACAAATGTATGTATATTTTTTGCCTATTTTTTGCACTCATTACTCCTCCCTCTCTTTGCTTTCCTTTACTCCCTCTGTTCTCTTTCTAGCTCTCCTTTGCTTCCGATAATAGACTGTGAAATGAGCGTGGAAAAAAGGAAAGTTAAGATGAGAGAGAAAATTCATAGGTCATTGCTACGATTTGTTTCGGTTAAAAGAAAAAAATACAAGGAAACAACATCGACGCCATTTTGTTAATTAAGAGTGAAAAGAAAATGTGAAAATTAATACTATATAATACATAGGTAGTTGCTTGGAGAATATTACGTTTCCGTTTTCTCCTCTGAAAATATCGTGAGAATTACGTTTAGACGCGTAACACGCGAAACGTTTTTTTTCTTTTCCCAGTATACTCTCGAGTGGGTATGATGCACGTACACGCATGTACACGCACGTACACGCACGTACACGCACGTACACGCACGTACACGCACGTACGACCACTATAGTGGGTAAGCGTGCGAAACGAGAGAAGGAATTCCGCGTCTCCAGCAACGTGACAGACCGGAAATAAAAGTGTAGGCAAATTTTCCAGTTTTCATTGCAGAAAGTAACAAAGTTTAGAGAATGAAAGACGAGCTTTACGAGGCGCATAACCGTGCGATGCTGCGATGCTGCGATGCTGCGATGCGAGCGTTGTCTTCCGTGGAACGCGACCTAATGCTAAACTCAAAACCCTTACAGACTTTCATTATTTTCCTGTTAAGGTGATTTCTACCGATCATTCGTTCGATGCGTATTTCACTTAGCGTAATATCAAGCGATTTGTTAAAGTTGACGATTAGGAAAAGAGCTATTAGGGGCACAAAACGTCTATGTATTGTGTGTATTATGTACGAATGAATGTCGTACAGCTGTGGTGTTCTCCGCTTCGCGAGGAATATACTCTCTCCCTCGAAGATTTCAAAGAAGAGAAAGAATACAGGCCGCGCTTATTCATCGTCCGATGAAAGCGAACGAAAGATAACGAGGATCGCTTTTCAAAATGACAATACGGCTTTTTTAGTAGTAAGTAGCTTTTTCCCTTTACCCTGCTTGCACTTTTTCTATGAATCGAATCTACTCCTTGGAGTTTCCTTCCTCGAGGAAAGAACATTTGTTTTCGATCGAGCCAGAGAGCGCTATAAACGTTAACGCGATAAACGTTACGCGACAAATCAACATTACTTACCCTCCATAGGGGGATGTCGTGGTTTGTAGGACATATCTGAAAAGAGAAAAGGTTAGTATTAGTTGAAAATTAGTTACTAGTGAAAATTAGGAAGAAAAGCAAGCGAGCTTGTTTATTATATTAACTACATCTACCATATTAGCGATCGATCATCTCTAAGGTAAAGGAAAAAATGTAAATGCGATCGTACGCAAACGTTTAGGAAAGGAGAAACACGCTCGAAGGTAGACGACGTTAACTTGGCCCCGGATAAAGTTCCCGAAGCAAATAACAGGGAATTTCGGGTCCTTGACTCGTGTAACATCCGGCTCCTGGTCTGATGTTCCTCGTGAAACTTTTAATTATCCTTTCCTGGATATCTCTTTAATGAAGAGCCTCCGACATGTACAGTGCCAGTACATACGTATGACATTAAAAATAATTACAAGTTTACATATGAATTTGGGAAAATAAAGGAGAAGCTGCTTGTGCGAGCAAACGTTTAATCCACGTTAAATACGTTAAAGACGCTAACGACAAATAAATAAAGCTTCTACCTGAAATTAATAACAACGTTGTTTTGTTGTTTCGCGATGCAATCGAATTCTTTTGCAAATTGATAAGCGGAAAGAACGCAAGTTAATTCGTAAGAACCGAGGAACGTTTTCCGATGCGAATGGCGAGCAATCGAAGACACATGGCACTGACAAAGTAACGATATGTATGCAGCCGGCTTCCAGGAGAACTCGCTGATATTTTGCCGAAATCTTGCCGATATTTCTCCGATATTTCTCCGATATTTCTCCCCTTTTGCGTGTCGAGCTCTATCTGCGGCTTGACGCACATGGTTAACACGTGTCGTCACTCCCACAAGCAACGCGTAACACGCCACCCGTTACACTCGCTCCTACGTGCTCCATCCACCTGCTATTTTACTACCAATGCAACTACGTTACTCTTTATCGATCTTTTTATGCTTCTTCTCGATTCCTCGCGCTTATCAACACAGAGAGCAATAAGTGCAACTGCACTGAACTGAATAATGTTATTGCGCGATGTTTGTCCATTTGTCTCAGGGTAGCGATAAAATATCTACAAAGTTACAAACAATGGCCGAGTTTAAATGGGCAGAAAATGCATTGGAAAACATTGTAAATTATTTGGAGAACGCGCGCGTAGCCGCAGGCGTTTACGAAACGCGTTGCCACGATACAATTGGGAATGGATAAAAGAGATTGTTTGTAAAACGATTTATGGACATGATAAAAGCTCGAGAAAAAGACAAATTTTCTTTATCGCGAAAAACTTCAAAGAGAATGAAAAAATTCCATCTAGGAAGGAGTTTGAGAGCACTTAGACACTCGTGATTGGTGTCGTGCCTAAAACACATCGGCCTAGATCTTAAGTTTAATCGACGCGAAACAAAGTGGAAAACGCATTAACTTTTTCACTATTATATTTAACTCAAGCTCCATTAGGATTCATACCGCTTGACGACATTGTCTTGCTTTGAATCATACCTATCTCGAGGTATCTCGTGTCACTGAAATCGGGAACGAACGATTCGATTCCTTTATGCTAACTTTAGCTCTTCCCGTAGCTTACGCAAATCCGAATCGAGCATACCCATCAGCTCTTTGAATAGTATGCGACACAGCGACTGATTAAATTCCTTTCGCGTTACTTCCTGCAACGATGTCCAATCAAAATCAAGCGTGTTCGTTTTTTTCTTTTTTTCTTTTTTCTTTTTTTCTTTTTACCTTTTATAACCGTTCTACCGTAATGTGCCTTTAATCTAGTTAATCCATCCTTTCTGTGTCCTATGATTAAATGAAATAGTACCTCTATATCTATCATACAAGCGTTACTAACACAAAAATCTCTATGGACGAAGCAATTATCATTTCGATAGTACTTTCTTCCACGTCCAATATCCGTTCAATCATCGAGTATTTCGTGCCGATAAATTCAAACGAGGAGATACAAGATAATTAGTGAAACGTTCTCGTGCTCATATCGAGTCCCTATCGTTATAATACGAACATGGAGATCCTTTTTAAAGGATCTCATACAAGGAAACTGCGATAAAATCATCCGTTTCTATATCGAAAGATCGATAACTTCTGACTTTGGGATAGTCTTTCCAGGTAACGAGTAAAAATGATTAATAATTAATAAGGTAAGAATGTTTTTATATTTTTTGTCGACTAGCTGCACTAGTTGTACTTGGGACGTTTACTAAGAGAACTCACTTTGAAAAGTTCAAAGCTTGCTCATTACTTTTCTCAACGTCAACGAGTTTCGAGATTGGTTTAGTACCCGGAAAAAGCACGAGAAAGACTCTTCGATCAAGGCCACTCGTGCTACCGATTGATTCTAGCAATATTTCAGGAAAAGTTCTCATCGACCGACCGATCGACCGACCGGCCGACCGACCGACCGACAGACCGACCGACCAACCGACAGACCGACGCGAAAAATGAAGAAACTTTTCCTTCCAGTTTCGTGCTCACGTCTTTCCTAACTGCGCCCACGTGCCCAATATACTTACCAACTCCGGTGAGTTCTCTGTTTGCGTCAAGCACACACGGACGCGCGTCCGCCTTCAACGGTTATTTCGACGAAAGCATAGAAGGAAAATTTACGGACACGCCGAGGATAGAATGGAGGATGCGTTAAGTGATATAAAGGTCGAATTACGTGACGGAAAAACTCGACAAAAGTTGCGACAACTTGCTCGAAATGCCATACGCAGAACAGGATTTAGTAAGTTCGGCCTACTTCCAAAAATATATATACCCAGATAACGTGGAATACATTGTCGATGTATCAAAGAAATATAAAAATAAAATAAAAGAAGAAAATAGGGAATCGACGACATAAGGTCGAGAAAGCGAATCGATTGAAGCGTCGTCGATGCACAAAGGACAGAGTTCGAAGAGCAGAGGGTTCGCTTACGTGAAGGGAGTACGATGCGAGCTGTCCCATACATGCACTACGGACCTTTGGCGTAAAATGAGAATTTAGTATGTAAGGCACGCGTTCGCATCTACCTTTATGAGCGTTTCCAGCGATTCCTCCATTTCGTCCTCATTCTCAGGCAAGCTCGCAACGCCACAATTCAGGGACGGGCTCAGCAGGGATGGGCTCAGCAGGGATGGGTTCAAGGATGGGCTCAGGGTTGTAGGATTAAGGACGCTGCCGATCATATTAAGGCCAGAGAATATCTCTAGCCACGGCTCCTCCTTATCCGCTTTTCCACGATCCTCCTAAAACCCGGTCGCAAGCATTTGTTCCATATAAATTAGGAAGAGCACCGATGCTGCTGCTGCTGCTGCTGCTGCTGCTACTTTATAGACAAAATCACCGCATTTATTTTAGCCGCTCTCATTCTACAGCGATTAACGACGAGCATTTAGTAACTAGGGGATTAGCGTCAATAGACAAAACTTCTTTTCAATTCGATTAAACTCAATGAAAAATGTTAATTGCGCGATCATAGGTAGAAATGACGTTACTTCCCCGGGTCACTTTTATTTCTCATATTTGTAATCTTATCTATAGTACTCGTAAGCTACGTTTCATGGTATTGTAAAACGTAGCTGCTATCTCTTTCCTGCTCTCGTTAGTAAAATGACGACGACGGCGACGGCGACGACGACGGCAACGACTCCGATGAAAAGTAGAGGACCCTTCCTACGATACTTATTCGAGATCACAAACAATTTCGTGTTTTATTACAAGGTATTCCGGTTACTGCCCTCGTTATCCTTAAAACGTCTCTCGAACGCTTAAGCTCGTTCTATAGCTAGCTCATTTATTCTTCGCGTATATATCCAGAGAGAAAAGTAGTATTCTTCCTTTGGCGAAACGCACGAGGAGTGACTGCTGGGGAGGAGGAGGAGGAGTGAAGGAGAACTGCGAAGAGAGCTTCACGGTTAGATTTCTGAGAGAAGATGGAGAAATAGAAGAGGGAGATTTTGTGAAAACGGGAGAAAGAGAAAGACGGAGGAAATTGGATCTTGGAGTAATAGCAAAATTGCGAGCGGAGGCACTTTGCACCTTGAAGCGAAATCGTCAAGCAGATGGGCAGGTAGGCAAGCAGGCAGGCAGGCAGGCATACATGCAGGTAGGCAGGCAAGCAGGCAGGCAGGCAGGCAGGCAGACGAATAGGCGAACAGATACGTTTCAAGGAAGAAACTGGTACAAATATACCAGTAGCTTGCCTGCGATTCGAGGAAACTTAGTTGGGGAAGCTCTCGTTCATTTACGAGACGACGACCAGAGAACCGAAATTCGTTGCCGCGAGACGATAAACGTTCCGTAACTAGTTTAAATTGCAACCTTCGGAAGAGGTTCTTGAAGCCGTGCAAAACTTTGTTATCCCTCTTAACGACGCGCTGATCCATTCGCGAGATAAATTTCATCGCGCACAAAAGTGACACGTTCTAGTCGCGCAAAGCGAAGCAGGATAATACAAAAAGTACTACGACCTGCGCAATTTCATATTTCCAAGTCAGAATTGTTGGTTCTATCGTATATACTTGTGTAAATTTTTTTCAATTCGTGCATTCTCTGCAGGAATTTGCACGCTATATACTTTCTTGTATTCTCCCTCTTTCAAAGGTGAAATAGTTTCCCTATTAACAACGCCCTAGTATCGTAAAACGTTCGTGTAAACGCACGAATTCTTTAGCGAACAAATGTAAAAGAGGAATTTTGGAGGAACGATAGTTGGTATAGGACAGTAACTCGACTCTCGATTCGACTAGGGTATAAAGGCCCGAGTGCAGTTTATCGATAGAAACGATATGCTCGCCGAAAGTCGAGCCATGCTCGTTACAAATGGCGTCGACAGGAATTGTGAACAGGACGCAGTAGTAACATTCTACCGTTCGTTGTCGGGGGCGCAATCGAATTTTCCGAAAATCCCGTTGAAAATACGAACGTACGAGCTAGAAATAGAGTCGAAGAGAAAAGACTAGGGAAATATACATATATGTTATCTAACAGGGAAACCTGAGAGAGAGAGAGAGAGAGAGAGAGAGGGGGAGAGGGAGAAACGAGCGGTGTCGAGTAGACAGAAGAGAAGCATGAAACCATAGGTAGGGATGCTACGCTCGTGCTTCTACGTCGCAGTAAATGTGTTGTCCGCTAGACTATGCTCTGTCTGATTGCGAAGCGGTCGGGTGAAAACTTGACCCGAAAATAAACCGAATCGTTCGGCGGAACCCGTCGACCGCTGCCAAATGCAGCCACTCGGAATGTACCATTCCCTTCGGCCCGTTTGCGATCCCCGTCGTCTATCAGCGCTATCGCAAAGGATCCTCGTCTACCGAAAACTCTCCCTAAAACTCGAGAGCTCGCCTTTCGCTTCGCGACTTTTCTCTCTACACTAGTAGAGAGTAGACGCCATTATCACCCCTACTAATACCTACTACTACTACTACTACTGTAACGCGGTCAATGCCATTGTTAAATCGTTCCAAGGACCAAGCTAGAAACCGAGAAAAACCAAAATTTCTCTACGGTCAAAGAGAGCGACCTTTTTTTTTTTTTTTTTTTGAAGTGAAAACTTCTTTAGAATAGGAGTGATTTGAAAAACAGATGCGACGAAAAAGCGAGCGACAGGTAGGTATAAAGAAAAAACTTGTTTTTTCTTTAGAGGCGACAACGACGTAAACCTTTACATTCTGCTTCCAAGGGAAGCTATAAGCTAAATAGCAGGGCGTGTTCTCCTATTACACGAATGTTAAGGAGGTTTCGTAGAATTGGATTTCAGAGACGTAACGTAATGCCTTTTACGATCTTCATCGATCGTTACATACGTATAAATAGGAGGACCTGAGATTGGTCTTGTAATGAAATATCTAAGGCATCTCCGATTCTTCTCTACACAGCAAGTTTTATCTTTCCCGTTAAGCATTCAAAGTATCGAGTCGTATAGAGTTGGAAGAATGAAAGACGACGAAGACAAATCTTGGGTGACTTTCGAATGTCTAGCTTCCTTCCCTTTAACTTCATCCCTTTCTTTATATCCCATTCCACGCGTGTAGAAAACTTACGGAGAAATAAATTCCAATCGGTAGAGCTAGACGATCCTTCACGATAATGCTCCGAGACAAGGTAGACCCTTCTTTTATACATACGCGTCCTCGTGAAAGAAAACTGGAAACAATGAATAACAAATGTTCGCGATAGAAATTCCTCCAAGGAATTGTTAGCGACCGTGAAGCTCAAATTTATCCAATGGACAAACAAAATGTTCACGCGAAAAGATATTCGCGAAAGCGTGTAAAAGTCGACGACAGGATTTGTTGGAGTCGCTTTTTTCGAGCGTGTTTATTAGAATTATTCGATTCGACGGAAGAAAACGAGTTGAACGTGTTAGATGCGTCTTTTCGAAGAAGCTAAATTTCTACGAGCTACGAGCGCGAAATGTCTAACGTTTATTTTTCTCCCTTTTCGTTTCTTCAATGCCAATTGTGCTCTCTTTACGAGACGCATTGTAATTCCGAACAAACAGTTTCGCTAGTGGCAAGACTCTACGTGCCGGGCATATCAAAATATCGACATATAAAACTACCCGTAGAGACATTTAGCGATTCCGGGTTAACGTATCGTTGGAACGTGTCCGCCATAAAAGGAATGGCTATCGAATGAGCATCATTAACGTACCAAATATACTAATGATAAAATATATATATATATATATATATATCTATTAATGCGTGATAAATGTGGACTTACAATTAAAGTACAAAAGTATTCCAGCGACGAATACGAAAATAACGACGAGGAGTACCAGAAGGAGCAGCAAGATCATAGGCCTGCACCAAGGACTTCGGGGCATTTCCGTTTGCCTGTTGTCCTTTGGCCGCTTCTCGACGACGCTCGATTCTCCGCTGGCGTTAACGATTACTCCCTTGTACGTGTACTGAGGAGTTTTCTTTTCGGCTAGAAAACCGTGATCGTCCTCCGGATCAGAGTAAACGCCGTAGGCCTCGAAATTATTCTTCCTGTAACCGTTCATCTTTTCCGCGGTCATGTCCTCTTGTTCTTGATTTTGCTTCCTCGCGTAAGGACCGGCCGACGACGAGGAAGAGAGTTCACCGATTTTGAGCGTTTGTTCGTAAGACTTGTCGCGATATCTGGCGTTGGATGAGGAAGAGGAAGCATCGTACTTGCATCTCTCGTAACTCTTCGAGCTGGTCAATTCGTACTTCGGATCGAAAGCCTTGCTACCAGTCTCGTAACTTTGCTCCTCGTACTTTGATTCGAACGATCTCGGTTCGTAGCCTGTTTCGTAAGTGGAAGATTTGCCACCGGTGCTCTCGTACCTCGGTAAAGTCCCGTACATTTTTCCTGCCGAATGATACTTGCTCTCATACTTTCTAGAACCGGCGGAAGGATTTGGATCCTGGTGTTGAGCGCCAGCACAACTACCGAGTTCGTAGGCAGAGTCGTGGGTTTTAACGCCGGACTCGTATCCCTTGGACGCTGCGGTCGGCTCGTAAATCTTACCAGAGTGATGATGGTGATGATGTTGATGATGGTGATGATGCTGATGATCTTTCTTCGGCTCGAGCTTGAGCGTTTCCTCCGCGTATCTCGAGGCGTACTCGTAATCCGTCAAGTCTCTCGAGTATCGTCTAGTCGTCGTATCTTGAAGCTCCGCGGGATAAGCTCTCGCGCTTAACTTTTGAGCGTCACTTCTTTCGTAAGAAGAAGCATCTAAATCCGATTCTTCGTAAGTTCTCTCGTACCTTAGACCATCCTCCGGATATATTCTATTGTCCTCGACGTATCTATCGACATTTTTCTCGCAATTCCTGCTATACCCGGTCCTCAATTGATCCTGATAGTCGACGTGCTCGTACGTTCCACCCACCGAACCTCCCACCGAACCTCCCACCGACGACGCGACCTGACCATCCTGGTAGGGTTTAGAATCTTGATACTCCAAGTATCGGGAAGACCTACGCTCGCTACCATAGTCCATCGAGCCCTCGACCACGTTCGGCAATTTGCTGCTTAAATTTTCTCCCGTGCCGGCGGCCAGGATCTGACAATTTTCTGCATGCTCGACCAAGTTTGGTAGCCTAGCCAACGAGCTACCTGGCGTATTCTCCGTTAGATCGAGTTTTAAACCATTGGTGCTGGTTCTGCGCATCTTTAGAATTCTTTCGCATCTTCGCAGCACTCATATCACGTCAATTCTCACGGGATTTCAAATATTTGTTATCGAAAATACGAGATGTTCGAGTCACCCCATACTACGACGACGACGACGACGACGACGACAACAACGACGACGACGACAACGACGACGACGACGACGACGACGACGACGACGGCGACGACGACGACGTCGACGACGACGACGACGACGACGACGACGACGACGACGACGACGACGACTACGACGACGACGACGACGACGTCGACGACGACGACGATCGTCGAGATTTAAGGAGAGTTAGGAGGATGCATTTTTTTCGAAGATTAGTCAAGCGGCTCTTCGTGCGGTTAGTGGATGCACAAAGCGGCACCTGAAAATGAGAAAATCGAAAGCTCGTTAATCATGTTAGTAAGATAGCCCGTCAAATAGTTACAAGATAATTATCGAATTAGTAAGAAAGAAAGTGCGAGAAAAGAAATAGCATGCAATCGTTAGTAAGATTGGTGTTCGATTGAGAGAAAGGAGAAACGCACGTCCTAGTACATGGCTCCAAAGTTTCGCAATTGAAGCATTCGCGGGAAAGGAATATTATTATACGCTGGTAGTTGCTAGTTGAGTAAAGAAGTACTAACTACATAGGGAGAGCTCTGTAAACGGTAGCAAGTGAAAAGGAACGTTTACCTTTCACCCTTTTCCAATCTTCTATGCCTGTCAACCGAACGAACCCATTGTACACAAAGACAAGCTTTTGTTAATTTCTAATGGGAATACTTCGATTGTGTACGTTATGTAACTGAAACGTCGACTGAAACCTAACAGTTTGGTTCGTCAATGAAATTACTTCGACCGAATGCATAACTAAACGACTATAAGGTGCGCGCACAGTCAAGGACTAGAAAAATCAAGTTAGAAAACTTTTCGAATCCTTTTATGAAATAAACTCTTGAAGTATCTTTTACTTAAAGATAGATTTCATCAAATATTTCTCAGATAAAACATCGTCGTATCGAATTATGGCTTAACTAAAAGGCTCATAGGTTATTCATAACGCGAAAAATTGGAAATAAATCATCTAGATGGATGGTATATATAAACGGTTTGTCTTGTAGGAATGTCTATAAAAAAAAAAAAAAAAGAAGAAGAAACATAAAGACTCGTCGATTCGCGATACATTTTTGTCGACGACTAAACTGCCTTAATAAGTACGACAGAGACTCAAAGAAGATTGCTATTTCGTATGCAAATATGATTAGTTCCGGAGCGCAACTTCATTTGCGTATATTAAAAGTGCGGATAGTTCACTTTATGCAAACGACGACAGAAAGTGGGCGGGGACGAGAGAGAAGAACGAATGGACGATAGAAGGAGGGCAGAAGAAAAAGTGTTTTACGAGAAATTATGAGGAACAACGCGACCGGGAATAATGTTGGATGAATAGAAAAAGAGAAATAAAAGGAAGAAAATAGTAAACGAAGCGGTACGCTTCGTCACCCTGTTAACTTAGCGCGAACATCGACTTATGATGACGTCGATGATTACTATGACGAAAAAGGAACCGAGCGTATATTTTCCGTCGATTTGGGCCGACGTTCCAAATTTTCTCTTTTCTTTTTCTTTCTCGACTAGATAAAAAGCTTTGAATTATTTATCTTTTTCCCGTGGATACACAGTTGCACAGTGCGAGATGCAAATGCATCTTCTTTTTTGCTATCCGTTTGAATGTTTAACGTCGAGCTATTGCCAAGCTTCGTTCGTGTTTGCGTTTGCGTTTGCGTTCGCGTTTGCGTTCGCGTTTGCGTTCGCGTCTGCGTCTGCGCTTATCGTTGCGGCCGAAGGAAGATAGAGAAAGACTCCACGACGATAAATCAGTAAATGAATAAATTGATCGATCTGTAGAATAATATCTACTAATACTTACATCGATGTTACTATATTTCAAATAATCGCTTATCTTTTTATTACCGATTACAAATATATCCGCGTCCTGTACACTCGCGTACAGCTTCCTGCCAAGCAAATAGAAAGATATTTCAAGACGGAGACATCCGTGAAACGTCGTCCGATATTCTAATTCAATATTTACCAGTGAATTCGGGGCTCTTTCTCCACCATCTACATTATTTGCAGAATTTCGAAGCACGCTCGATATACGTATAGGTATACTGTTTGCAATAATATTATATACATTAGCTATATATTATGCGACAACAATTTGCTTATTCTCTATCTCTTTGTCTCCGTTTAAAGTTGAGAAGAGAAGCGTTAACAATTAGAGCAGAATAAGTTAAATCGGTTTAACGAAACAATATAGCGAGCTTCGTGCGGTATTGTTTTGAAAGTTACCTATTACGTATTTCGAGCATAATTGGTGCAATGAAACGTTAGGATTAGAAATAGAAAGGAATACAAGAGGTAGTAACGTTAAGACCAGTGACAGAGCGATGCTAATGCCTCGTTGAATAGCCAAAGAATAAACGATCGGCTTGCGAGTACTAAAGAACGCAGGTGCGCGCGTACTTTGAATCACATCAACCTAAGCGGATATTGCATCAAAAGCCAGTCCTCTCTCTTATGAAAGCATTTAGTACTCCAACAACGTTGGCTTATTCTTAACAAGAAATAACGATCCACTTATAATAGGCCAAAGGATCAATCGATTAATATCCTTGAACGCGTATACTATTAACTCAAAATTATAAATGACATTAAAGTATTTTTACATTTTGCATTGATTAATTGAAAAGTCTATTGTTAGAAGTTTGGAGGTAAAGTTTTTAGTTGGACGTCTATCAATATAAAAGTATCTCTCTGACACATTGTACAAGTAAAAATACGATATAGAAGATATAGGAGAGACGAGCACACAATAGGACAGATAGGTACATTTGGTAGGTGGTCGTTACGCGTTCTCCAGTATAGCACTTCCGCGTCCGGCCAAGTCGAGAGCACGCCCCCGGGGCCACTTCTCTATCCGTAAGGTATCTAGACTAGAAGAATTTTCACAGAAACGACGCGCCACCTTAGACGCCTTTACCCTTTTTCCGTCTCTCTTTTTCTTTTTCTTTCTCTTTTTCTTTTTCTTTCTTGCCACTGCTCTTCCATCTCGTTACCCGTAACAGCAGCGGTAGCAGCAGCACCAGCACCAGCACCGTTAAACAAATACTTCAATAAAAAGGAAACGGCCGGCTGAACGTCCTCCTATTTCTCTTTCTTTCGTTCTACTTTTTCCGTTTCTACCACCGCAGAAAGGTTATTTCACTGAAGAGCATATTATTATCCTCTCCCTTCCAATGACTGCCTTTTCCTTTTACGTTCAAAAAGATATCAGTTTGCTTGCATGTAAGAGTCTATGCGTGTACTCTCGGAATAAAAGGAATCATTTTTCTCGCTAACTACGATTAAATGAAACTTTAATCGTATGCCACTGCTTTTACCACCGACTTACCGCCATTGCCCCGCCAACAAAACATTGTTCAACGTTTCTGCTTTACGCGCTGTCGACGCAAAATTTATATTCAAATGAAAAGCTTTGTGCGAGAGACGAGAGAAAGTAACAACACCAAAAGGAGGGAAAAGAGAAAGAAAGAGATCCATTAAAATGGAATTTAAAGAGTCAAACTTTGATCGCCTTATTACGCGTCGTACTTACAAAATACGACTGTAGGTAGGATACCGTCTACACCGTCTACATAATAAATAGAAAAATTGCTTCGAGTCTTTTGATTGCTTTGATTTTCATCATTACTTTTGTCTACTAAGATCGTGGTTTTGGATCTCTAAATATTTCCTATGCGTATATAGGAGAGCTGTATAGTTATACATTTCGATGCAATACATCAAATGCGCTGACCGAAAAGTCATCTTCGATTATACCGTGCGTGCCTATTCACCGAAATGGAACTCCCGCGATCGCTTTCAACAAGAATAGGATTTTGAAAATGACCAACGTCATGGGAGTGCCCATTGTGCTTCGATAACGCTTGTTTCTTCCTAAATAACCATGTAATATCGAGCGATCACTTTTATTTCCTTAGTTATCGAACAAATTCTCGGCACGAATTTCTATCCTAACCCTCTTTACGAGTAATTCCTAATTCCTAATATATTAATCGACGCTCGGAGACGGTATTATCTGTTCGGTCTTTACCAACCTCTTCTTCGATAAGTCCTTATAAGCCGGACCTTTCTCTCGCGAGCAAAGTACAATGTTTCGAAAACGTTTCGACAACGTTCTACACGCTCCAATGAAAGATTTATTCGAAGCGTGATAATTGTACTTAACTAACGAATTAAACTTGACGCTAAAAGTTGACGATAACTGCCAACGGACCATGAAAACTCACGCAAATTGTCATTTTCTTTCACAGAGATAAAATAGTTATTTATTATTAGCACGATTTTCACGATTTGTCCTGTTCGTCGGGCGTATTGCATACGCAGCTAATATTATTGACAATGCACTCGCGTACACAAAGAAGAAAAAGTAGAATAAACAACGATCCACGTAAACTCGTTCATGGCCCGTCATAAAATCATTTCTTTGGAATTAAAATCGTAAAATTTGATACACACGCCATCGAAATCGGCCCGTAAAATGTTGTAAACTACTACCCTCTCTCTCTCTCTCTCTCTCTCTCTCTCTCTCTCTCTCTCTCTCTCTCTCTCTCTCTGATACATAAAAGCGCTCTTGAGTTTTCTTTTTTTATTTTTGACGCCATTGATCTTTTGGTTTCGCTTTGGACTTCCTGCAAATTCCAATAAATTTGGTCGCGGCATTGAAACGATTACACTTGCAAAACAAAAATCGTATTCCTGTCGAATAGAAGAGACGTTTTGCTCATCTCTCGAATTTTGCGGAAAACAATAGAAATAGAAAGCGAGATATGACGCGGTGAACTCGTGACACGAACAGTCGCTTTTACGATCATCCTTCTTTTTACACCCGTAAATACGTCCAAATGAAATTTCTACTTTACACCGTTCCAACCTCTCATTATTGTACGTGTACGCGTTGCATCTCAAACATAAAGTGCATATAATATATCTACATATGTAGGATGAAATAGGTGCAATAAAATGCGCCACGCCATGTTGAAAAATTTTTCTTTACGTCTATTGTATACATTCTTGCCGCGTCAACTTGAACGTAACCGTTGGAAACATAAAGTATGCTTTCAAAAGACTACGTTCATTTTTATTTTCCAAAAAAAGAGGACAATAGTATTCTACGTTTCTACGTACGTATGGCTATCAGAGAGGAATCATTTTCAAACTTATAAAAGAACGTATCAGCGAGTAAATTTACCAGATAAAACACAAGCAGTATATAAGTGACTTTAATATACGTTATTATTGTAATTCATTATTAATCACACTCACGAGTACTTTGATTTGTTTGAAAAAAGAAATATCTTAGTGAATATTTGTGGGTGCGGTTATAAGGTATAAGCCGCTTAGCATTTGTCGAAGACAGAATGATAGACGGAGAAAGACATCCGGCAGCATTTTTCTTCCTATTTTTCCATCTTTTCTTCTTGAAAATGACTACCGCTTTCGAAAAGGCGTAACAATCGTCGAGGTTATTATCGAAAGATGGAAAAAGATAGAAAAGGAAAAGCGATTTTTCAACAATTTTCCGCGGCAATAGCGCGTCACCGTGTCCGGTCGAGATGAAGGCTTGGGAAAAGAGCTATGAGCGAGCTCAGAGACAAAGAAAAGCTAAAAAAGCAGATGTCTCTAGGGAGAGTAGAGAGAAATACGAATGGAACAAGAGAAAAGAAAAAGGTCGAGGGTGCGTCCGTTCTTCGGGATCAAAAGGGCGAAAGAAGATAGCAGCAGACGGAAGGGCGTAAAAGGGTCATGGAAGATTATTCCTTCAAAGTGGGGAGAGGATCAAGAAGAAATGGCATGGTCGAACTCGTAGTACGAACTCGTAGTACGAACTCGTAGTAGGAAATCCCCGCAGCAGTAGACAGTCCTTTTCTCTATCGGCAAGCCTTTTCTTTTCCACTTCGTATTCATCGCGCGATACGTTAATGCCCTCTGCACGAACAAGGACTTTTGCCTTGCGAAGTTTTCCCTGTGGGAAAGGAGCGAGCAAAAATACGAAAAAGTAACGAACGAAAGACGCGCCCTTGATAGAAATAAAAAACAAGCTTTGACCAAAATGACGAATCGGCACTACGGTAAATTACGGAAAATGCGAACCAGTAAGTAATGGGTAAATGTAAAAGGGGTAAGAAAAAAAAAAGCTAGATCCACAATGGACAGAAGCGCATATCTTGTCGGATATACAAAAGTGGAAAGAGTCGGAAGATTCTGTCGGAAGATTCTACGGTCGTCCCCCTATCTCTCGTCAAAGTTCGCTCTACAAAGCAACCTTCTACCTAGTTTTTGTTTCTTCTTTTTGCCGCCTTTCCTTATTTTCTACTCCGTCGCTTTTATCTTCAACGCATATCTAAATTTGAAGCTTAAAGCCGTCCTTATCTAATTTAGCGGTCTCCCTCTCGTTTGTCGATACACGAGGAACTAAAAAGAAAAAGGAGAGCAGGAGCTATGAGGTCGGAGACAAGAGGATCGTCGTTAGATAGTACCGTTGGGACACCTCTCTTGCATAAATTCCTCGTTTCTCCTCTCAGCTAAATCACTAGTGACTGACGCCTTCTTTATCCCGTTCCGTTCCCGTTCCCGTTCCCGTTCCCGTTCCTCTTCCAGTTTTCCACGGCAACAAAAATCCAACCAATGTAGCGCTTCTTTGGACATCAAAATATTACCCAACTACGATTTGTCAATTATACGCCTTGTGTCAAAGACGAGACATTTTTCAAAGTAATAACGAGAATTTATTTTTCATCGTAAACCTTATCCGAAAATGGACTCTGAACGAAAACACAAAGTTGAACATTGAAAAGAGTGACAAGAATGAAGAATCCGATTACAGTCTATCTACGGTTACGCTTCTTTGACTGCGGCTAAGCTCTTGATCCCACAGAGAGAAACCGAAAGAAGTTTTACAGCGTAATAGGACGATTGTACGCTTTCTCTTTCTCCCAACTATCCCACCAGTTAACCACTTATTTTCGTACAAACAATTTTGATACTATATCCTTTATCGAAATAATCGATAGAAAATAAGGATTCTTCGCAAATAGGATTTCGCTGGGTAGGCCGTTAAACGTACCAATTCTTCCAGCTATTCGTAAAGGTTTGTTAGCGTCGTTGCAAGCCTGAAAATGCTTTAATGAAATGTGTATAGAAGTCCAAGTTGGCGAACAAGTTGGCGAACAAGTTGGCGAACAAGTTGGCGAACAAGTTGGTGCATTTTGGTGCATTTACCAAAACGGTAAAATCTTGAATGCAAAAAGTAAGAAATATGAGTCGCGCCCTTTTTTAAGCAACTTTACGTTAGGAGAGTAAGATTCGCAATAAAAAGTGCAAAGTTAGAAACTCTCGTGTATTCTCGCGAATAAATCGATTACTTAGGAATCTGCTCCTGGACGGAATTTCATCTGTTCGCGCTTCTATTCTCTTTTTATCTCGACAAGGTTTTTCCACACCTAATTCAAAAAACATACGCGTTCTTATCGGAATACATACTTCACATACACTTTATATGCATAGCACGTATATCGGGCAAATCTATTTTCGTGTATCGATTTTCATATAGATGTTACGAAATATATACGTATACAGATGACATCGAGAATCGTGAAGGCCCGACGAAATTGGTCTCCAGGGAAGATGGTAAACTTTTGCCTCAACTTTAAATCTAAAATAGAGTTTGGTTACGTTTTGGTTTCAACATCGTTCGAAGGATATCACGAGAGAGCGGGCGAGATTTATAAAAAGGAAAAGTTTGCACGCGCTGTAAGATCCTTTACAATCTATAAACTCGTTCATCAAAGCCGCACGCTTTTATACGCGTCTTCGTCGTCGTCGTCGTCGTCGTCGTCGTAGAGCGAAAGTGGTGTGTGCTTCTCATCATCTCGCCAGAGTGGAGTCTGCGAAAAGGCGACAAAATTGCTCGCCTGCTCACCGACTAAAGTGCTACAGTATATATCGGATGTATATCGGATGTATATCGGATATATATCGGGTGTATATCGAATATATATCGGATCTTTTTCTAACTTACTCGGATCGAAATTGCAAACAGATTAAAAAGATGATTATGCGTCTCCATCGCCGATAAAAAATAACCATAGATGAAAATAGGAAGTTACTCGGTATCTTTCCAACGGGACATTCTCGCGCATATTTATAGGAATTGAAATGCAGCAAGAGGATTAAAGGATACCGAAATACAAATCGAATGAGTTTGAGCGCCTGTTGCATGCAGACCTGCGCGAATCGTACGGGGTGGTAAGGACCGAAAGGGTGGCGACGGAGTGGAAAAATGAAAATCGCTCGGTATCCTGTAAACTGGACAAAACAAAATTCGTAGAATATGGGCGTAAACGCGTACCACGCGAGACGACGATTTCAACGTGAAAGCGCATCCTGCATTGTTCCAAATAAAAAATCCAATAGAAATGTCTGATCGTCGTGTTAACGACGTACGTACTACATAGTACATAGTAGACGTACGTATCGAGCATAGAGTTCCAAAAGCACCGTTCAAAACGCAACAAATTTCAGCCTCGACGAAAAATATTGCTCTTTACTCTATTTTATTCCGCAAGGCAATACATATCCTCCATCTAATATATCTGCTATCTAGTTTTTTTCCACCGACCAATAGCAAAGAAACACGTGACAATTTTTCAAACATTTTCGTGACAGCTTTTTTTCCAGAAATACGCGTTAAATATTCATAAAGGAGAGAAAAATTGTAGGAAAATGCGAAACAACCTGAATGTAGTAAGGCTTGTTAAAATATTTAGTTGAAGTAAACTTCTTGTCAAAGCGTCAAAACATCTTGGCCGACGTTCGATTTGCTTCAAACTATTCGTCCAACTGTAATAATATCGATTAGTTAATGAAAGGTAGGTTCGCATAAGTGCGAACTCCAAATTTATTCTTCTATGCCTGCTGTCCACTCTATGAAATATATCCACTATTAGAATCAGTAGATACGACTCGAAAAGAGTCGAGCGAGTAATAAAACACGGAAATCCTAGCAATAAGGCGTTCGCTCGCAGAGGAAATGTTCGAAAATAAGAGTACGGTAAATTCATATGAGATTCGTATACGTCGATGCGGGGAATGAGATTCGATGAAATACGAGGTAGAAAAGTACAATTTACGTATGCACGCTTTTCATCGATTTCCATCACGGACGACAATAAAATAATAATATCTCGCGTATGTATTTATCGACATAAGATATTCTTTTGAAAGAAATACAAATGGGGGATGGTGAAAAAAGTATAATTTCCTATCGAAATGGGACAGCTATTGTTGCTAATAACGTCGAGTTTGTCGAAGCTCATTTTTAATTCTTTCCAAGTTTTCCCCAAAGAGACGACAACGAGACGACGAAAGTAATGAAAAAGCGGTGCTTCTAAAAAGATATCGAGAAGCGATGCGAAAAGAAGTAATACGCAACTTTTCAAAATAACTACATACATCTTTTTTCTGTTCTAGCTGACACTTTTCCGCGAGAGGGGGTTGACAAGTAGGTATATTAGAAAGGATGGCTATTAAAGTCCGTAGTAGGTGTTTCTTTTCGCAAAGAAAAGAACCACACCTCGAACGCGGCAAAATTTGCCTGACAGAGAAGTGTATATCACAGCATGGTATTATCAATGAAACGCGATCCCCTTTGTAATATTAGCACTAGCAACGGCGGCGGCGGCCAACGTTTCAAATCCTTCGCGTTACACTGGCGCATATTTCATTCGTCTCGACAGCTACCAATAATGGAATTACCAACGTTATAAATCAAGGGTCACTCTTCAAATTGAGCGTTAATTTATGCCTCCTAGAATAGAGCCTAAAAATAAGGGCGAAAGGCCAAAAAGACGACAGAGAGAAATCGATAAGGAAAGATTTTGTTGGAATAGAAACGCATGGTAAATTCGTCGTTCGTCGAGTATCGTCGAGTATCGTCGAGTATCGTCGAGGGTTGTTGCGCCGACAACTACAAACTACATATAGATAATATGGGCAACTAAGTATAGTACTCTAGCTACGTGTAGAGTATTCGTTCGCAAAGTGTTTTCCGCTTAGTATCTAGGAAGCGAAGGAGCTTTTTAACGAGCTTATCGTTGCTATCGGACGTTAATCAGTTTAGGAGGAGGCTCGCTAATCTTCAATTTACATGCGCTTCTGATTGCGTGTACGAGTTCAGTGGCGAGAAAGCGCTGTTCCAGGCTGGGATAAGGGTTGACAACCACTGCTTCCTTCCTTCGTAACTCCGGATTAGCGTCACTATCGAGGGTACTAAATGTCCGATCGCTATCGTCTGGCCCGCTCCGATAAGGGCCGAGAGCACGCACATCCTACACACCCGATTCTCCTGCTAATCACTATTTTAATCCGATCCGCGATAATGTCCGTGGTAATCGCGACGATAAATGGTCCGATAAGGGCCCCTACTCTTTTTATTTCCTTTTTCTTTCTTCCTAGAACAAGGAGACAACATGGACTCGTTACAACTAACTTGTAATCGTGACGCTACTTTGGCTATTTTGGCGCGGCCCAATATTTGCTAGGATCGAACGACGATGGATCACTGCTCCTAGTTGCTGCTCCACGAGGGAAAGAGAAAAGGGAGAAAGAAAAAAGGAAAAAGAAAAAAGGAAAAAAAAAAAAGAGGCGTCAGCACCTACGCCCGGATAATCGATCGCGGCGATATGGCGTAAAAAAGTGCAGGAACGGAACCCTGCCGGGATTTTCAGGATATTACCTTTTCATCCTATGGCAGCTCAGTTTCACGTTCGGTCACGAAGGCCCTGAATTTCCGGCCGGCTCGAAATGCCATTTTCCTCTACCCCTCCGGCAAACCCCGTCGTCCTATCGAACCCTCCCTCCATCTGCCCTTCCAACGTCGAAGACAATCCAGCAGTTTATTATAATTTATCGATGCTCGCCTCTATTTCCACGTTATACTCGCTTGGCCAACATTATTGCCAGCTGCTCCTGAATTTAACCGACCAAACAACAAATCACTCATCGTTATGCGCACTGACAGGGATCGTAATTATAATTAACAGTTTATCCGGTCTTTCGCGCCCTCCAAATGATACGACGAGCCGTGCACCAACCAGGGTACACGGTCAAATATCGCGCTCAAGGCTCGATACGTATTTCGGTGTTCACCGAAATACCGTGATAACACAAGATACAAGCTTCACAAGATAAGCTCGTTACGTTGAAACATAAATGAAATATCATAGTAGTAGGCGCCTTGCGCTCACCGCTAACAATTATTTTCATTTCCCAGGAAATTGTAGAAAACGTAGGTAGAATCGCGTAGCTTCGTCAACGAGTTTACAAGCCTAGCTACCTTTAATGTCGTCCAACTTATTTTTCGTGACCGATGGACGGACGCTTCTAATGCACGAATTCCACTTTGTCGGAAAGTAACAAATACCAGAGCGCAAACCGCTGACCACTCACTGACTGACCCACCCCCTTGCTAGGGGTGAGACCAAAGATATCTATATTTGACTGGACTGTGGAAGCGGTTAAATTCCCGCACACCTGCTTTGTTTACCGTCTCTCGGTTCCTCTTGTATTCTGCTTTTGTATACGCTTTCCAACATATTTTACTTGCTCTTACCGCTGCTTTAGCAAAAACGAGAGAGCCTTCGTCGAAGAAATCGAATCAGCCCAGGAATTCTAAATTCGACGTTGATTCCTCGATCGCGAATGTCACGTATTCATTACGTATTAATTATGTTAATTATCAATTGCAACGATATCGAGTGCTTTCAAAGAATTCTCCGTTATGTTTAAATGTACGAGACGAAATATATCCCCATTAAAATTATTCGCAACAGTGTAATACCGTTGTAACGATGAGTAATGAATACGACTAGCCGTCGGACGAAGCATTAATTATGGAGCTTAATCGGATAAAATTTCCATATCTATAAAATTTGATTATGCGCAGGAGAGAAAGAGAAAATACTATCATGCTTGGACCAACGATCGCTTAATTTCGATTGGTTGTTCATCAAAGCTAGATCTCTTCATTATACGGCTCATCGACTATAATACGTCTGTGGTCTGTGTAAAAGCGACTAATCGTCTCATATAATACAATCGCAATATCTCATAGAAAATAATGTATCGATATCGATGTGAGATGTAAACGTTCATTTATTTAATTTACAACAAATGTTTCCTTGCAAATGATCCATATTCATATACGAGATTTTCGTTTAACATCGATCAGATTCGTTTGCATTAAACGATGGTACAAGCATTTTGTACCATCCCTATGTACAATCCGATACTATCATAGCAAACATGCGACAATCTCTCCACCTCTCTCTCTCTCTCTCTCTCTCTCTCTCGCATGAAATGCAAATCGAATCTCTCCTTAACGCTACTTGTAATGCATTGCATTTACAGCCACAAGCTTTCCGAGCTTTCGTAGAAAGGAAATTTGAATCGCGTCACGATCTTCCCGTTACCGGCATTAAAATGTTCTCTAGATATCCGCGTATTTCTTTCTTCCCTCTTATGCGAACATATAACTTAGTGAAAGAAGGAAAGAAATAGGAAAGAGAAAAGTTAGCGGAACGTTCGGTACGAGAAACAATGATGAATTCAATTTGTACGCTCGACTAGTTTCCGATACTTCCGAGACTCGCCTGAGGAAGCCGAGGTGAAACACTGCTGCTGCGAAACATCGCTCTTATCCTTCGACAAACGTATTGTCGAAAACCACGGAAGCTATGGCTGGACGAACGTGTTACGAGACAGGGAGAGGGAGAGGGAGAGGGAGAGAGAGAGAAGCAGCACGCATTATTGGAGAACTTTCGACGCTTCGGGTAGCGTCCTTGAAACACGTCCCGCTTCGAAACTCCATACATTTCGGACAGGATTACGGAAGGAAGGATAAGTTTCCGGTCTTCTCGAACAATTGACACGTCCCGGTAATACGACTTCCCTTCTTCCTCTCGAGCGCTGGAGCGCGCATACACACCATCGTCCATCCCTTTCACTTCCATACACAGCTCTTCTCCGAAACACATCTCGAATACGAGCAGATACGACCTTCCAAACTGTCGTACCAAGTCCTGACTTTGTCGTCTAGTATCCGAACCTGTATATAAGTAATTCTCGGCTAGCGACACGAGACGCAATAGCAAGGACCACCGTGTTCTCGCTAGTTTTCTACCGAGAATAGAATGAACCAACCGTATATACATACACACTTTGTTCCATAGTTTACTTGAACAACAACTAGATCTACTATTTAAATATAATCCTTCAATCTGGAATCCCTTCTGATTTTTAGAGCTTTATTAGCTCTTCGGAAATTTGTACGTTTAAAAAGGATGGACGTTTCCCTTCGATTCGATATGATCGCAACTCGATGTAATTCTTTGGACGTAAACGATTCATCAAAAGTGATGGATCACGGTTAAAAGTCGAATGTTCGCGAGGATAATTCCGACAGCTTATGGGGCAATCATCCTTTCCTACGTCAATAGAGATAGACTTTGATATTTAACTTTACAAGTTCATTGTCCTAACTCAATATAGCGTGGGAAGTAGCGAATCTATCGATTCGATAGTTATATATACCTTAAATCATATTGCAACGCTGATAATCTCTCTCCCTTCCTCCCTCTCTTTCTTCTAAATGTAAACGGGCACAAGTGTCTCGTGTAATATTTATTTCGTATATCGATCCAGTCTGACCAAGAAGCGAGCCTCGCCAAACTATATTTATTTTAACCCAATCAGACCCGACGGGGTCACGATCGCTCGCTGTTTCCTATCGAGATTTAAAAGATGACCTTATTACCTTGAGAAGATCGATCGATACTATCAGTAAACTAAATTTACCGTGCAGCGATAGAGTTAATGAAGACCGATATTTTTAGTATCCACTTAAAAACGATCCATGCATACTATCCTTCGTTAGATTATACAAGTATCGAACCCGGAGGCGTCTATATCACAGGATTGATCCATTCATCTTTCCTCTCTCTCTCTCTCTCTCTCTCTCTCTCTCTCTCTCTCTCTCTCTCTCTACATTGGCCAGCTGTGGAGTCTCGTAAACGACCGTCTGCACCACGGAAGGAGTCTTCCGTGGTCTGTGGTCTACCATTTGGGAAACGCTGCTCTACGAGGCTTTACCGGTCGACTTTATGAAAGATAACCATTATTAATGCTGCACGCTGAACGTGAAATAAGATTTATAACTATATACTCTCACGACTCAAATAAATATATCTCGACTTTATAAGTACTTTCTTTCGCCAATTTTCATCCCATTTGGAAGATTCCGTTACAAAGTAGTTTATTGATATTAACGTAAACAGCAAAAATACAATTAATGAAATCTTGAAAAATAATATTGATAACGGAGGAAAAGTAGGGAACTTTCGAATTCGTTGCAAGGTCGAAGTTGGATCAAAAGTGATAAGACCTCGTCGAGTTGAACTCCGTCGGTGATGGCTATTCCGTGCGGACGTAGACGTGTTTGCAAGCCGGCTGATTTAAATAATTAATCGAATTAAAGTACGGCTCGCTTTGGTTCCGCTTGTGGAAGGTGTATACGAGCCTTCTCTCTCTCTCTCTCTCTCTCTCTCTCTCTCTCGCTCTCTCTCTCTCTCTCTTTCTCACTTTATCTAGCTCTCTCTCCAACACTAGCCGTACGGTAAAACTTGATAATTTAATTTCACCCGGCAAAGGAAGTTAATCCCGCCGTGACGATGGGGTAGCCGGTATGAGTGAAGGGTTTGCTAGGAAGGACGACTTTGGTTGGAAAGAGAAGGAGAATGTATCCGGTACTTTCGTCCTACCGACTGCCTCCTGGCAAGTAACTTTTGTTTGTTTTCTACGGACTCCAATTGAGGCGAGTTATGTTTAACATCGAACTAACGAAACCGAGCCAACCAATTTTCTTTCTCTTTCTCTTTCTCTCTCTCTCTTTTTATCTGTGTCACAAACCGAACGAGATTTAGATTGAAAAGGAAAGCATGCTGGAAGAATACCCATGCAAGATTATCTCGCATTATTGAGATTGGTCGCGCATTTAATTATGACTATCTTTGAACCGTCGAAGAGGAAAGTAGCTCGGATATCGAGTATCGTGAATAAAACCGTACTCATATGCATAAAGAGAAGCACGTTGATGCATATTCCTACATAAAGTAGATAGAATGGCAAAGCAGATAGGGAAATGGAAAATTATTGTTGGATAGAGGCATTGAAATGGAACGTTCATTTAACATGCGTAAGGACGCTTTCCAAAGAGAATTTTAATCATTTACAACAACAACAACAAAAAATACGACGAAAGTAAGTACGTAAGTAAAAGCTATTTATTTAAGATCAATTAAATATGTAGAACTTGAAAAACGTATACTAATCGAAATATCACAAATAAATATGATGCATTTCGTTAGCTTACGGAATGTCGTCTTATGTCGACGTCACTAAGAGAATGCATTTTAATTAAGAAAATAAATCTACGAGGCTCGAGTAGGCGATATCTTATGCTTACGAGCTTGAACAGTTAGAAAGAGAGAGAGAGAGAGAGAGAGAGAGAGAGACGTGCCTCGCGCTCGCCTCACCGGAGCCATTTAATTTCGTTAGGATCCGAGTGAGTCGTGCCATTAGGCGAGTAGATATACCCAAGCCGTCTAGCGTCGCATGATACGAAGTAAGACGAATGTCGCACTTCATTAAGTCGAACCGTCATTTCCACCCTTCCACCCTCCTTTTTAGCCTCGGAGCCTCTTAAATCGCGCCCTTCTTCAAGGCGTCCCTTCGTGTCTCCTTGATGTTGGTGCTGGTGCACTGCTGTGCTAGTGGTTGTACTAAGGTTGGAGGTATCTCTTGAAAAGTTAGACAGCCTCTACTGTTTTTTCTTTTTTCTTCTCTTCTGACGACCTTTTTTCTATTCAAAGTCTTTTCATTTTTCTTCTATCCCATCGCTATCGTCCAATCTCTCCTAGCCGTGACTGAAAGGGCCGACTATGAGAATCGATCAAACCGTGATCCTCTTTCCCTTTGTTTGTAGGTGCGAGAAAATAGTCAAATTTGATGGATTCGATGTTGCAGCACTCGTAGTCAATTCTTCTAATATACAAGATCGTTATGAATTCTCTTGCGTTCAGAGAGAAACGTTTGAAAGTAGATTCGTTAAATTTTTGTAGAACGTTTATATGAGCTAAGAGGTTCGAAAGAGAAGCAGCAGGAGATGGTAGGATCTTATTTCTCTTTTAACTACTACCGAGAGAAAGTATACCGACTTTCAAAGAGACGCGGTAAATATTTTTCTTCTAACTTAAAGAAATCTAAACATTTGCAAACGATCCTTCGTAGGTTGTATTTCTACTTGGGTGCTTTCACGAAGCTTGGAATATTCTGGGGAAGGGTGGAAGGAGAAGAGAAAAGAATAGAAAGGATGCTCGATAGCTATGTTCTTTCACTGTATGTCGAAAAGAAAGAGGAAAACCGCGGATGGTTCTTAGGTTAGCTGACATTCGTATAAACTGCGGCTCGATACGCGGCAGGCAAATCCAAAGAGCGCGCGGCGCATTGGCGGTGCCGGTAGATTGTTGAACCTTGGCACGATTCCTAGATGAAACTTGGCTCGGTTAGATTCCTTTTACTTTGACCGAGCGTACTTACTAGCAAAAGAAAAATATGTGACACGCGGCGAAAGATTTCTGCCTCGAGGACACGACGAATACGCGAATACGCGACAATTTCCTAAGGAGCTAATTATCGAGCAAATATCAGATGACTCGTTTATTTTTACCGATAGAAAAATATAAAAGGAAGAAAAGAAAAAATACAAGTAACGTGGATACGAGTGAAAATGAGATTGGTGAAGAGTACGAGTCAAAGAAGCGTGGAAAGTATAACCTAGGAAGAAGAGTGAAAGGGAGTAAGTGGAGAAAGAGTAGAAAAGAAAATTCGTTCATGGTACATGGATCGCGTTGAAGGGTGTAGAGGGACGAGCGTCAGTCGTATCTGACAAGAGGGTGTGCTACTGCAATAATGAACCATTCGCGCTCGCTCTACCAACAGGAACGAAAAAAGAAGAAGAAAATTCAACGTCAGTGGATGCGGAACGAAGTACCGCTACCAACTTAAAGGGGACCGAATATGCCTGTGTATTCTAATGGCATTCAATGTCTATTGTAATAGGACGCTTTTTTAATTTAATATACATGTATACGGATACTTATTTCAATTGTATCTACAGGTACATCCAACAAATATAAAATACGTTTCCAATAGCAACGTCAATATAATGATATGATGTTTAATTAGCAATAAAATGATAACGTCGTAATAATTACTCGATTAATCATTTACGCTTTCATTCCTTATTCAAATATAATCATTAAAAATTCATTGCTGCTAAAGTGCATAATAATAATAATAATAATAATAATAATAATAATAATAATAATAATAATAATTAGTTGGGCCGATAACTAATAGCAATTATTAATGCCAAAAAAGTTGGACAACCATTAGTATAATAATAAGATAGGATTTATTATTATGGTCATCCCCCGGCTTTAAGACTGTTTATTAACGGTTAAGACAGCTTACTTCCCGGCACATTACCCCCATGATGTACAGGCAACAATAATTTAGCATTTCTAAAGGAAACGCGTACACTTGGTTCATCGATTATGTTTCTCTCCTAACCGTTGTTCGCGCATAAGGAACAATGCCAGTGGATTTGTGAAATAGGATAATAAAGCCGCTAACCTGTCACAATGGATTATTTATTTATTATTTCGATTATATCTATCTATCTATCTATCTATCTATCTCTCTCGTTTAGTCCCTTAAGTGGTTTCTAAAGAAGTGGATACAAAGTTTTCACGCGATAACGAGAAGATGATCGATCCTTTCTCGCGGGACGACATGTCGCCATAAAACTTACTTTGGTGATTCGATTTTCAACTGCACGCTTCAACTTTTTTCCTTCTCCGCAAAGTAACTTTTCTCTTAATCTATTTATTTACTTACTTATTCGCTTGGTGGCACTGCAATAAGTTTACCAGTGGAAAAGAAGAAAAAGGATACAAAAGTAAATAAAAAAATGATACAATATGTATTGCCGGTTGAATATGGGCAAAAATATAAGAGAAGAAAAAAATACTTTAGAGGTATGGGTCGTGGCTGTAACAACTCCGATAAATCAATAGTTGAAAAAAGGAAGGAAAGAAGGAAGGAAGGAAGGAAGGAAGGAAGGGTGGTTATCGATACCTGCCCTTTCTGATTTCCATTTCCTGCGAGGTACCCCCTTCCACCCCCCCCCCTCTTAATTCGGATCCTTCTTTCATCGGTCGATCTATCGACCGTGACCTCTAGAAGCTATTCAATTACGAGAAAGCGACTAAATAAATTATTTCCGTCTCTTCTCTCGACCAATCTTCGTGCACCTTTCCGTCCTGCCTCAAAGAAACAGCATTTCCAATTAATATCGAATCGATATCTTCGTTCGCATCCGCGACGGTAGAAAGAGAGAGAGAGAGAGAGAGAGAGAGAGAGAGAGAGAGGGGGGGGAGAGATGGAAATTATAGAGATGAATAGAAAAGTAAACGGATAGTTTGGTTTGGTGCTTTCGACGAAAGTAATCGAGTTTTGCGATCTCCAAAGTAGATCGGCTCGAATAAGGTCGAACAAATATCTCGTCGTGTTTGATTAAAAATACATTTACAATTAGTCAGAATTGCTGCGACGATAATTAATAGAAATGAAAATTAGTATGCACTTTCTACGTGTCGCTTCCGACATAAAGACGAGAACGCTAGAATTAAAATTACTTTCACTTCTATGTACGTTCGTGTCTTTGCGGATTAACGAGATATGAGAAATTAATTTCGAGAAACTCGCGTATTCGCATTCGCGTGTAAGACGGTGATAAGTGCTTGTAAGAGGATTACACAGAGCCCAGGGATATCACGCGCGGCTTGGGAAATGAGAAAAGGAGGAAGAGAGATAGAGGGTGGAGGGTGGAGGGCGGAGGGCGGAGGGCGGAGGGCGGAGGGCGGAGGGCGGAGGCCAGGGGGAAAAGAGAGAGTAAAAACGAGTGGCAGATTTAATTGGACACGCAACGTTATTCGAAAAAGTGCAACGCCGACGTATTCGAAAAACGATGAAAAAGAAAGAGACAAAAAATTAGGTCAATCGCCTCCGGTGTTAAAACCGATCAGGAGCTGCACCCTGCGCTGAGCCCAATTATTAATAGGTAGTACATATATATACGATATATATACGATCGTAGTTTCTCGTCATTTTGATATCGTGAGAACCGTCGCAGACTCGAGAAGAAATGTTCAAAAATAGGCAACTAGAAAAACGGATGATCCGAGAGACGAGCTGTTAGTCGACGAGCTGATAGTCGACGAACTGATGGTACATCGAAGAGTACCCAAGACAAAAAACTAAAGGAAAGAGTTTTTATTCTTTAGGATGGCACTTGGAAAGAGGGAAAAGATAGAAAGAAAGCGAGTTTAAAGTAAAAGGAATACGCAGGAGGTTTGGATGCGAAAAGGTGGAGAAGACAGACTTTCGATAGATTTTCCTTTTAGCAAGTTTTGTCTTTTAGCCGGGACTCGTGGCGTAGCTTTGGAGCTGCTATCGTTCTGACGGCGCGCCTCTGCATACAAGACATCTCCATTTAGATGTAATCCCCTAGCCCTTCCACTTTCTATTCCACGGCTGTGCTACCTCGTTCTCTTTTACTCGACGTTCTATCATCGCGATGTTGTTGCTTGCAAGCTCCGAACGTTCTTTAACCTCCTTTCCTTCCTCTTCTGTATCTTTTTATTTCTTTCTCAACGACGACGTCCCTAGTCGCGTTCTTCTTCCATTTTTTTACTTTTCTTTCAACGTCGAATTGCTACAACGAACATCTCCCGTTTCATATCATCTATAACTTCGATCGCGGTTTTCTTTTCGATTATGAGTAGAGCCCTCGGGCTGAGGCGGAAAGCAGGTCACAGCGTACCTTGCACTCCAACGATCGCCAACGATGAGAGAACTGTATTTGGAAATAAAAGGAAAATTGAACGATGTAAACGTAAAGAAATGCTGTTTCATTTGCCGAAAGATTCGCGACAGCTGATGAAAAAACGTAACGGATACACGTTTCAGTTGTAACCAGCTCGTGATATGTCAGTATTCTGTCTGAACGAGACGCAACGATGCACGAAGAATCGCGATAGAAACGACGAAAGAACTGTTTTCTGTTTTTTCTGTTCAATTCAAAGGGAAGACTCAGAGAACGGCGCTAGTTAAGTCCGTGAAAGGCACGATATGATGGACCACCGTCTAAAGGGTGTGAAAGGTAAAAGAGCGTCGTTTGCGACGTCGCAACGTCTATGCTTTGCGAAGAGGATATTAGAGTTCGATATCCTCAGGCTGAGTATCGATTTCTGTGAGATAGGTCACGGTGTACGCTCGTTCGATTCTATCGCATGCGAGTGACCGACCGACCGACCGACCGACCGACCGACCAACCAACCAACGCTCGAGGGAAACGGACAAAAGCCAAGCATGGGATCAAAGTTCGCGCAGAGTAAAAACAGGAAAAGCAGGTGAACGCACGCGTGTATCGTCTACGATCGATTTCACGTAGAGTTCAGCACGACGAGGGCACGTAGCGCTACTCGCGACAGAAAAATTCTAAACCGAGTTATTACCAAAGACAAATGGTATATACTGACCGATCTTCACCGCAAAGATAGGACCCCGGTATTTCATTGGTCGTTATGATCACTTTGTTTTCATCTCGGAATGATAAAACAAACTTCCAATATCACCGTGCTTGAATATCGACTTGATGCCACTTAAAAACGCAAAATTTCATTGCGCATATATGAATTACGACCTATTGTATTTTCTATGAATATCTTTGTATAGAATTACCAACGTATAAAGGAATAAATATGAATAAATGAATGAAACTCACTAAGCTGGACGTTTACGAATTTTTCATGAAGGCAAGAAGAATATACAATTCGGAGGAGTCTCTTCTAAATACCCCCGTAAGAATTGCGAGTACTTTGGGAAAGATCGATCGATAGATAAGATCGTTGTTCGTTGATCGTTGCCTCTTTGGCGAATGTTAGGGTTGGGGACAAAAATAAAAGTTGTTTACAACTTTTACGAATCGAAGATGCTTGAGAGTTGCATTTTAACTCGCTTTCCTAACGTTTACATACACATTCGAAATATTATGCTGAATAGTTTGAAAGCACAATTTTCTTTCTTTTGCGTCACCGAGATAACATTTTGCAATATTCAGAAACAACTTTCGTAAATAATGTCTCAGCTATTAGGATAATGGCGATCTCATCCGGGAGATCGTAGAATTTTTTTGCCCCTTTTAAACATTCTGGAGGATCGTGGATTCGCGGTAGATATGCTTCACCGCCGGTACAAGAGAGATCCTCGGTTAAATAATAAAGTTGCATCCGTAGGTAGAAGCTGCTTCTCATACGAGACTCCTGAATAAAATATCTCCTTCTGTTCTCGCTTGGGCGCGGGTGAGGGCGCGGGTGCGGGCGCGAGTGTAGGAAGGTGCAGCGAGGTTCGGTGCAATCGTACGAAGAAGGAGCAAGGCGGAAAAGTAACTTTTGTGAAATTTCTCTTCGTCTTTCTTTTTTCTTTTTTCTTTTTTCTTTTTTCTTTTTTCTTTTTCTTCGTTTCTATCCCGTTCTCTTTCTTATACTTTTGCACCCCTGTCTCTTTTTACCCGATGCACTCTCTACCACGTTTCTCTCGAGATTAGAAAAAGGTCGCTCCTCCTTGAGACGACGTTCGTCTTGAGGAGCAATAGACAAGCACGAAATATATTCCGAGCGAGTCGCAGCCCTTCTTCCTCCCTTTTCCTTCGCTAGTTTCTCTTTATTTCCTTTCACGATCGCTCCTTGCCGTTGAGTTTCACGGATTTCCAAAGTTACCTCTTCGTTCTGTGTCTTCCTTTGTTCATTGCTAACGCGGAGAATAAACAAGTCGCGTCTATACAGTCGAAACAGAGGGAGAGAGAGAGAGAGAGAGAGAGAGAACATCGGTCCTCGTTTCGTTTTCGATAGCGGAACAGGGTTGACACTGTGTTATATAATACACCTAAAGACAAAAAGTCCTAATAAATACTTGTTTACGTTCAATCCTCCATTTTGTGCCATTCGAAAAAGGAAAAAAAAAACAAGTGAAAGAGAGAGAAGACAAAAAAGCGTCGAAACCTATCGAGCTTGTCCTGCAACGAGGACTGCAACGAGGACTGCAACGAGGGCTGACCCGAATGAAATGCGCTCCTGGCTCGCTTGGGACACAAACTGTGAAATCCGTGACAACTCGAGAACGCAATACGCGAAAGCGCAAACCGGAGAAATCCGATACAATGAGCGACGTGATGAGAATTAACGGCAGTTTTATTTCCATTAAACGACAATGCCAGGCCGATTTAATAAATACGAACCATCGACAAAATGCATATACATTTTACGCGAATCCCAAATTAGAATGGAAAAGTTTCAAACATCCGGTCATAATTTGAAAGAGATAAGAAACTCGTCATCCTTGCTAATTCTATTAGTTGGAGCTTTTATCATATACTTGGCTCGTAAAAGAAACAAATTTATTTCTACATCCTTTGCCTAGTGCGAGTCGAAAGGAAGTCGATACATTAAACAACCACGTCCAAAACTCTTGTTCGCCCTTCTATTCCGTAGAATCCTTCCTCTAGGCGTTTGTAACAGGAAAGCCTTTATTAAGTCTTCAAGTTGGCGAGACGCGTGCCCGTCCATCTTTTCTGCTAGCTTGACGTGTTCTCCATCGGCTTTCTCCCCATTCCATCGACCTCTGTCCCTTTCCACCCTTTCATCGACGGTTTTCAAGCCTTCGATGTAATTAGAAGACTGCTAGGCAAACGAGAGAGAGAGAGAGAGAGAGAGATCCACGATCGAACTCAACTCCTTTAACACCGAAACGAATGAACGAACGAATGAACGAACGAATGAACGAACGAACGAACGAACGTACCAGCGCGGACACGTTTTCTCTCTCCGTTGAAAATTCTTCCCAACGTACACGCATGCACACGACTTTTACGTAAAGTATTAACGAAACGAAGCTACGTCGAACGAACGTTACGAGCGTGTTTCTTTAATGACTTTATCCTCTACTCGAGTATTACATAGGTTTGCTAAAACGAAAACAAATTTGAGAAGCGTTGGAAAATAATCGTGGCAACATTTATTAAACGCGTAACAACGTTATTTCTGTGAAAAGGTAAAGATACGGCCACAGTCTTTTGTCAATTTTCTTCTGTAAATCGCGTTAACGTAATCTTTCCAGGTAAAGACACAGGGATCTATGATTTTACGATGCGCCGGCGGAATGAAGAAAAGTACACGCTATCTCCGAGAAAGCCGGGTTAGATCATATACCAGGGTAAAAAACTTGGGAGAGCACGCAAATCCACTCCAACATGGGTTGGTTAAACGTTTATAAGGTTTACGCGAAAACGTGCGCGTGCAAAGCATCTTTCGCACGAGAGATGGTAGGTGTGCGTGGATGAGAAAATACCTTTCCCCTGTAAGTAACGTCTCATCGGCAACGGGATCCTACGATACATACGATCTTGTCGAAGGAGATTTCGGAGATTCGACGCTGATTTCGTTTTACCCTAGCACAGCGGCGCGTGCGTGCTTGCGTGCGTGCGTGCGTGCGTGCGTGCGTGCATACAATGTAAAATAAGGTTGTATCTATTTACGAGAATGTGCTGACACGAATAATATTATTATTGAAATATAGACGATCGATCGTGAGTCTATCTATAACAGAAAATCTAACGATCTTAGTTGGGTTGTTGGATTCTGCTACAAATGTCAAGATTATATCTTGAATAGAGATAGTAGCGAAGTAAAAATAACGTTAGAATACGACATCTATTTGTGCCACGAGCTATCCTAGTTGCTTTCATTTTATCACATTTCATTCAATTCCTAGAAGCTTTGGATTTCTAACAAGAGTCACAGCGTCGTTGTCGTCGTCGTCGTCGTCGTCGTCGTCGTCATCGTCGTCGTCGTCGTTGTCGTCGTTGCCGTCGTGTCGTCGTCTGAACTTAATGAAGTACAAGCATAAATCTACAGCCTCCGTGACTACGCTCTTCTCCTTTCCGTGTTTCTCTTCTATACACTCTTTCGCTAGACGTTGTCAATTTTTTTCTTCCTTCCTTCCTTCCTTCCTTCCTTCCTTCCTTCCTTTCTCCAGCACCGGAAAGAGAAAGGAGGAAGGAAAGCATGCGAGTTAAATGCCACGAGATGTAGACGCAAAGTACACGTATATACAAAGGGTTTGCGTGATCAAGATGAGAGGAAAGAAAGTACGTGTAGAAGAAGGCTATGTATTTGTCACTGTTACTCTTGACACCCTCTATTCGTATTCGCTGACATAGAGAAACGTTTCGTAAATCCCAAATGCGCGACCATTCCCACGGCGTATTTTTTCATTTGCTATGATTTTAAACGCAATCTGATATCAAATCTTCGTAATATCAAGAAAAGGCAAGGAAAGACAGTCGAGAATCGATTGCTGGTACGAATGGAAGGGAGAAAATGAGCGAACGCAAAGATCCCTAAGATCCATAAAAGAGATTTCCGAGAGAGAGAGAGAGAGAGAGAGAGAGAGGAAGAGTAAGGAGATTTCGTAAAAAGCGGAAAATATAAGGGATTATATACCTAATCCTTCGGTACGCTGTTAAGAACGTCATCTCCAGAAGGCATAGAATCTAAAAGAAAGAGAAAGAGAGAGAAATGGTGCGCGCGCACCTGTGGCAATTAATGCAAATGCAACGGAGCGCGTAATCGCGAGATAACAAAGCGATCTCGCTTTAAGGAGAGTACTTCGCAGTGACATTCGAGCGAATTTACACGAGAGAAAGAGAAGGTGAAGGAGAAAATAAGGAAGAAGGCAAAAAGGATAGTAGAAAGAAGGTATGGCGGTGCAAGGGGAATACATGAAAAGCGGGTTTGCGAAGCCTCCAGGGTCAAAGATGTGTCCGTGCGTTCGGGCGTACTAATCGCTCGCGAAAAGGGAAGCGCATTATAAGCATATTTTCCGAGAGATGATTGCTGCAACCTTGCAAAAGGAAAAGAACGAATAAAACCTTGGAAAAGATGAAAAGACGGAGGTGAGATGAAACAAGAAAAAAAGAACTTGAAATCAAAGAAAGAATGAATTCGGTACTCGGTAAAAACGAGATGCTGTAGGAAAATATCGACGCGATCGGGTCAAAGTGTCGGGTCGGAATATTCGGGGGGAGGGGGGGGGTTAATGGAGTGGGCTGATCGCGAAAGTGAAGGAAACGACTCTAATTGCTTCCAGGGTATACCAGGAATGCAGGCATACGGAGGAAGATTCGCACACCCTTTCTCAGTATGTGTGTGTATGTGTGTGTGTGTGTGTGTGTGTTAGTCCTCATAAAGGTGACGGTAGTCCGTGCAATAGATATATACATCGTTCTATTTGATCAGGTAGAGCAAACACGATATTTTCTCACATGTGGATACGTATTCCACAAATCCTGGCAGTGCATCAGTTTACGCGACTATTATTTGAGCGATACACGTAAATACAAAAGCTTTGAGTTAGAAAAATTTCTCTCCTACGTATAAATATACATAGAGTAAATATGTAGATGTATGTATATTACATAGGTGTAGGTAAAGCGTGTACGAAGAGCGTGTACGAGGAGCGTGTACGAAGAGCGTGTACGCAGGTGAATCCATCACCCGCATTCGGACAACGTGGTAGAATTAATTACGATGAAATAATAGAGGAAGCTTAAATGCGCGTGCACGTATACAAGGATAAACTCGTTTCGTTCGATTTCGCGTAGAGTATTTATACACGTCTCTTTTTGGAAAAACGCGTACATTATTGAAAAAAGCCAAGATAATATTTAGAGAGAAAAAGGATAAAAAGATTCTTAGAGACTTTAAAAAAGTTCTATTCGTTCGGAATATAACACTAAACTTAAAAGATCGTAAAAGGTCGTGCAATTGCGACCAAATTGATTTTCTCGATGCCTTCTCGTCCACCCACACTCTATCTCCTCCTTCCTTCTTTTCTTAACTTTTTTTAGCTTCCTTTAAAATGGCAGGTCCTTTCGTTTATCCGCCATCTTCGTGAGATAAAGAGGGTGACATTCCACCGAGAGCAGTTTTAACCGATAGCTTCTAGAAGGTTCGTCGACTCTTTTCGATGTAACTATCTCTTCCTTTTCGTCATCGTCCTTCTTCACTGTGGTAGTAGGACGACGCCGACGCGAGTAGGATGGTAATTGGATAAGTTAATTAGCTTTTTAAATGAAACTTTGTCGAGCTTTTAGATGCTCCCTTTTTTCTCCTCGGCAACCGTACCTCATCGTTGACGTCTTCGTCGTCGTCGTCGTCGTCGTCGTCGTCTTCGTCGTCGTCGTCGTCGTCGTCGTCGTCGTCGCAGTGCTCGTGGTGAACGTGGCCCGTGTTCCTTTCGAGGAGCCTTAAAATAAGCGCAAAAGCCAGTAAATGTTCTCTCTCTCTCTCTCTCTTTCTTTCTCTTTCTCTCTCTCTCTCTGCACCATCTCACCCCCGCATCTTCTGACCCTTAATTGAAGCTATAACAGGTCGGTAGCCTCGAGCGCTCTTAATGCTGCGGGACTGCGTCACTTTAATTGAAACTGCACGGATTCCTCTGATAGCTGCGGCCGCTTCGAGGTGCTGCGCTAAGGGAGGAGTAAGGTATTTACCTTAAATGTATCTTGAATTGCGTTTCCACCTAAACGTAGACCAAACACCTGCCCCTACGTGTGTGTACAACAGAGAGAATGAGAATCTTTCAAAGCAAAACAAAACCGTTGGGAAAGTTTTTATTACCTCGTGATTTTCTTTCATCCTTTCCTACGTAGTTAAAGTTTCATTGTTTTATATACGTGACTCTATAAATACTTGGTCGGCTCAGCTCGGCTTGTAGTTTGAATTTTTTTGTCCTTGCTTGGCATTTTCTTCTGCGTCCTGATGAAACTCGATTCGACCGTTCGAAAAAGTAACCCGGTAGATATTGGATTAAGCCAAGTTTCAATTCAATTTCATTAGTACTCGATGAAGCTACTTGCAGAAGAAAATACTTAGAGATTGAAAAAATAATTTAGGAAAAGTACGATCGTCGATCTTTCATTTGATTCTTATGAATCGAAGGAAATTAGAACAACGAATATAGCGATAACAAACTATTATAGAGCAATGCATTTAAATGTAATTCAGACGACGATGTCCGTTGTACTCGTAAGTCGAGTTACCCTACACGCCGTCCGAAGATTTCGGGCAGTCCAATTACAGCTCTGAGTAATCATCCAAAGTTACGAGTTGCTGTTAACAAGTACCCTACTCTTGGAGTATTAACGCAGTTCCTGTTTCTTAGCCTGGATAATTCCACGAAATCGTGTCGGAAACTTCCCATCCGTAAACGTAGGCAAAGATGGAGTGGGAGAAAGAGAAATGGAGAAAGACCAGCAATCTGACTAACGTAAGACCTCTAAGCAGGGACAATGAACCCATGGTTACGATATCGATTGATTTCAAAGGTAGCACGAAAAGAACGCATAGAAAGAGAGATCAATCGAAAACATAACATAAAACGTAGACATAAGTACGTCACATATAGCTTGCCTATTCTTTTTCATTCTAGCGGGGAAAAAAGCGTGCGCATGTATATTTAAATACTCTTACTACATCATTCTTCTAAACACAGCTGTTGTTTACACATACATACCAGCACACATATGCATGGAAATTCCCGGAATTGGTGTAGCTTTAACGAGTCGCGATAGACGCAAAAAAAAAAAAAAAATGTCTCGGTAATATGAGCCTTCCATATATGGACATCAGTGACCTACATAAATTCTCGGAAGAGCCACCGGCACAATGACCTACTTCATTTCTTGGAAAACATTGAGACCGTCGATGCAAATATCTCCGAAACGTTAACTAAAGGTTACTTCTACGAGATAAACATTTTCAATAAGAAGTCTTGTTTTCAAAGGAACAACAATAATAGAGGGCTAATTAAATAGGTCAAAAATAAATCGAAACGAATAGTTGCGCAGGCTAGCTACGAGGATATATCCTATTACTATATTGGCGTGTAATAAATTGTAAAATAAGGGAAACAAAACCGAGAGAAGGTTTTGGATATTAAAATTATGAAATAATATGCGCATATGAATGTTCCTTTCATTCGTCGGTCGAATGTCGAATAAAAGGACAAAAAAAAAAAAGAAAGTAGATATGAAAAGTGCGCGTAGTACGAATGAAGGCTTGTGCCGGTTCTCTCCCTAGCAGAGCACTTTTTCGACAAAGATAAAAAGCTAGAAAAAGCGAGCTAATGAGAATCCCGAAAGAATGACGCAATGGGAGATTAAAAGAGTAAAGTAAAATGCGAGAAGAGATGAAATTATTGGCTTTACGCTTTTTCGACAACTCGCTATCATCATTGCATACATATTATATTCGGTCAAATGATAAAAACAAATATAAAACTGAACTAGACACGAATTATAAAAGTTTATTCCACGAAGCTACTAAAGAGGGCAAAAAAGTGATTTAACGTATATCGGCAAGAAATAGTTATTACAAAGAAAGAAACTAACACTACTAACACTATTATAATTCGTTGAAAACAAACGTCATTAACTCTTTTGTTCCTTCGAGCGTAGAAATAATCGTAGCCCCGTTAATCGTAGCTGTTCGCGAGTCTTTCATAACGACGACGACGACGACGACGACGACGACGACGACGACGACGCAGCAGCAGCGAACCAACCTATTTCAATGGACAAAGGATTCTGTCTGTGAGTAGTCGACAACGCAGAGAGAGAGGGAGAGAGAGAGAGAGAGAGAGAGAGAGTACCTTTGCTAGAACACACACGGAAAATGAAAAAGAAAAGTGACGGAAGCCGAGTAATTAATTATCCATCGGACAAGAAAACGCTAGAGTCCGAAGAAACGTCGATATTACTACTTTGTGAAGAGTGTCGACAACCGTTTCGTGATTCGTTATTATTCGGATAAACTTGTTACTCCATAATTCGTATCGTCCGATAGCAACGCGAGAAGCAGTAATAAGCACCGTTAATTAACATTTATCAACACCGTTCGCAGCAATGGCTCCTTTTAAATCGTCGGAAACTCGCGAGTCAAACATTCGTAGGATCATAGATAACGAGCCCACCTACGAGTAATTTCCAATGAGCTTCATTACAGTTCCCTTCAAAGTTTCCAGACCAATCAGGACTTTATCTTTGCCGTCATCGTTACAACGTCGAGAAAGAGAGAGAGAAAGGGAGAGAGAATATACCGTGGCAATCGATTCTCTAGAGATCGCGAGAACTTAAGCAGCAGGTGTGAGCTTCGGGGTAAACTTTCGTACGATTAAGACAGGCAAAGCACGGAATTACCGGTAGATAGCCGAGCTTACTAACGTTTCATCGAGATTTCGATGAAAACGATGAATGCGATTATCCTAAGTGATCGATAACGGAAACAAAACGATTTGACGAAGAATTCGATCAACGATCCCGCGTTATATCATAAGCAACGAATCGCGTGATTATAGCAGTCGTCGTAAATCACGAGACGATTCTCAAATACGAAAATGCAATATTCAAAACGATCGTTCGAATCGGACAGCGCGTGTTCGGGTTCTCATAAAGTTTTGAAAGTGTAAGTAGAAGATAAATACTTATTAAGGTATGCGATACTTCTTCTCTGGACGTTTTGTTGAAACGAGCAATCGCGTAACGAGCAGAAGTTATCAAACGAAGCAGAAGAGAAAATGCGATCGCTCTTGCTGCTAATCTTCTGGCGTGGATCTCCCATCCCAAATATTTACCTTTGATACACGATACGTGGCAAAACGCGAAAGAAGTGCTTTCTAGGTGACAAAGATGAGCTAATCTCCATTGGCAGGAGTTCTCGATCGATAGATAACTCTAACCAAAAGAAAAGAACAAATAAAGATCGAGAACATCTCGAAGGCAGATTACCTTTCTCTCCAACTTCTCGTCCTATTACTTTTCTCATCGTTGATTTCTTCGTGAAACTCGACTTCCGAGTAAATATCTTTAACTTTCCGATCCGTCTTGAGAAGCATCTATCTCGAGAAGAAAAATAAAGTAGTCGCGTGCAAAGCGGAAATGTCTTTTTTCTTTTTTCTTTTTTCTTTTTTTTTTTTTATCTAAAATCGATCGTCGCGTACTAGTTATTTGAAGAGAAAAAATAGGGGGAGCTTCGGATAGCGATAGGATCAGGTGACGATGCCAAGCAATATTTACCTGTCGGCCTTGTCATTTCTTTCTTCATCTCGCAAAGGCGCTGCCCTTTGATTAACGCGAAAGGAAGATCCCTCGTTTGGGTCCCGGTTCGAGTCACGCGTTTTCTTCTTTCCTCCTCTTCTTTCACCGATCATATTCTTCGTCGACGCAGCAAGAAAAACTAACGCACTCACGCACGCAAGCAATTGTTAATCGTTTTTTCCAAAAACTCAACACGGCAAGGTTACTCAAGCACAATATCGTCTCGCGTATATCGATCTCGCGCTCGCAAAACTTATATTTCTTCCTTCCCCACTCTCCCCCTGTTCAAGCACAAAGATTTATTTTTTTCAACAACAAGGTGCGTCCTTTTTTTTATCGTCCCAAGGTGTAAACCCACGAAATCGTCCCACGAAAATGTCCAGGAAAGTTTTCTTAAACATAAAAGGAATATTTGAGATGATCGATAGAGACGGCCAACCACTCGAATAAATAATTCACTTCACCTTTCACTCTCGTTACTTCGTAGTATCCGAAAATCTGAATAATATTGGTCGTCGTCGTCGTCGTCGCACAGAGAGACGAAGATTACAAGTGCAACTCGTTCCGGTCGTTATCTTTGATAAAGAAAGTCAAGTTCTCATCGTGGAAGGCATCATCATCCTCCCTTGTAGATCGATCCATAGCGTGCGTAGGGTGACACAAGATTAAGGGTTAAGGGGCGTCGAGAGGGAGGAAGAGAAGTCGCGAAGGCTCGGCACGCGAGCTTGCCGGCCGACTGAAGCACGGCTCGAGCGTCGACCGAGCTCAAACCCGAAACCCGACTCCCCCTCCTTCTCGCTCTCTTTTCCTTGGGGACAGAGAGAGTAGAGAGAGAGAGAGAGTAGTCTCTGCGAAGGGGAGAGAGAGAGAGGAACCATGCGCACCGAGGGATGGAAGCGAAAGGGCGGGAGCATTCGGCGCGTGCGCCAGGTGAATCGCCGGACTAACAGGAACCTTTCACGTCTACCTGACGGCTGACGTTCGCGATACTTGCGCTTTCTACTCCTTACAGAGTTCTTCCTATTTATTTCCTTTTTTCTTTCTTTTTCTATCCAATACACTATTCCTCGAAGCATCATTACAACTTTTTTCCATGGATCGCAAACAACGAGCTTTGATTTTCTTCCTAGACCGGACTATGAAAATGACAACCTTCCCAAACGATCAATTAATAATTCTGAACGATTATCGTGAAATTCGTAAGATTTGAAAGCCAAGAAAGGCACTTTACAGTCTCCCAAGCTCTCATCGAATTGAGAAGTACCGTTGGGAGCTCGAATACACAGACGTCGTCTCCAATTAATTAACGTCAGTTACGATAAATCAATCGAATCGTTGTTCTCGATGCAGTCAACGATTCTCCGCGAGCAATCCGTGTAGTCTTGCTTCTCTTGCCGTCTTTGCAATGTGCCTTTTACCCCTTCCTTCCTTCCTTCCTTGCCTCCCACTTTCTTCACTTTCCCATCGTTATCCCCATTTCGGATGTAGGGAATCAATCAGCCCCCAAAACCACTTCCTTCAAGAACTCCAAGAACTTTGGTAGCGCGTCTCCTTCGCATTGCTACGTTACTACTACTACTACTACTTGTTTCTACTACCACTATTATGAGAAAAAAAGGAAGATAAAAAAGTTCGGTATCGTAACGGAGAAACGCACCACGATCCTTTCGAACTTCTGTTATCGCTTTCGCAACGATAATCGAGTACGCTCGCGCGGCGAGTCTTTAAATGGGAAACTCGATCTATCCGTTTTTCTAATTCTACTTTTACTTCTTAAATTTCTTTTCCATATTACAAACTAAAATCGAATCCTTTTCTATCGCGATTGGCAAGATGTATATTTACGAATATGCGCAATTAGATTTTCAAAGTTTAGCCTTTAAGAGATTTTGGTCGAGCATAGTGGTTTCTGCCGTGGTATTTCTCGAAATAATGGAGAGATGGTTGAGACCACTTAATGAGTACGGACAATAACGATAATCAAGATAACGCAGGGGTAGTGGCAACCCACGAGAGATCCGTTTAGTCTCGATCAAATTGCCACTATTATCAGTTATCCAATTATTATGGCAAATTGTTCGTGTTTACCGTTAACCAGGTTACACCGTGGGGAAGCTGCCTGCGAGCTTCTTCTCCCCTCATAGATTCTTCCTTCTCGTACAAACTCGTTCGTCCTCATTCGTTTACGTTTCTCTCTTACGTTCTCGTTTCAACTCGCGCCTTTAGTATCCGCGACCAGGTGCACCATCATTCGCGTAAGCACGCAGTAAATTCCAACTCGGAGAACTTTGTTCGCACACATGCACCAAGACACGCTGCACCGTTACGTAGGAATGCGACGTCGAAACGTGCTGCTTCCATACCAAGAGAAAGATAGATAGATAGAGAGAGAGAGAGAGAGAGAGACCTCCTCGACAATCGACGCAACATACGGCATGCATCTTCGTTTCTACCGGGTACGATCATAATACGCTAAGTCTGAATTATAGGTATTGGCAATAGCTTGCACCAGCACAAGCCGAAGAAATATTCTCTTAGGCGTCTCTACCTTTTCTTTCTTTTTTACCTTTAGGATGAGCCTTACGAACAAAGTACTACTATCTATACTTTATGATTATTTTCTTCCTCCTTCATTTCCATTCGACTTGTTCGTTTTTTCTTTACTTTCGAAAGACTCTTGTCTCTTGCTTCGTTTAATCAAACAAAATAAGCAGTTGGAGAAAAGAGGACGATCGAAATGAATTTTCTTGTAGCAGTAGAAAGAAAATGACGGAAATGAAATAATAGAGAAAAGGAAAAAGAAAAAAAAAGAAAGATGGAACGTTAGTAAAATTATGCAGGTTGCGATCGTTTATACGTTTTTATATCCTACTCGTGACTGAGTGGCCGGCATACGGCCTTGAATAACGATCCCTCGCCGTCGTAATAATAAATATCTATGTATGGATCTCCCTTATCTCTTTGACCGTACGTTAAAGCAACCCTTTCCATAGGTAGGCTCCCCTCCGTGTCTCATTTCCCGCTACAGCGCTCGAGTAACGCGTATCGCGTCGTGTCGTTTTTCAAACTGTCCGCTAGGCACGCGCGAATACTCTCTCCGAAATTCCGCAGGAAAGAACTTTCGATCGAGAGTGACCTCGATATGTACGGCGACGACGACAACGACGACGACTCATTGAGAGAAAGCAAATCTATCGATCGGCAAATGGAATAAAAGACAAAAATAAAATAAACAGTAGCTCGGATTCGAGCTCGAATTCGGTCTTATTGCATAGACGCTACTACTATACGGGTTGGAAGTCTCGTTGAGACATCCTAGAAGGGGTTACAAGTAGAGACGGTGGTTTCCGAATCTCGCCGAGGTTAATAGTCGAACGTGCTTGGAAGGATTTGGTAGAAGCATCGCAACCGCTGCGGGTTCGTTCCTCCGCTTCCATTATTGTTCCTTTTCCACTCGCTTCGCGATAATCAGTCACTCTAAATGTTAAACCGAAATCGTTGATACTTTTATTCTTCTTCTTTGTAATGCATTAAGATTTCGTTGGTAGGAGAAAACTACGTAAAAATCCGTAATTGGATAAATTAGTGAAAGCGTTAATCGGAGGTATCGTAGGATCGTTATCTTGTTTCGATTCTCTCTCTCTGTCTCTCATCTCTCTGGAAATGATCTAGGCTGGTGGTAAAACAATAGAGCTCGTTATTAACGCCGATAATGAGTGCGAACGTCATCATTTTGAACGTCGGAAATCCGAAATAACGTTTGGTAATGCAGTTAAACGCGTGTATAGCTAGCTCGTAGGTCCAATTACGACGAGTTCTTCGTTTCTTTGTGAAAACTCGTCTGGGATGTATTTTCGCCGTGAATATTTTATCGAAATCCGAGCGCGAGGAGGAAAACGTCGATATTATACTATAAGGATATTTAGTAGGAAGATTTGAATGCGATAACTCGACGCCTACTATACTTGGCCTACCTATATTATGTGGACAAATTCCATAAGAGAAATTTACTCGCGTGATGACAAAGGAGGAGGGCAACCGCGTCGTAAAGCGTCAGCTGCTTGGCCACGAAAGCACCGCGATCCGTTTATCTAAAGAGAATTTATCTTAAGTACCTTCCGCATGAACGCGCATTCGGCGATACGATGCACGAATAGCCAAGGATCGATTGTGGTCTCTGCATAAGATGTTGAAAAGTATAAAGGCTTGGCTAAAGCTTACGCCCCGCCAAATTTCATCGCTGCCTCGAGTGGAAGGAAGATAACTTTCTATTCAAACAAAACCTGTCTCGTCATCCACCTCGAAGGATCGCCGATCTTGCACCAAAGAAAGCTCCAGTTTCTCTCTCTCTCTCTCCCGAATCGAACGTCAGCCTCAGATCGATATGTTTCCCTTAGAGGAAACAGGATTACCCAACTCACTTTCTCAAACTTCAACGTGAAAATGCGAGAACCTTCTTCCTCCGCGTATGCGACTTATTTATTTGACGAGTATACAAGTTTTCTTCCTTTTTTTTTTTGCGATTCGGATCAATGCTACCTTATTTTCCTGTTGCTCGTTTTAATTTAAAGCGTAGCAACGCACCCGTTTCACGTCCTTTTCTTTTTTCTCTTTCTTTTATGCTATGAAAAGGAGAAAAGGTGCTGCCGAGGCGTGGTAACAATGCAATTTTGTGGCCGTAACGTTGGAACGGGAGGGAACAAACCTGAGAGAACACGACAAGATTGTCTTTTGCTCGGTGCTTAAGGATTTATAATATATGCTTGCGTCTATGCTTGTGGCGTCTATGCTTGCGTCGTCTATGCCGAGCACGCGCGAAAAAGAGCCGTTTTAAGCGAACATAATTTACATCAAATTAAACGGATTTTGCCTCGCTATGCTACTTGCGTACAACCATAATTACCGAGACATCAATTCGAGCTCGCTAATCAAATGCGTAAGAAAGTATTTCAAACAACAAAATCCCAAGGTGCTAAGGGTGCTTGATAGGTATCTACTTTATATATTTAAAAAGGTGAGAGAAAGAGAGATAGACAGAGAGAACATTATACACGCTCCTCCATGCTCCCCACAATACGAGGTCACGACGTTGCTGGATATTGCGATACCACGGAATTTCAAGATGGCCGTTTCTCGGAGACACGAGGATGCCGAGAGCAAAAGGAATTCAATTTCGTGCTCCGCGTCTTTTGTGCGAAAGGTTATACAGGTATTTATATGTAATATCGACTATCACTCGCGCATCGATATTTTTACCTCGGGGGAGGAAAAAAAGAAGCAGCAACGGCAAAAGAAGAAGACCGGGGTGCAACGTTAAAGAATATCAAAGTTCTTCCTGACACTTTTACCCTCGCTTGTATGTTACGTCGAGGTGCGTTACGCCAGTCATCATCAGGAGGGCATAGGTTCGATCAAACTTTTGGGAAATATACTGGAATGGAAACGATAACGACGTTGACGAAGAATCATTATTTTCCGAGTCTCGGGTATCCTCCGAGTAAATGAATTTCTCTATCTTTTTCTTTCTGTTTTGCCAGCTAGGAATCCTAGTTCAATCAATATTTAAACGATTAATTACAAGTTTGTTCGGGAAGACTGAAAGAACACTCTTGAGAATGATCCTGACACGTTCGAAAGAGAAAAGGCAAAGGTTTGAAAAGAACTTTCGATAAAACTAGTTCGCGTTTTCCGTGAGCGCGCACCGTAAGAACCTTGTAGCACCTCGATAAAGATCGTTTCAATTGCCCGTTCAATTACCAAGCACGATTCGTAATCGTCCGAGGAAACTTTCTACGAGAATAAGGTCTGCCAGTAACATTTAGATGCATGTATATATATATATATATTGTATTTCCACCTTCATTTCCGCATAAATACAATCTCCTTCGAAGAAACAAAAAAAAAAATCAAAAAGAAGTTTTTTAAAGAAAGAAGAAAGTTTTTCTCGGTTGTACCTCTTTGCCTTTGGTTTTCTTTTGAAAAGCGTTTATTCTTTCGTAAAGACTTATTATACGTCCGGTATTATGCACGAGTCTTGTGCGAGTCTCCGGCATCGAATAACGAAAGTTAGACGAAAGTTAGATAAAGAAAAAAAGTCATTGCCATTAGAGCGATCGGTCCATTCATCGACCACGAGCAAGTAAGCAATTTACAGAGCGTATCGTTACTCTACACCAGTACACCCGTACACCAGTACACCAGTACATCAGTGGGAGGTGGGTGTTCAACAAGCGACACCGAGCTTTTACGCGCCGTCCGAGATTCGCGCTCAAGCTGAAATTGTATGCTGTGTGGTCTCTGGATCGAGGTTTACCTGCGCACACCATTGTGCACAAATGCTTTGCGCGTGTATCATACTGAGAATGAAGAGCGAGAGGAAACTACTAGTACCTAGGCAGACATAGTTTGAGGCGACACCTAACCTGAAATCGCTTGACCCGTCGTTACTAGCACCACACCGCGCTCTGCTGCTGGCTGCCGAAGAGGACAAGGACGACCAAGGGAGAAACGGGACAAAGCGTGTGCAGGCTCGAATGTGCTCAACAGGAAAAGAGCGAGAGCGAGAGCGAGAGCGAGAGAGAGAGAGAGAGAGAGGACGACTGTGTTCCAACGTAATATGGGCTTGTTCCCGTTTGCGACGGGGTTCAGCCGCGCTTTGCAATTAGCCTTTGTCGCGAGTGCACCGACCAACAGTCCGCCCACCCACTTTTCTCCTCTTGCTCTACCTTCTCTCCTTTCCCTCCTCCTCCCCAATACCACTACCAGCAGCAGCAGCAGCAACACCGCCACCATTACCGAACCTCGACGTGACATCCAACCGTCCAAGCAGAGTCGCTTTAACGCGCGAAAGAGTGCGCGAAACACAAAAAATAATTGCTAGCTTAGCGGCTCTCAAGCTATACCAACCAGCACCTTTTTCATCTCTCTTTCCTTCTGCAGTTTCACGCGTTTCTCTTCTTTCCTGCTATACACCTTTAGCTCTTTTATACGATCCCCTCCACAAATACGATGTAATTAAAAAATAAGTACTTTAACCAGCAACAATTGTATATGTTGCTTCGCACATTTCAGTTATTTTTTTGTTTTTTTTTTTTTCATTAACAATTAGCTCGCGAATCGTCTTCTATTCTGGCGACTTTATCGAATTGTCTTACGGACGAGATGAGAGTTCAATGTCCCGTATGAATCGCGATATACACGTGATTAAGAGTAGATTCAAACGGTGTAATAGGGTGTATTCGAGCGTGCGCTCTGAGACCCTGAAGCTAGAATATATATCTGGTAAATGGAACGATCGCAATTTGGCTCGCCCGATTTGCCGAAACTTTGAGGGGTTTCGAGCGCGTTTCGCTACCGAACATTGATTTGAAAGATTTTCTAGTAGCCGATTGTCGTTAACATATAATATTTCAATTAAAAGCAGCGAATATGCAAACGAACGACCAAACGAACGACCAAACGAACGACCAAACGAACTAACAATAAGTACGAAAGATGATTATTATATGAATTCAAAGTAAGCAAAGCTTTCCCCATCGCGTCCATCCTCAACACTGGATTCGAACGAGGGGTGGCTGGAGTGGGCTGCTTGAACGAAAGTGGAATTCAAATTGTTATTTTAATATTTATCACCCGCCTCTTAAATCCCTTGAAAGCCCGTCTGCCCGCAGGATACCGAATCCACCTTGAAGCATAATCTTCTCTGAAAAATGCTAAACGCCCAGCTTAGCGCCTCAATATTTCAAGCGCGTTTCAACCGTTATATAAACCAGGGAGATTCGTCGGTTGTTAATCTCAAGAGAAAAGGAAAAATACGCCGGTTGTGGGTGTGCGAACGTTCTTCCAAAAAGCTTCACGCTCACGTGAGATTCTTCAAAGACGATTTTATCTTTGTAAGCGATCGATCGGTTTGACGAAAACTTTAAGCACGAGTCGAAGGGGTGATTTTAATCGGAGGTTATGCTTCCGGTAATAATCGGCAGTTAGTCGAGGCGAAAGCGTCCAGGAGCTGGGGTTCGCTGATAACGGACTTAGGATGGTTGCTCGTAGAGAGTGTGAGAGAGAGAGAGAGAGAGAGAGAGAGAAGCAAAAGCCCCCAACACGATGCCCACCCGAACGTGTTTCGATTCCGAACTCGATGCTACTACCGTCACGGTTGTTCGGTATCGGTCCGGCTATATCGGCCACCACCCAGGCATAGAGCGAGGTAGAATCGCCACGAGGGAGAGAAGCTCGAGCAAAGGACCTTCTTCCTCCGTTCCCCACGTACATCGATACGAGATAATCGATCGATCGTCTTCTTAATTAGTGGCCAACCATTTAGAATGCCGATTCAATTACACAGTCACGTAATCTGCTTACGCGGCAAGCTCGGTGCTCGCTTCATCCCTCCCCCCATCCACCGCATCGATGTCAGCTTGACTGGTCGTTTGGGTAATCTGACGCGTGCGTTCTACCTTGCGTATCTCTTTCCTTCGATTCTATCGAGTCAATCGATTCGGATCTACGTCAAGTAGTAGATCGATTCAGATTTGCGTTCCTCTGTGCGTTCCTCTGTGCGTTCCTCTGTGCGTTCCTCTTGCCATACTCCATATTTGACGATATTTCCACCGTCCAAAGCTTGGCATTTACGATAACGCGATATAACGAATAAGACACGGGAGAACTAAAAAATTGCTGCTAATTTTGTCAACGCCAAGGTCTTTCCCAAGCTTTTTACTTGCTCGACGGACGCCTTTCTCGCTTCGCGGAATATGTTCCGGCTTATGAGGGTCTCCTCGTCTTTCTCTTTTTTTATTCCACCAGAGTGAATGTTTATAATACCGTCGAGAACATTTTCCTCTTTTCATGCAAGTGTGTACGAGTGCGGATCCGTGGATGGACAATGAAGATTAAAGTCGTGTTGCATTCACATAACATTTTTCCCTCCAAAATGATTAACGACGAGGATTTCAAAAGGAGTTCTATCTTACGTCTTTCAAATAAATTAATGTTGTTAACATGCTGTTATTTTCCCAGCAAAAAGGTATCGAGTATCAACGAGAACGTTGTCTTCTTATCATCACATTCAGTACCCTTCTTCTTCCCTTTTCCGCGAACGCATCTCGATCTAATCAGACGGAATTTTTCCACTTTTCTCTTTCTTCTTCTTTTTTTCTTTTACCTACGTTCGCACCTACCTTCTCCTTTCTTCTTATTTTCTGCATAGTATCGTATAATTATATAAAAATGTGCGCCTGTAGGAATGCAACCCTCTAGACACACTTTGAAAATGTTGCTTGCAAGCGCCACCTGTTGGAACAAAATTTTTTTGCCCGAAAGATAGGCAACCCGTAATACATGCGTGTATAAACAGTTTGGACTGAAAAAAATTCCATCCCAACAGATAGCGCTCGCAAGCAACATTTTCAAAGTGTGTCGGGAAGATTGCATCCTTACAGGCGTAATGATTTTATAAATAATGATAAAAATTGAAGTTTAATTTAGTAATTAGTCACCGTAGTAAAAGGAATTAATTTGAATCTGGCGACTCTAAGCGTTTTGCTGGAGAGAGATAGTAGAAACTCGTCATCGGAGATAGGAGCAAAGACGACTGTCTTCTACTCCGTCTCCCTGTCTCTAATCGGAGATTGGCCTCGGATCTCGTGCTCCTTCGCTCGAGTTACGTCGAATACTTCCGAGATAAGCTCGTTACTTAACCCTTCTCTCTTCCTCAGAGTCGTCTCTATAAACCTTGGATCGAATTAAACGCGCCCTGCTACGACTCTCGGCTGGAAACTAATATGCGCCATTTCGTAGGTATCCAAGCAATTGTTCGTTTTGTAAAGAATAAGTGACTAAAGTGAAAAGTATTTTTTGTTTTTCTTTTTCATTCGAATGTATCGAAGTTACACGCTATCGCGACATACACGCCCGAAGCAAATAGACGGTACACAGCATGGCAAGTTTCACTTTAGAAATCCTGTGCGATTATTAGTTGAACAAGTAGTTGCCAGCTCTCCGAGTAGGGTTTCGAGGAAAGCGAATGAGAAAGAGAAAGACGGGAAGCGGGTTCTCGAGAGGGTTAAAGCGAGGCTTGATTAGGCCGCGGTAACTTGTTTCCGTCCGGAACCCTTGCACGAACTTAAACCATATTAAATTGCGCTTAAGTCTGGCGCGTGCTAGAAGCTTTCCGCAAAGATGACGATATGGTAGTTAAAGAGAGAGAGAGAGAGAGAGAGAGAGAGAGAAAGACAAAGTTAAAGGGTGAAAGTAGGAGGAACCACAGACGACGAGATGTGCCACCCTTAGAGTCAAATGCGAACAAACTTTGAGGAATTTAATAAACGCGTAGTCCGCGCGCAGGTTACGCGCCGTTATTTCAGCTCCTCCGTGAAGGACCACACTAGCTTTTAAAGTATCTTGAAGAAAGTGAAAGATAGAGAAGAGAGAAGAGAATGTTCGCCGTAGCGATTCTCTTAAAAAGTTATACTCTGTCCCGTCCCATCTGGAAACGTACTCTCAGGACCTAATTATGCGGCGACACTTTGAAAGAACGTTCCGCAAATGTCCTCGTTTAACTCGACCCGACTTCTTTTCTTTCCACAAAAAAGATATCCATCCCTATGTACATGTATATATATACGTATATATATATATATATATATATATATGCAAGATCTGTACATGCTCGTTAGTCCGAAAATTTGTATCCGCCAACGAGATATTTTCCGACGAAAGGACAAACTCTTCTCCTTTCCACAAAAATGTTTTTGCACTGTATTTTTTTCTCCTTTTTGACGCGAGCTCGCGAAATGAAACTTTGAAGGGGAGAATGGGTGCCTTTGAAAGCGTGAAAATTTGCCATCCCACTTAAGGAAAAATCGCGTAGCAAGTTAGGAAGAAAAGTCGGTAGGATTTAAATTAGATAGAAAGGACACGAATATATTGGGTAATTAGTGGTACACGGGTTGGTTGACTTTATCATCGCTTTTACAAGGCTTTGCGATATACGCTGCAAGTGGAAGCGGGAGGGAGTTAAAACCGTAATTGTGCCGGCACGAAGATTCGCAAGACTCGAATTAACTTCCGTGGTGCATAGGAAGGCGAGGTCGATACCGCACCAGGATCTAGCTTCCGTTCCTTAGAGGATAGAAACGTTGTATTCGACCGTATTAGCCGTCCGTGTGTTTACCAGTAGCAAACAGACGAAACCGGTAATTATATTTGACGTCGATTCCTTGAGCACACAAAACGGAATCCGTTAAGGATCGCGTCCGTCAAAGAGGTGTTACGTATTTCAACATACTCGATTGTAATCTAATGACCAACTTTAACGCGATATACTTTAACGCGAACATTACTTTTTATTGTCATGCATGCACTCGGTCAAAGTAGATTCGAGTAGATCCTAGTCGATATACATTTGTCTATTTATTCGTAAAGAGACGATGAAAGATCAAGACTTTTCAACTTATGAAAAAAAAAAAAAAAACAGAAACGGAGAAAATCTCGTCGCGAAAGTTGAATTTTTCTTGATTACATAAACTCGATTAAAGGATAACAGGATTAGCGAGTACTAATTATAATTTCAGACGCTTCCGGTCGTTCGAAATTGAATTTTCCTTCGCGCGGTTAATGAATAAATGGGGGGAGGGGAGGGGTGGGGAGGGGAGAATATTTGCTATTATAAGTTCTATGGAAGATAGCGAATAAAGTAATAATCATAGTAAAAAGCAATAGCGCTGGATGGAAGGATAGATATTATTTAGCAATTGATTCTTTGTCGATCAATGGTCAAATGGTCTAATTTCCATCGATATAAACGCGAGCGATCGGGGCAATATCGAGAATAGCCTAATTACTAATAGTCGTTATTAAAACCATAATTCAGGATTGTTAGGGAGGAATTCCAATGGCATTAGCATTAAATCGGACGCGCAATGAAATCGACTATCTCGCAAAAGCTATAAAATATAACGAGAGTTTCATCGAACTTGGAAAATCCAAAGGGAGAAACGTCGAAATATCCCGTTAAATTCTTTGATATACATAAATCACGCCTTTGGAACTCGATTCGTAACGTAGAAAAGTTGGGCTCTTTGTCAATTTAATCCAAAGTTCCAGCGAAAACATATTTTTCAGCTAATAACTCAAGCCCAGACACTTTCTACCGAAGCTCCGTCTGCACATTCATATCCCGAGATCGTAAATCAAGGAGCGGTCTTACCGCAAGAGTTTCCATTAGTCCTGGAAAAATTTGTGGATGACAAATATGATTGTTTCACTGACTCACCTGCAACAAAAACAACAGAGGGAAAGCATTATTTTCCAATTATCCGCGAGATAGTAGTAAGATAGTGGGCCGTGAGTTTAGGAAAAGTAGTCGACGTAAATCGATGATCATATGCAAAACAGGTCCTCGATAAATCTCAGTGGGCCAATAAAATCGTATCGATCAGCCGCGAGCATGACGCGTGAGCATGACGCGTGAGCATGACGCGCGACGCTACTCGGATACACTTTTTTCACTCTCAGACTTTTCCAAAGTCGTTCGGACGTGTGTGTGTGCACTTTTGCGATGGACCAAAGTATCCATCTCTCTTCTTTCACAGAGAAGGAAAGAAGAAAGTTTTCGTTCAAGGAAAGGGCAAAAAGAAGGAAAAGAAGAAAAGAGAAGGTGTACACGCGAGAAGGAAAAGTTTCTCAAACCCGTTGGAACATTCTCCCCGTGAATCCGATCGACTTCGCTATCCTTACGTAAGATACGTACAGACGAACTTGGTGGTGTATCGCTTCGAACGGTAAAATATATCCGACGGAAACGGGATCGACGAATCGGTAAAGGCGACTCGTTCGATTTTCCTTAAGCGTTGAAGATTTTTCAGAGTGTTACCACGTCTCGCGCGGAATGCCGATTGACCTCTGAAAAAGAACAAGAATAACGCGTATACGTGAAGAACATTGCGAAACAACTGCAAGATTTCTTTCTTTATTGTTCCTACTGGAAGAGTAATCAATTGAACATTTTTAGAAATCGTTTTCCAACTACGAAATAGAGTTTGAGGATTTTCGCCGGCTTTTCTCGCAGTAAGTTTTAATTCGCGTGCTCGACGCCGACCAATCTGTGTCATGCGCGCTCCTATTACTCTTGATAAGACTGAGGTAATTTATTTACCGAGCACGGGGATGCCATCACGCGACTCCCACCGTCTGCTCGCCCACCTCCCCCCTCTTTGGTGCGAGAAGACGGGGGAGGAGGTTGAGAGGAGGGCACGCTCGAACAGCCAACGGATTCCCAACGTCTCGCGTCACGGTAGCTGTACGATCCAAAAGGATCATACGGTAATTAGCAGTATTCAAAATTCGCGCGCATCCACCTCCATCGATTAAAGGTCTCGATCGATACCCATGGTGAGCATCGATCAACTACTAGTAACTACCGAAGCGCCCCTCTAGTCACCCCCACCTCTCGCCTCCCCACTTCTTACATCCAGTCCGTACACCCTGCGGGGCCAGTACAAAAGGACATTCTTCCAGTCCATTATAGAAGGCCGGTGAATACATATCGAAATCAAAGGAGTTAAGTTAAGTTAGTAAGCGAAGCGAGCGAGAGGTGAGATCTTTCCATTATATACATTTTATATCGACAGTATTTTCCCGCGTGGTAATACCACGTGGTGGACTCTCATTTTTATAATTAAACAACATCCAGGGTTTTTATGCCGCAAGGCTTTTCCCTGACGAGCCAATAAAAAAAGGCATTGTTTCTTTGTTTGGCTCAACCACGTGTTTTATTTTACACCTCAATCTAATCCTTTATTCTCCACTTCATAGCATATAAGTAATGATCAGAGGAATTTTCATTGAAGAATCTTTTGGTCAGAACATTTTGGTGCAATCCTGTAAGGTGCGAGTTCCCGACTTCTGATTTACGAAGCAGTGAATAGACTATCACCACGCCAAGCAAACCGATTAGAGAACAACGAAGTCGAGAAAGTCCGCCATCTTGCGAACATCTTCATCGCCCAGCTCAACCATCATCACGAAAGATCTAGAAACGAGATAAGTAGTTTCAATTATCCGTGTGTGCGCTTATGCGTACACACCTTTGTTCATTAACATATATTTCAAGTGAAACTGCGCCTTCGAATCCAGTAGAAGTTTGCAATTTCTAATATCATTATTCATTTATTCATCATTTGTAAGAAATTTCACATTAAGCTTTGAATCGATATATGAATAATTTAATTATTAATATCAACGATAGAAACGTATAGATTCACGAAATAGTCATTTCTTAATCACGCGGAAATCGCTTTATTCTCGTACAAAGAACGATAAGATTTTCGGCGGCTTCACCGCCACGCCACCTTCCTTTGTTTGAACGGTCGACTAGAACGAAGACGCCGTGACGTCATCGCCGGACATCCCATCTATCGGCATACAGCTAGCGACGATCGCATACCCCCTCCATCGGGCTACCACTGACAATAAACGGACACCCCCTCCAACGATTTACGGCAGCAGGACCGTACTCGCGTGATCAAGAACCCAACGCGCGGTCATATACTCGTGCAAAGGAAATTTTTATAATATCATAAATTCATTTGAGTAGATTTCGAAGAGTAGAATAGTTAATAACGGTTCGTGATGGCATCGCAAAAACAGCTCGGACAGCTCGAACAAAAACGGTTAGTTTTAGAATTGGGTTTAACGCACGTCGAAAATCTAATCAATGAAGGAAATCTAAATAAGCAGGAAATAAGAAGGCGCTACGAACGACTTGCACCACTAGTAGAGAAATACGAAACCTTTTATGAAAAGTGCGTTACTGCTATCAACGAAGCAGGAGGAGTCGATAGTTTAACTCCAATCATAGAGAGATATTGCGCGATCGGAGTCGGAAAACGAAATAGACTGCGAAAATCATTACGTCTAAAACACCAAGCGCGATGAATCAGAGCGATATATTGTGCGTTTACCTTTTCGCGAAGAAGGAGACCGCGTCGACATCGCAAATGAACCCACCCTTACGCGACTAACACCGAGTCTCATGTCAATTCGCACGGTGTACTGAATCAATTTCTCCTGAGTATCATGTATCGTGTAAGAAAGGGAGACGGAACTCTCAGACAACGTCGGGTGGTATTAGATACGCGTGCCGCCGCACACTTCATTACTGAGAATTTCGCGAAAGAGTCACGCTTGCTGATCAAATCATATTCGAGTTCCATGCACGCTATCAACTATACCGGAACTCGATCAAAAGACGTTATCGAGATAACCATTCGATCATTAGACGATAAATATAGGCGGAACTTTTCGCTACTCATCGTTCCTAAGATAACGCGATCGAATTTAGTAAACAAAATAGAAGGCAAAGTCATTATGTCTAAGTTGCGAAACACTATGAATCGTAAAGATATATCGTGCGTATTCCCTTCGGCGAAGAAAGCCACGATTACAGTCACCTACGCGGTATAGTCAGTTCCGTAATCTCCGGAAGAAATTACACGCGAATATCGAACCTCGGAAGGATACGCGATCAGACTATTGAAATGTTAAAACGAGGCGGTCTTAATATATGACAGTGGGCGTCTAACTTCCGACCGGTACTCGAAAATTTAGACATAAAAAAAAAAAACATCGATGTCGAGCTCTGCTCTGAGGAAAATCCTATTTTAAAGACACTCGTATAAGGGAGAATTGTCGACGGCGGAAATAACAGAAACGGAACGACGCGTTTTAAAGATCGTACAAGGCGAATAATTTCACGCCGAAAGGGAAAGAGTAGAAACAGCGGGGGGAGTCAAGAGCACAAGATTAGCCGCGTTAGATCCGATCCTCGACGAAGAAGGCTTAATTCGAATGGGGGGCCGACTTCGAAACGCGAATTTAAGTTTCTATGAGAGATGTCCGATATTATTGCCCTCACATCATCACGTCACTGATCTCCTTATCCGAAAATTCCACGAACAAAATTTTCACGCTGGCATACAGACTACCCTCTATGCTCTTCGACAACGGTTGTGGCTTCTCGACGGTAAGAATCAAGTGCGAAGAATCGTGCGTCATTGCGTACATGGCATTCGATTCCGTGCATCCGGCATCCAGTATAAAATGGGGAATTCATCAAGCTCGCGAGTGCAGGAAGCCACTGCATTCTGTCACGTCCGAGTAGATTTCTTCGGTCCAATCTACGCGAAAGAAAAGAAGTACCGTAATAAAGGTCGCGTTAAAATATACGGGTGCATCTTCCTCTGCATGACTATCCAGACTGTACACATCGAATTAGTCAGCGATCTGACTACAGATGCCTTTTTGGCCGCTTTCCGGCGGTTTGTAAGTTGAAAACTATTCCCACTCACGTTTATTCTGATAATGGAACCAACTTCGTCGGGGCTAATACCCAGTTAAAGAAACTGTATGCCTTGCTCGAGTCGGACGAGTATAAGGCGAAGAGCCATGATTTCGCTGTAGATTGTAAAATCTCATGACCTTTCAATCATCCCCTGTTACCTTATTTTAGAGGTCTGGGGGGGAAATTGCAGTCAAATCGTTCAAACATCATTTTAGACGAAACGTGGGCGAACTGCTCTTCGCATACGAAGAAGTAGACCACATTCGTTATCGAAATCGAAGTTATTTTAAATTTACGCCCGTTAAGCCTCATTTCGTCAGATTTAAATGACGCAACCATACTAACGCCTGCACATTTCTTTTAGATTAAAGGAACGTTTACGATATTGACGGAGGAAAATTATTACATTAAGATTCCCGCCAATCGATTGTCTTCAAGGAAACATCAAGAATGGATCCCAATCCAGCACAAAATCAAAGGAATATCTCCGTCATGCTCATTGACAAAATTCAACTACACACGAGTGGTTACCGTGAAGACGGTCCACGGAATTGTCAAGCACAATGTAACAACTATTTGTTCATTGTTAAATCATTGTCTTTAAGACCCAACGGTTCCCTTGTACGTACAAGTAAGGCGCCTGGCCAGCGATAATTCGAGAATGCTGACTAAGTCAGCGAAAATACGCTGAGCGATTCAGCGAATACGTCTAGCGTTATATCATAAGCAATCGAATGAACATGTTCAATAATTTATACAACTAGCGATATACTTAACTGATTCAATGACCTAGGTCGAAAGCATTGTAAATCGATGAGAATAAGCGTACAACACAACACATGTATTAAGAATATCATTGATCGTTACACTCTCAACGGGGGGAGTATGTACGATCCAAAAGGATCATACGGTAATTAGCAGTATTCAAAATTCGCGCGCATCCACCTCCATCGATTAAAGGTCTCGATCGATACCCATGGTGAGCATCGATCAACTACTAGTAACTACCGAAGCGCCCCTCTAGTCACCCCCACCTCTCGCCTCCCCACTTCTTACATCCAGTCCGTACACCCTGCGGGGCCAGTACAAAAGGACATTCTTCCAGTCCATTATAGAAGGCCGGTGAATACATATCGAAATCAAAGGAGTTAAGTTAAGTTAGTAAGCGAAGCGAGCGAGAGGTGAGATCTTTCCATTATATACATTTTATATCGACAGTATTTTCCCGCGTGGTAATACCACGTGGTGGACTCTCATTTTTATAATTAAACAACATCCAGGGTTTTTATGCCGCAAGGCTTTTCCCTGACGAGCCAATAAAAAAAGGCATTGTTTCTTTGTTTGGCTCAACCACGTGTTTTATTTTACACCTCAATCTAATCCTTTATTCTCCACTTCATAGCATATAAGTAATGATCAGAGGAATTTTCATTGAAGAATCTTTTGGTCAGAACAGTAGCCTCATCCGTTTCCTCCAAGTGTCACGCTTCTGTAGAGCTACCGAGAAATTGTCTGACAATGAGCGAGAAGCGGTGGCTGAAACCAGGGTCTGCTGTCTGTGGCGAAGAACGGTGGCGAAGAACGGTGGCGAAGAACGGTAGCGAAGAACGGTGGTAGAAGGGCCGAGAGGGGGGCTCGACTAAATGCGATGCCGTTACCTCGGCAGGGTGATCGATGATCCCGCGCAGGACACCGGATCCTTCCTACCGAGCTTACCTAGCTCTCGTGCCAATTTTACACTACCCCTACAGCCCTTAAAGGTATCCGAAAGGTATCCAAAAGCTATCCAAAAATATACGTCGAATAAGACGTATAGCCAAAACGTGCCTATATGATGAAACGTTTAAATAAACCACCTCTCGTTTGTAGTTAACAACTTTGACTCGTACATTCCGAAGATTCTCGTTTATTCGTCATTAACGGTATTTGCATATTCCCAGATAAATCGAAAATGTTGTTTACAATTCTAATGGAGGTACATGGGAGAATTGAAAATCGTTAGAATAATTTATGATTTCAGCCGTCGTAGCGCAACTTAATGACAATTGCGAAGAATAATTTCATTTTGCAGAATGATAATGTAAACGCGTCACAACGAATATGTATAATATTATGATATTTCGAAGAGTCGCAAAGCGCAAAGCTTCGTCAAATGAAATATGACCAAAGAAAGAAATCGTTTACGAATAGAAAAAGACTTTTCGCGCCTTGTAGATTACGTTGGCCAGGCATGGAAAAATCAGCATATATATTGCAGGTAGGTGGAGGGATTACGTACGTGACCAAGAAAGGCGGTGCAAAACTAGCGCGTGGTTTCCAGGTATTATTACCTATATACAACCGAAACGATCCTATATCGTCGTACCAACGCGACATCGAAACTTCTCTTACAAACGATTACGGCGAAACGATGAATGATAGTCGCGTGATCGCTAAAACGGATAAACTGCGGTCACCACAGCAGTCCCTATCCGATAGATTCGAGCTTGTGTGCAACCTTATCAAATATCCGATGAAAGCTTCCTTCTGTTTATTTCCAATCGAAAGTAAACGATAATGATATGGAATTAATAAACCGATGTCGGGATTTAAAAAAAAATCCTCTAATTGCATTGACTTTCCTTCCGCATAGCAGTAGCGTTATCAACGATTCAAAGATTTATCTTCGAGCGTACTATACAAAAGCATTTAATGTTTCATACGCGTTCACAGATTCTGCATACAGAACTATCCTCTTGGTATATTTATTCGTCCAGTATTGCAAATTTATGCGAGCGGAAATGCAGAATACAATTAATAACGGTATCTACAACGATGTGTACTAGAACAAAAAGGTGTTAATGAATGGATTGGCATAATATAATAGACGTTATTATATGGCGTTAATTAAGCGCGATACGCAAGCCACATTGTTATAGGAAAGTTACGACGCGGTTGTGTCCAAACTATAATAGTTTATTATATATGTGTGTGCGGAAGATAGCGTATACTTGTCCAATTATACCACAAAACAGGATACTTTTATCAATAGCGGATAAGGAGACCGATAATCCCTTGGAAGAACGTTGTGCCTTCTTTCAAGGAATAAAATCGGCATATCGCGTTTGGAGGATGCAACAGCGGGCAAAGTGGTCGACTACCTTACCACCCGAAGAAAACTGTACTACGAACCGTGGATATATAGCTCGAGTTGGAAACGGTTCTCGTCGAAATCAATGGAGCTCAACCGCGACGGCGGCGATGGCGGCGGCGGCGGCGGCGGCGACGGCGACGGCGACGGCGGCGACGTCGGCGACGGCGCGTTTCTCTCCACGAACCCAAACCTGTTTTTGAATATCTTCCGAGAGTAACGAACGATCTTTCCAACCTTCCCTGGAATATCCAAACACGACGATATATTGTAACATGTGATTTATACAGTTTACCTATTTCTTCTAAGAGCCCACACCAAAACCGGTTTTCAATTCATCAATATTTTATCCGATCAAAAATATCAAAAAGATTAAACTCGAAAATCGTTTAGCGAAATTGTTGGCAATCCAAAAAGATCGACGAATATTTCGAAGATTCCCTTGGAAAGATCTATTTTGGAGGTTTAATCGCGTGTTTAGCTTCGAGTCCCTTCAACACCGTCTCCATAAATGCGGCTCATGCGCTTATTTACGGCGAATGAAATTGTAAATTATCGAATCGAGGTGCATTGACGATCTCCAAAGTCTTTCACGAGAACATTTATTAGGCGCGAAACGACGGTGCCTCGGAAATTAATGGTGGATCCGCTCTGCGAGATATCTCGGATATAAAATATTTCGGACGATGGGGGCCGTCGTTAACGTGGGCTCTACCTAGAACTGGCCTATCTCGTTAGCGTTAAGATCGTTAGAAGATCTCCGGGACGTCGACCGATCGAATCCACTCAAAACTTTACCCTTTCACATTTATCCAATTAGTTAATCGATATTTACAAATAAACTTACGAAAGTTTATTTGTAATATGCTGCTCGAATGTGGTTAGGATCTTTAAAGAAAAAAGGCATTTGCGAGACTTTTCTTCCCCGTGGTCATCCTCCTATTCGTCCGGCTCGTCACGGCGTTGTTCCTCCCATAACGATCGCACAATACCCAACACTTTATTTATAGGGTAGTAAAAATTTAAATAAATTTCCCCTCATCGACGAACGCGTACTGGACGACGACGACGACGACGACCATAGATGCTCGCTTCGCAAACGTTATTTATTTGCTTAATGCGAAGACCGACCGAAGCTTTCTTTAGCACGCGGACAAGCTCGTCATTATTCGATTTTCGGCGTTTGCTTCGAAGCGAGAAGCAAAGCCGTCTGGCTCTCTCGACCTCGCCAAAAGTCGATAGTAAATTTTCACCCTTCCCACCAAAGCTGTAAATCTACCGTCGCTTTTCAATAGGGCCACTACGACGTCGAAGAAAGCATCAAAGCTTTTAATAAATTTGATTTTTCCTATATACCTGCATACACGGTAACAAGTATTTTATTTGTTTCTGCTACTGGAATTCATAACTAGTCCCACCACTATTCTCTAGCTCGAGGCACAGGCGTGTAGCTATTCCTCTCCCACGCTCGCTTTCTCTTTTTCTCTTTTCCACTTTGACTGAAGGATGGCGTTGCATCGCAATGATAAAGCTATCCTATCGATGATGGGGAAACATCGGATCTCGGACGGTGACATGAGAAATCGATCATCGAGTTCCTTTCTCACGAGGAAAGGACAAGGCCGCGCAAACCTTGCTTCGATTATATTTACGTGCTACGAAAACTTTATCGCGTTCGATAATCGCACGTCGATCGAATTATTCGCAAGGTATTTTGTTTTACGATCGATGTAAATTATCTCTCGAAAAAGAGGAGACAAACTTTTGCCTTAGGAAATTCGAGCGAATCGAATTCGCGAATTCTCCAAAGAACATCAGAGAAGTGTTCGAATAAAAGAAAAAGAAGGACATAAACGAATATCGGCGTGCGATCGAACCGTAAATTCTTTCCTATCTCAATTCGGACGTGGAAACGAAATGGCCCTTTTCTAGAAAGACGAGATGTGTTCCAACTAAGGTTGGAAAAGGAAAGAAGAACTGGAGGGTTAGGAGATACCGAAAGACAACGGCTACTAAGACGACTTAGACATCCGCCTCGAGCGATAAATTTGTAAAACCAATTTAAGATCGCTATACGACCCGCGGCGACTGCTGGTGCACCGGGTCCGAAACGCGTACGAGAGGCTTCTTCTTTTATCTTCGTCTCTTACTCTTTCCAACCCATCTCGTCTTCTTACCGTGGAACGTCCACATATCAACTTTTTATCTCTGGCAAGACAATTCGACGACGACCATGCATGCGGCCCACGTTCTCCACGCACGCAAATTTCCAGGACCACTACTTGGTGCCTTCGTCCTTTTATCTCGATTTACCACTTCTCCGTGAATCCGTTGATAAAGATGTTGGTAGGTGGGAAACACGAACTAGTTGGAAAATAGTTGGATAACAACTATTTTCTACACTTTTTCTTGGTCTTTTCGTTAAACTTGCCACTCCGAGATAAGTTTACAAGTTGGTAGCGCATCGAGGAACGAATTAAAGACAATGTCGCGGATGATACTTGCGGTGGAAGCACATTGCCTATGGCTAGTGGCTGCTGTGGCTTTTACAGGTATATACCTGCATGCACTGGCGGATTTAGCACTTGGAAGGCCCTCTCCCCTACCTACAATTTCATTTAAAGATTTCTCTTTAAATACAAAGCCGTAGTTTTATTTGGTAATGGTAATAAATAATAAGTGTACAAATTAAAGGTTTTATTTTGAGACCTATCGTGCAGATCGTGCAGAAATCCGCTACTGGATGTATGTGAAATATTTAACCGCAGCCCGCAAACGGAAAGCAATTACGAAACATTAAAAGCAACGAACTCGCGTAAGAAATAAATAAATAATATCGTTACTTTGAAACGACTCGTAGACCATTAACGAATCTCACGATCATGAAATATTTGCTGTCAATTCGAGTAGGGAAATAGCGAGTGGACGACCGGCTACCGTGTTGGCTTCCTTGAAACTATCAATTAAACGTTTAATACGAATCATCTGACCGAGTCAACTTGCACGAGAAAACCTGAATCGGTTGGCTAAACTATCGAATTACTCTCTCGAGTTGGTCGTACTCGTAAATTTTCTCGAAAGCGGCTAGCGACGCAACAGAGTAGGAGGAAGAAGAAGAGAAGGCAAGGCAGCATGCATAACATTGTCGAAGAGCGTCTTAACTAATCCAAGTTATGGCTTATCCAAGTACGGCTGTACTCGTACCTACATACCTTAACCGGTAGGTGCGTATACACTTAGAAAGATAGGAGACGCGTGATTTGCGAGATCTTGTACGGACGGCCACCGCTGAGATCTCTCCTCTCGCGTTCCTCCTTCTTTCGCAGATAAATTTTATCTTTTTTCTTGATTTTACGTTCGAGCTAGATTAGGTCTCGGCTGCGCCACCCAGACAGCCCTTTTGTGGTGGAGCAAATAAGCGTTAGCCCGCTTATACGGTGTCCCATAAACCGCACCAAATAATAATTTGGAGTCGTACGAGTCGATTGCTTCGCACCACAAATTATAACTGGGTTACCAATGTGATTTTATGACAAGAGTCGAAGCACCTTCCTATCCTCGTCGCGGTCGAACGCGCGAATAAATGTTAATTCAATGAACTATCGCTCGCAGCAAATACTTTGACGATTAATCGTGCGCTAATTTATTCAAGGTAGCACCTCTACTCATTCCTAGAGATCTTAATTACCGTTTACCCTCGTTACATTAAATCACTAACGGCATAATCGTCTAATTTCTCAGCAAAATCGTCTTTTTGAAATAACAAGAAGGAAAAGAAAGCGCGGGACTTGTGGAAGACGCAAGGAAGACGTTTAAAGGCACGTGGGAGGACATAGGCTAGGCTACAAATATTCCGAGGCCGCTTCCGTGCGGATGCCTCGATTCCTCTAAGAGGATGGCACCGCGTCGCGACTGACCGCTCGTAATTTCTCGCACACCCTAAAACACGCACGCTCGTAATTCCATCGTCGATATAAGAGATCACTTTTATTGCATTCTTTCCCAGAGTTACCAAGAAAACGTAAGCGCGACTGTGCTTTCCTCTCGACGATCGAACGGAACCCCGTAATATATTTTTCAATTTAACGATCTAAATTTGTGGCTCGCAGCTCGAGGAAGCTCGTGCTGCGCGCCATTGCGTCTCTACGCGTTAGCGTTCTTTCCAGTAATAAAACTTACGTCGTACACGGGCCACTGAAAAGATAGAAAAGGTCTCTTATTCGTGATTTAAACGGATCGACTAATTATACTAGAGATAAGCTTTAAAGAAACGACGGATGGCGTCGATGTGTGGCTGATGTAAATCATCCTACGATATCGTCCTTATGCTTCCTATGTAAGTTAGTGGTTTAAGGCACCACCCGCAAAAGCGATAAGGACAAATTATTATGGCTTTGGCGCGTTAGTCGTCGAGTGTCACGGCTTAATTAAAATCTTCTCTTCTGTGTCTGGTCCATAGTAGGAGGATTATCCCGCTTAAGCAACCTGCACGCCATACCAATAGCAATGAAATATAGCTGAAGATTACGGGCAGTCGTCCTGCGCGGACGATTCTCAGACCAAATGAACATATAAGCGTGGTGGCTGCTAAGTATCCTCGCACGAAATAATTAGGAGAGACGAGCCTTAACTCGATCAACTCTGACGGCGAGTCCTTTCTCCCAAACGTGGTGTGCAGTCGACGACCACGCGCATACCTAATCGATTCGTAGAACAAAGCAGGATAGGATCTCTCCTACTATCCTTTATGTACTTCGCCGTATTGCGATTCCTCTGAATTTATTGGCGGAAAGGGGACCGATGGCTCGTAAAAAAACCACCTTTCGTCCAGGGAACTCGCTAAACGGCTCTTTATCGTGGAATCCTCTTACGCGCTCTTATTCGACGAAGCTTAACGCCTTAATCACGGCTTTTAACTCGTACTTTCCGCTAACAAAAATATCCTCTTTTTTATTACTGATAGGTATTCGTTCTGCTTTCGTGTCTGTTGGAGAATTATTAAGAAACACTTTGAGACGTGAGAACATGACGTTTCTGGGAATTCTTGTTAAGAAAGGAAACGCGCAACACTCTAAAAAACCTGTACTTTTTCTAAACTCGCAAAGAGCAATTGGCTGTTAGCGTAATTCGATCGCTCCTCCAAAGGTTGAACTTCGCACGCGCACACACGGCACACGGCACGGCACACGGCACGGCACGGCACACGGCACGGCACACCGCAAAGCATAAAGATGTCCATTCAAAAATCCTTCCCTACCGCGAAGTGGCCTTTCAATTAAGGGCTATTAAGAGCTGCGTAAGGACCTTTAATCCCTCCTGGCTACACGATTTTTTACTTGGCCGTTTTCGCCATAAAAGGATGAAAGTAACGCGCGCGGTTGGTCACGCGATAGTGCGCACTGGAAAACCCGTTTCGTCCAAGACCAAAGGAAGAGAGCTTTTCAGGGTTGCGTCAGATACTTAAGAACACACATGGAAATATCGTGACGAATGTGGGCAGTTTCCGTTGGTCACGAAATCATCTAATAAGTTGCATAGATTCGAAATCCATCATAGAACACAGATGGTCGCGTAATCATTGTTCCTTGAGGCCACGTGCTTCTCGATCGTAGGAAGAAATTTATGGAAGTGGAATTCTTCTTCTCTCTATTACCGATTGCGACATGCAAGAGCCTTCTCTCTCATCCACACACGGACACACACACGCACACAAATGCTAGCAGCATTGTGTCCCAGTAGACGGGTTTCCCATTCTCCTGTACGGATCTGGCGATATATCGTGTATTAATGCGCTCCGGCCTCTGGCCATCGTTCGAGTGTTTGACCACCGATGCACCTCCGTATACTAACCGAGTAAACACGCGCGCTTGGTCATGAAACGATAGCCATCTTCGTAGTCTTTTTGTCCGTCCCTTTCTCTCTTTCCGGACCACCGCGTGCATGCATTCCGCCACTATTTACGCTTCATTCTTGTCCTGTCAAAATACATATACGCGGACCACGAAGATATTCCAAGTTGAGCTAATACAAGGGCCGTTCGAATTCTTCTCTTCTCCAAGCTATCCCCTCATAACTTTCCATTAGTACCGTCTTTTTATGTCGCGTTTGGTTACAACCGAGAAAACTATCCAGTCAAAAAGAAATAGTTCATTTTTCATTTTGAAAAAAGAGACATCGCTAGGCGATAGCGTCGTTCCGGCCGTTCGCGGGCTCTTCCAACACGTCTATATCTTATATTCTCTTTCTCTCTCGCAATCGTATCATTTTTCAAGGTGATGGCTCCGTCTCGACGGTCGATCCTACCCCCATAGAAAGTCGTCCGACCGTAAATTTCACAGTAACACGAGTACATGGTAGCCATTCGATCGAACAGAACGAAGTATACCTTATGTTAAGTGCCTCTACACTCGTGTATCAACGTGCATGGTATCTGTAACAGATCAGATACAAATGGAAGCCGCGAGCGAGCGAGCCACAAAAGTAAACGTAGTAGGTGGTGCTAGATGACTCGCACTTCTCCGAGAAAAAGACTTTCCAAAAGTGGCCAGAGAAAGAGAAAAACAACAAATAATATCGTATTTGCATAGATCATTGCACGTATGATATTTCTAAGTGAAAAATATCGTTGCTCCGATAGACATATTACGGAAGAAGAAAAGAAACGAAAACAAAGGGTGACTAATGATAAGAGAAAAATAAAAGGTGTGCAGGAAGGCGAATGTTAGGGACGGACGAGTGTGTAGGTACTTGTAACATGCCGTGGAGACCGAGCGCAAAAGAGAGAGGGGGAAGCCTCTGACAAGACGGATCTTAATTACATGCGACCGACGCTCGACTCCATGTAATCCGTGCTTGAGAGTGTTTGCGAGTGTTCACTGCGACTACTAGCGCGAGATGCCAAGGCTTCGGAGGGAGGGGGAGGGGGGGAAATCGAAAGCACTTAAGCTCGTACGAAATTGTGCGACACGCGCGAGCCCGCGGACTCGCGCAACAACGTGGGCGTTTGTGCGAATGAGTAGTCGACGCGTGAATTTCTCTCTCGTAAAACACGCGTATATTGTCGTGTTCACCTCGACATGGGTACAGAAAGAGAAAGAGGTATATATATATATATATCTCCGAGCAAGGTTTCAAAGAAGGTCTTGTCGCCTTTTGTAAGAAACGATATAATCGGATCACTACCTTTCAACGATTCCTATCCTACTTAAGGTATTCATAAAGTTCAATATTTCCTCCATAAGCGAGAATCTCGTCGCGATACGTCCTCGTTTTTTCATCTCTCTCTTACTCTGATAAAACAAGTCGTCGAATCACCTAGATAAGTTTCTTAACGGTGTCCAGCTGACTACGAAAGTGTCTCGAACGGGCGTACCAAGTGCCATTTCGATACGTTTGCGAGAGACATTAATGACGCGCGACAAGTGCAGAAACGATAGAAACGTAAGGTACGCCGTGATATCCTTCGATCTGTTTGCATATTTTTCTCTTTTTTTTTTTTTATTTCGTCTTTTATTTGTTTCGTTTTAGTCTTATTTAGGAGAAATGTTGAACTCTTTGCTAAAGCATACGGTAGCTTCATTTAATTGCAAAGTTCCATTTATAAGAGGCTATCCACGCGTAATGCTATTCAAGCGACTTGGCTCGATCCACCGCAGCTAGGATATTAAGCGATTACATTTTACGAAATCCGTAATAGCTGCCATTAGTAGTAGCAAACAGAGTTGCGTGAGCGCTACGAGGTGGGTATTTGATCGAACGACGCAAGAAACCTTCTCTATCGAATATATATATATATATACATTTGGCTTATAGTTCGACTGTCAAGCAGATTTGTATGCGAGCCAAGCATTAAAACGTGCCACGTCTAATAACGCCGTTATCGACGATAACTTCCTATAATCTCACTCGATGAATTCCACGTGTTTTACGCGCAGCCGCTATGGGATTACAGAGAATCCGGTTAAAATTCATTTAGACGATCCATTATATGATAAATGCTTTCGCCGACTCTTCTCTAAGCACGCTTTTAACAATCTATTAACGTTTCGCAAGATTAACTTCTCCAGATTAACTTCTTCTAAAAAAGAGAGAATAGATGGAATACTTGGATAATTTCTGCACCAATTATAAAATTGCACTGCCGTTAAATTATAATTCGTTTTAGAAAAGATAAAACAGAAATAACAATGAAATTCTTACGTTATCAAAAGAATTGGTATTCGCTTCGGGAGTACTCGAACGCCATTGTGTTGGACATGGAGGTAATAAAAGTCGAGTCGAGAGAGATAAGTGGGTAATTAATTAGCAAATATGCCTATTTATATGCCCTATTAGCGAAAGGCCAAAGATTCCGACACGATTGCTATGCAAACGCGTAAAAAAATACGCGTAAAAAAATATATAGGCAGTAGCAACGTCTATAATAATGCTCCTAACGCGATATAGATTGGTATTTGGTAGTAAACCAAATTGCGTTGCTCGTACAGGTTTCGTTATCGTCTTCGATGCGAAAGATGAGAGACGAGTCGTTGGATAAAGTCTGCTGAATAATTAGCAAACGCTCGTGTTACGATATTTTTCTCCGTCTCGTTTAATTATCGAAACGACTTGCCTTTGACGTTGTCCAAACGCAACAACCTACATAAGCTACCTACGTTCCAACGTGAAGAAGCATTTTAATTTATCGCCAGATAAAAGAGAGAAATGAACGACGACGGATTGAAGAGATAATGTAGAGTTGGTCTGAAAAATAAGAGAGATCGAGTGGACGCGCTTTCACGCAAAAATGTCGAGTTGTATGAGTGCCTTGGCGCCATAGATTTTTTTCTAAACCCTTTTGACTTGATACTTTCGCGTGTCGCATGATTATACGATTCGATCGAAAGTTACGTACGCGTACGATCCGATAAGGTAACTAGGGGGTTCCTGCCTGAGTTACGAGAGTTACGAGAGGAACGACCGCTCGCTCGTAATTCATTACAAGCTTCTCCGGTTACACCGAGTATAAGTATGTTGACCTTTTCCGCATCGACCACCCATGATAATGGTACCCATATTTGCTTTTACGCCTACATCTAACATAGCGCGCGCGAGAAAGAGAGAGAGAGAGCGCGTACATAGACCGCTAGATAATTATTGTACTGCTTGGTGATTAATATCGTCAATGTACTACTCTCGAGATGCTTCTAATGAAAGTGTCGACAGGGTGCCGATGTCACTCATGCCGAACCGAAACGCAAACCTTTGATTTTCGATACTCTTGTATTCTCTCACACGTATTTATTGTTCTTCTTTGTTGGCAAGGCGTAATGGAGAAGCAAGGTACATTTCTCGGTGCTCCAAAGTCGTTTGAATCTTCAAACGAGATGCAAGAGAAGAAGTTATGTAGATGAGATAAGTTAACTACAGGTCCGAGCTCTTGAGACACGACATGAATAATACGATCATTGACCCGTAATTGTGTTGCGCTTTCTGGTCGAACAGGATCATTGGGAAATCTTACCTCTCGCATTCCTCTCGTCATAATCGTGTTAGAAAAAACAAAAAGAAGCGCAAACTTAGAATGAAATTCGAAAGGAGTAGAACAACTTGGTAATATCGTTGAAGTAGATATTACGTAGGGCCGTTAATCCGAGTTCACTCGAGAGAGAACGAAAGGGTGGGATGGATTTCGCGGCTGATTTACGGCTAATTAAGGTTAACAAGCCGTTTAGTCTATTATTAAGTTCGTGTTTAAAAGCCCGAAATCCCCGGGAGCATAAATTACCCCCTTTCCTAGAGGGTTGCGCGCGAGAGAGAGACAATCTGAGAGGCGGCTTGAGAGGCGGCTTGAGAGGCGGTTCGAGAAGCGACGAGGAAAGTACTCGCACGAGCGTTATACCCCCCCTGTGAGAGCCCTTAACCGACCGACATATTTCCAAATTAAACTCTAGTACGGGTCAACGAGAGCCATTCATGCTGTGATTTTAAATGGCGAATCTACGGGCATCTGTTTGTTTCGAGATTTGTTACGGCCTCCCCCGACGACGGTCTTACGGTCATCCGATGCTTCCAAAGCTCTCACTTTTTTCTTTTATTTTTCTTTTTTTTTTTCAATCTTTACCACTTTATCTCCCCATCTTGGTTGGTTTGTTCGTTCGTTCGTTCGTTCGTTCGTTCGTTCGTTCGTTCGTTCGTTCGTCCAAGTCGATCGATCGCAAAGGGCCCGTTCGACACGTTCGAAAGGTCGAAGGTCTCGAGTTAATGACAGTCGTAACAAATGGTCGGTAATGTCATAATCGAAGGATGCACCGGTAATTTCGTCGCGCGATACCTGCCAGAGGACCGCGAGACGTAGGGCTCGTTTAGTTATTACCAACGAACAAAGAAAACCACTATGAAAAGACTATTATCTACAATGACGCCTTCTCCGACGATTTATTATCGAAAAGCTTGCGCGCGGACCACGGTCCTTTACCACGGCCCTTTACCACGATCCTTTCTTAAAGAACGCCTTTATTTTTTACAATTAATTACGTTCGACAACGTACAAGGATTGACAATTTGACGACTACCATAATTTAGCTAAACTTATTCCACGTCCGCGTCTTCCCACGATCCAAAGTGAACGATTTCTTAATTATTCAGGAAATCGGCCGACTTGGCGAGTATGACTAACATAAGTTAGTGCCGAAAACGTGTAAGAGAAGCGAGGGAAAGTGCGCGATTATAGCCGCGAGAAATGAAACTGGCGAGCGTAGGCGAGCAAACATAAAATCATCTCTCGCAGATAATTTATACTCATCGATGTAGTAAGAAAAAGAAGGAAAGAGAGTGTGTACGTGCGAGTACTTGACAAAAATTGCAGCAGCCTATTTGCGAACACGTATCAAGTCGCTTTACGATTTCTTCGGATATCGTTGTACCGTTACTTTATCTGTCACCGAGGTATTATCCTTGCTCGTCGAGTGGGGCCTGTTAACGAGCACGCGTTTCATCGTAATTTACGGAAAACGCGCTTGCCGATAGGACCTATCAATTTTCTCTAATAGCCAAATAGCAACGTAACGCGAAATGCCTCGAAGAAATATCATCGGTGATAATTCAGGGAAACAAACGGAATGGAGAGAACAATACTGGCGCCACTCGCTAGCGATAAAACGCTTAGAAATGGTCGAGGGATCTTTGTCGAAAGATCGGCAACACCCACGCCCCTAGAGATCGATAGCGAGCTCGATAGCGAGCTCGATAGCAAGCTTGATTCGGGACAACGATTATACGTGTAGAAGAACAAGTGGTACGCTACCGCACAAAATGTTTAGTACACGTACCTTGCGATAAGAGCTACGGTATATACTGACTCCTGCTAATGGTATCTTCAAATTTACTACGTTACTATGTTTGTTACTATACGTGTTATACTATTTTCTATTCATTTCTCTAGTTCACGGGGAGATCATATATTAGAAGAAATGAACAAATGAAGATGGAACATGGCTACCGCAAAGTATGATTGTACGAGAGCGAATATCACACGTAGGTACTACATGGATACTCTTAAAGGAGAAGAATCTATTCGATGGGTATCGATGGTTATATCTTCTTGCCTTTCCTTGCCTTGCCTTGCCTTGCCTTGCCTTGGCATAGTAGTGCTTGTCTCGTGCCGCTCGAGTGCCATTAGTATGATCTATAACTTGGCTCCCTCGGCTACCGATCCTCGAGATGTTATCTTACCTCCAACGTTTCCTTCTAACTTTGAATGGTCGCGCGAGTACGGTTCGGGCCCTTACTTACATATAGATTGCTTCCCATTTCTTATACCCGAAATATTGCCAATCTCTTGCGTGCCTGCGTGCGTGAGTGCGTGCGTGCGTGAGTGCGTGCGCACGAAATTGCATTTGCATACGGGGCAGATTGTCCCGTTTCACGTGTAAGAGAGCTCGCTCGAAAAGGAGAACTACTTGCTTGCTAGACGATCGTAGAAAGGAATTCTCTTCTTGGAAGAAAGAAGATAGATGTAAAAGGATGAATCAAGAAACGTCGGATGATATCCTCGATCTTTATCGAGATGCCGATGTTCTCGACGAAAATAAAAGAGAAAGAAATAGGGAGACCATTCGAAAATTCATTAACGTTCCTCTGCTCCGTGATTCTTGATATTTTTTCTCTCGCAATAACAACTCCATCGAGAGAAATTATCGATACTCGAGATAATTCTATCCGAAAATAAGTATAGGTATATTATTTTCGTTGACGCGAGTCAATTGCTGGCGATATCGGCTTGAAATCTGACGAGGGTTTAGCGGAATTCGTCTTATGATAATTATTCAAAGTTCGTACCCGGCTCGTACCCGACTCGTACCCGACTCGTACCCAACTCTTTATCGCTCTTATCTCTTCGTATTGGTATTCGAGCGGCAAACGCGCAAGATCCGTGTCCTATTAGGACTCTTCCAACGATAACGTTAAAAGCGATCCTGTTTCCTCTTAAGGATCTCCAAAAATATATCTTTGCTGTTTTTATGCCGACCGCGTAGCGTTCTTTTTTTCACGCACCGTTAAAGTAAGCGCACACGTTTTTATGACAGTTCTTTCCAAAAGGAGATAAGATCGTTCATAATACGTCGTATCTTCGCTATTAATTACGGGCATCGTATAAAGATGAAATATAAATGAATTGACGAAACGTCCGAGCGAGTAAAAAGGAATGATAGCAACTACTCTGCTTTGCTTTTGATCCGTTCGATCGGTTTTGGGCGATATCTCACTGGCCACCGTGGATGTCAGATCGATCGATAATTTCCTAACGGACTATTTGTAATGTGTATATTCACCTGTCGATCCGTTGGGTTTGTCGGCCAATCGAGATATCCTGCGTTCCACTTCTCGCCTATGTATTTACCAGAAGCACCCTGTATAAAGTCACGATACTGCCTGCAACGAACGCGATCTAAGCTCAATGACAGCCAGGCTGACAGTAATACTAATACCAATAGCAAGCATCTACTCGACGAGCTGTCGTCTCCGACATTACCGAGAGAGAAACTCGAAACTTTGATGACAAAGTTGTCGGAAGGTTCGAGTTAGTTGCTAGCGACACGCTTCGATTATTTGAACGGACTATTAAACACGCGTACATGTATATCTAACTAGATGAGATATATCACGATGGTCTAACAAAATAGCGAAATAGATCTTTTACGTCGGATATATCTTCCTGGAAAGCCTGTCCGTAGAGATATCCGTAGATATTGATTTATACGATTACGTCTATAAACTTGAACCGATATCAGGAAGAACGAAATGCAAAGTGGCAAACGTCTATAAAATCCTTCGATTTACGTCTTGACGAAATAGGTGGACCACCGGAGCGCGATATATCGATACCTAATCGCACCTTGTAAAGCTTCGTCGAGAAGAGAACTAATACAGAATTCATGGTAAATTCACGTAATAACCCGTGACATTCCAAAGATCCCAGAAAAACGAGTCGCCCACGCTAACCTACCTCCGAAAGGAGACCCTTCTTGTCGAGAAAAAACATGGGACGACGTGCCAGTAACGATCGTCTCTAACCCTAACCATTAGATATCACGATAGAGACCAATCAAAAATGTCATTTTCTCTATTCAAATAGAGCCCGAAGGATTTCAATTTACTTTATAAATGAAAAGAAGAATTTTTATATTTTTCTTCTTGTTGTTTGCGAAACAAACCTAATCCGAGATCTGTCCTCTCCCTTATTCCTCTGTCGGGTATAATAATTAATGACCGTTCCTACGAAGAAGGCGCCGCCACCCAAGACTCGATCCTCGTGCCAACCGCAAAAAATAATTATGAATTCGAAAACGTCCAGTTATTAATGCACCAAAACGAAACGCAACGCAACGAAACGAAACGAAACGAAACGAACTCGGAGGGGTCAAGTAGCGATAAAGTTCACGCTCGGCGTGTATCCCCTAAAACGCGAGACTTCCAAGACGGACAAATCAAGAAGCCATGGATGGACATCCTGGCTGAAGTGCTTCGAGACTCGATAATCGATTCGCCAAACAAATGACTTAGTTATTCTCTCTCGTCTCGCCGTGGTCTGGCCTCTTCATCTTAATGGGAGTCCCCTCTTCTCTTCGTCCTTTGACAGCATTCGAAAATGCTACACGAGTGGAGATGAAAAAGATACAACAAATGGCGGACGGGCCAAGATGAAAGAACAAAAGAGACTCGTGTGGCAAAAAAGGACACGGGAGAGAGGAAACACAGTCGGGACATAAATGAGAGGCGTGGTGGGGTGTGGTCAAGTTTCTTAGAGAGGGTTGCTTTCTCTTTGGATTTATATTTCATAAATTACAGAGGAAAAATTCGTTTGAGTAGAGAGAGGTGCCGTGTTAAACGATAATCAAAATTCGTAGTAAGCGTTGGAGTTGGTAAAGGCAGAAGCCAATTCCGAGCGACGATAAGAGAGTCCTCTTCTTGACGCTGTTGTATTTAGAAAGACGGCAGAAGGTGAGAACGTACTCGACGACTAACGGTCAACAACTCCGTAAGTCCAAAGACGAGTTTTCGATTCCAGCGAAACGTTTAGCCTCGCGAGATACAAAACGTTAAAAGGGGCCCGACCCGATTAGACCTTATCTCGAGATATGGCCAAAGTTGATCCGTTAAAATCCCATCTCTTTTATCGTCTCTCGCGCCATCGAAAGTGGACCGATTGATCCTGCCGGTTGTGAATTCGATTAACTTGTTAATGCCTATCGAGATATTTTTGTTCAACGAGCGTTTCTTTCGAGATTTCGAACAACGACGACGCAATAAGCTGTCTTCCAAATGAATTACGGCTCGGATTATCGTTGGAAACACGACTTTCGTTCGAACCCATAACACCATCATGCCGGGCGCATCGATGACGCAAAGATCGATCGTCAAGTTTTGACAATGTTTCAAGATCGTGGGTGAAGATTACCGCAAGAGGAAAGGTATGAAAAAGAAAGAAAGAAGAAAAAGGAGAAACAGAGAGAGAGAGAGAGAGAGAGAGAGAGGAATTTTAATTTTGTCAAAAAAACAGAAACTGGTTCTTGTATAATAACGACGGCCGGTGCCGAAAAGAGAGAGTCCGGCGCATCTACGACATTCCACCCACCATCGTCCGAGAAGAGTCGTCGGGCGCAGCTGTCGTGGTATTCCACCCACTGTTTTGTTTTCTAAGAAGAGAAGAAAGCCTGAGAGTCGACGATTTGAATATCACTTTTTGTGCTCGAAAAAGAACGTAGGTGGAGAAAGAGAAAGAGACAAGACGCGGTGGTCTTTTCGGTGATTGATCGATCAAGTAAAATCAAAGGAACGATCGTTAAAGAGGCTAACCTATAACTCGCGCGCCATGCTCGATTTAACTTTCTCAAAGTTTGAAATCTCTGTGGAAAATAAGGAAATAATTACGCCGAGAAGAAAGTCATGGTGTGATGGGGAACTCTTCTCGAGTGGATACTCGAATAACTAAAAGCAGAGAGAGAGAGAGAGAGAGAGAGAGAGAGGAGAAGAAGAGGAATGTTCACTCAGTTTTCTCCTAGACAAACATTTTCGTCGGCAGAGAGGGTTCTCAGCAAAGTCACGTCGCGCGTCCTCGAGAACGATGCTCGAGGTATGCTCGGTTAGCAGGACCGCATCTTGTCGCAGCTTGATGAATCGCCAATTACCATGCAACCCGTCACTCGCGTCCTTTTTCGTCCTTCGTATAACATCATGCGCGCGTGTACCATCGTAGCGACAACCTCCGCGACACCAATCAAGCGCGGGACGACCTTTAAGGCTCGTAATATCTCGACATAACTTAGTCGGAAAAAAGTTGCTAAGAGCTCCTCGATAGCGTACCAACCAACCAGTAGAATCATTTGAAATTCATATGTGCCCTTGGTTAAAGGCGTAAGAAGAAGAAGAAGAAGAAGAAGAAGAAGAAGAATTTCACGAGAGTTTTTGAAAATTTTGCTCGAACCGTTAAAGAAAATCAAAACTAATCCAACGAGGTGCAATTGAAAGGGCACTCGTTCTTACCTTTTTCTTGTGTGTTAGTCGCACGAGCGGCCTATGGCAAACTCTCGTATGGGAACTCGTAATTGAAAGCTGTTACGCTTGGTATTTTATGGCTTTGTCCCGGAGGCATGCAAAACTCGATTCTTAGAGTTCTTCAATTGTAGCCCGGGCAAGAGGTTTAAGTTAACGGGCTACGAAAATACGCGACTCCTAATTAAATCCGACTAAATTCATCAAAATCGTCGTTAAAAGCAGCCCACGGCCGAGGAACGTACTATTTCCTCAGGCGGTATGACCGAAGAAGCGTCCTTAACGATCCTTCGATGCGAAAACAAGATTCCGATGTGTCTAATTGACGCGGTACGATGGTGTCCGTGCAAGCATTCCGATCGAAAAGCTTCGCGCGATAAGCAAGCACCGTTCGATATCACTAATTTTAACAAGACCAGGTTTTCTCGATAAACTCAATCCAATCAATCGAAGAAAGAAAGATCCAGATCACTCTTTGCTACTTTCTAATTTCTTTCTCGACTCGTTCGATCGTCGTACCATGAAACCCGTACGATTAACGCGATTCACGCCCGATACGGAAGAGAGGAGAATAAAGTCACGATCGTAAAGCGGCGTCATTAGAAGATAAGTATCGGAAGAGCTCGGTCGTATATTACAGGCGGTAACGGCAACCGATTGGGATGGATTCCCGATCAGTGGCTCGCAGAGAGACTCACGATTTCTCTCCCCCTAAGCGTGCGCCATGAGCCTACAGGACGAGACAATAACGTTCGATAATGATGGCAATAATAGTAATAATAGCAATAACGCCTTTTACGAGCATCTTCGGTGCTGAACAAGATAACAAAACTAATCTCGTCACGAGAAGATCGAAAGACTCGGAATCGACGATCGACGCAGCTTCGGTAGTCGGAGGCGTGCAACGAAGAAGAGAAAAGAAGAAAGGGGGGGTCCTCCTTCGTGGTACGGTGAGACTGCAATATGTATAACACGGACCACGGAATATGGCACGAAGGAAGGCACGGTCGAAATAAAACACGAGCCACCGACTCTCCTTCGTGGGACGAAGAAAAGGTTGCAAGTGGAGAATCGTGGGCCGTGCGAGACCACGTTGAGCGACCACGTTGAGCGACCACGTTGAGCGACCACGTTGAGAGACTAATTGACGAGGAGGCCGGAAAAAGAAGAGAAAAATAAAAAAAGAGGGATCTGACGAAGCGGTACACCCCCGTAAATATCGCGACACGCGCTCGAATTAATGGCCCTGTCCTTTGAGGAACGACGAACGATGACAGCTCGCGTCGAGATCCAATCAAAACATTGCCTACAGATTTTCCTTCCTTCCACTGCTTATGGTCAATTTTGAACGTTAACAATATTTGTAAAATATGATTGGTTCGGCGAAACGAATCGTTTCTTTATTCCCTACGGCGAACTCAATTATCGCAATGGTTTAACTTAAAGCTCTCGTCGTCGTCGTCGTCGTCGTCGTCGTCGTCGTCGTCGTGGTACGTCCAGTCAAGTGCTTTTTTTTTCAACGTCTTTAAACTTTCAACCGTGAGAACGAATCGCCGCTCTTTAACCATCGAGATATCGAAAATTTACCGTTTCCATGTGCTCGTATAAATTGGATACAGATCCGACGTAGGAAGGTTGGTTTTATAGTTAAAATTTCCCCTTTTCCAGTTTTTCTTTACGGCCTGTCGAAAGGTTAAAGCGAAGGGTCACTTGCCGACACTTGTCGCTATCTCCAAGTTCGGCTTGAATACCAAGAAACGTGATTGGTCGAGAATAAGGTAGGGGCCTATCGTAGACGTTTTCAAATGTCGTGTAGTTTTATTTCTTGGAACGACGCGACGAGCAGAAGGAACAATTACGTTCGTCGACGAGGGCTGACCGACCAACTACGACGAGCGACGACGTCTGAGAAAACGAGCAAAGGGAAGAAGGGAACGACAAAGAGCCGAACTGAATAATTATGACGCATAATAAAATAGCTGGCTTATAAATAATATGGGTTGTGGAACGAAGCCAACCAGAGAGACCAACGGGAGAAGAGAATAGATTATGACGAAATAGAATAGAATACAATAAAAGAGTATTCGCTCGTGAAACGAAAAAGAGACACGGGAATCGTACAATTTACATTTATTTTGTTTCCTTTTACGCGACTATTCTCTTTCTGAAAGTCCGATGATGGAAAAGCGAGAGGATTCGTTGACAAGCTTTTCGTTTCGCCGAGACAAAGCAACGGGTTCGTATTAAGTTGCATCTTTGGCACTTTGGAGCGAGCGAGCGAGTGAACGAGTGAACGAATGAAAGAGCGCCAACGCGAAAGCAACTAATTTTTCAGCAGCTCGGCTTACAAAGCGTGCATAATGCGAGACCGGTGCATACACGCGCTCGGCGCAATCAGCCGCCTACCGATACACACGAGCAGCACGAGCAGCACGAGCAACACGAGCAACACGAGAAAGATGCTGGTAAACCGTGCCGAGCAACAACCCAACGACTAATCCTGAAGGATCAGCCTTCGTACAACCGCTCCGCCGCCAGGTCCCCGTCCTTTGACAAATGATGTATACATTAATGTATGCACATTGAAAATCACACTTATCAATACCGACCTTGCTCCTTTCATTTCAAGTTTCATTTGAAGATACAGCTGGAACTCCGGTTCCTGCCGTTAATCCGATCGAAAGCAAAGCTCATCGATTATTTTGCTTTTTAAATAGCCGCACCGATACTGTTTACAAAAGAAATCGTTCGAGGTAATCCACTTTATTCGTCATGGTCGTTGAAACGATTCGACTCGGGACCAATAATTAGATTAACCAAAAGATGCGACTTTGATCTTGGTCCACGCGTCGCGACGCATCTTCGTTGCGATTCAGTGCACGATAAACGACGCGACCCATTAACTAACGGGCCCTTATAAATTGCAATTACCAATAGACGTCCGCGTCCTTCTGCTCGGGCCGAACTGAAAGGATTCGTCGAATAATAATACGCACGCCGTGCGCGATTTTCGATCTCGCGCTAAGGCCACGGTACCGCTTGCTGCATTTAATCTGCATTCAATTTATCGAGGCTACCGACGAGTAATTTATGGAGGTGCTCGTCACGCTTGAAAATACGCGATCAAAATATCGAGCCTATTATTTCAAGAAATATCGCTAAACTCGACGATTTTCATGACTTTCAATTCGAATTTTAACGTCATAGTCAAACCGATCCTCCTGTCACGTAATTATCCTCTTATCGATGAATTTTCACTATAAAGTGATTCTCGTTCTTCGATCGACTCTTCACCTTTTCGATAGCATCTCGATCGAACAACCATCGACGTCCGTCTTGCTTGAGACAGTTACGCGTAGGCGCAAACATAATTACCGTTTTGAAAACAGCATACGTGTGCAAGACGCATTATTCGAAGCGTATCGTCGTTCGTCGTAACAATGGTTGTCTTACGATCGCTTATCCATTCTCGATATCTCCAGGGACACGATCGCTCGTGATATCCAACTACAACGCTTTCAATAGACTTGCAAATATTATTAATACTCGATGCCTACATTGTTGGAGACGAAAGCAAAGCGGATCAGAGCTCGATGTAGCGCGATATACAAGAGCGTGAGAATTGTGATAAAGAGCAAGAGGAAAAGAATGATAAAAATATAAAAATCGGCAAAATCAAGCGCACCTGGGCCGCGTTATGTCGCTTGGGCGTGTCTGAGTTGGCACGGCCTGGCAAAAGGCGTGGGCAGGGCCCGTATTATGCCGATCCCCGGCCGAGGACTCGAATCGGCTTGGGGATTCGCGAGTCCACGCAGAAATGCGCCGTGGTCTGGCTGTCGCATTGAAAATGCTCGTCAAACGCGAGACACGGCTATGTACGCGAACGTGGGCGAGTGGGAAGGAGAAAGAAAGAGAAAGAGAGAGAGAGAGAGAGAGAGAGAGAAAGAGAAAAAAAAAGACAAATAGCTGAGAGTGTATGCCGATGCGAGCGAGAATATTTATGCGCGTTACGTAGAGAATGAATGCGTCGAGGTACGGATCGAAGGACCAGGTGTGCGTGTCGCAGCTAGTGCGTTTCCCAAGGATCCCGAGGATCGCTCGGAAAATGGCCACAGATAATACGCTGATTTCTGAGAGCGATAAGAGCAGGTGCCACCAATAATATCGGTTATCGCGCTCCGCGCTTATAAATTGCGCCCGTTTAGGTCTTTGGCATTTATGGATCCGATTTATAGTACATCGCTGGCGCGTTTACGGTCGTAGTCCACGCAGCAGCTCCGAATCTGCGTCTTGTTAGGCTACCTTTCCATGCAATTTTATTAATAAGGGAAAATAAAAACTAGTCGTGCTAAGATCGCCAAGCACATTGTCTCCCTCGTGTCTCCGTTCAGCGTAGATGAGAAGATCTCGATTTGAATACTTCCGTGTCGTTATGATTGACGCTAGGACGTTCGAAACTAATTTGAATTTAGCTCGCGGCGCACCGAGGAAAAACTCGTAATTACGTGCGACGGCTTTCGTCAAAGTTCTACGAAAGCTTCTCGATCGATATGCAAATTGTTGTCCGCGAAAAAGATCCTACCTCTATAGCTACGTAAATATAGGTGAAAAATGCAATTATATTCGTATTGTAAATTTATCGAGATTAAACGTTTACCTTGGCACTTAATATTCCGTCGCCAAGACAGACACCTTTCGCTTGTAAACCGATCTTGGATCTTTGCTTTTTAGCAAAGGAGAGAACAAAAATACCTCAGTAGACGCATCGCCGAAGGATATAAAAAGTATAATGTCGCACTTAATCTCAGCTTATTAAATACATCATTCCCTCTGTTTCGTCTATTAATTTCTATCTTATAATTAGGCCATTAATTTTTCCTAATCGAGGCTGGAAGAAAGATAGATGTGGTGCTCGAATGAGGTGAAAAAAGAAAGATGTTCTTACCTCTTACGGCAGCGTTGAGCCTGTCCAAATTTGCGAGAGTCAACGGCACCGGTCCAAAGTGCATTACGATTTTGCCGGAGCTTCGAAGTTGGTCGAATCCTGGTTCGCGTCTTGCCATGAAGATACCGGTGTAGCTTCGTCGTATGTAAAGACTGCACGTGTCGTTCAATGCCAGCTCGAGCGTGCCGTTCAATGCGCCCTTGATCGCTCTCTTTACGCGAACGTGCAATTGTCCCTTTCTCAGTTCCTTCATCTTCCCTGTAAATATATACTCCGCTTGATGAACTTTCTTCATGAATACCGTGTCGTTCCTAATAGCTGCGCTCAAATTTGCGCGACACTCGAGCAGTTCTTTGGTCGATAAACTTTCCAAAACTATCAGGCTGCTCCAAAGAAAAAGGAGACTGATTTTTAAGCGGTTCATCTTCGTACTTTGAATTCTACGATTCGATCGAACGTCACGAATGAATCATCGTCACTTTGGTAGAAAGAAACGACGCGTCGATACGATAGAGACCACAAACTTTCTCTCGGTCTCTAATGTTGGAGAAAAAAGAAAGGTAATTTTATCTCTATTGCTCTCGTTCCTCGCGTTGATTTTCGCGAAAAGTTGCTAATGGAGGACACGGAGTAGTAACCGAGCGAGAGGGGAGATTCCTCTAACATAAATGGAAACGAAACCGTTCACGCTAGTCGCGTGATCTTGAGCAACAGGTTGGCGCCGTGTGTCGACCCACGCTTCTCGCTGATTTCCAATCCGCGTACCTCGTTTCCTGCTCCTTCTCGCGAGACTGGCAGGCAAGTGCCACTAAACGCGATTCGTTTGGCAAATCGATGAAAAACGGTCCTCATGGAAAACTCTACTTTGATCTTCCGCGTTCGAAAAACGACGCGAGATTACAAGGCAGCACTCAGCATTTTGACGCGAAGCACCATCCAATTTCACGATTCACTATTCTTATCCAATTTCAATCATCCACTCGTTCACTCGAACCCGCACTATCATCAATGCTTCCAATAAAAGAAAGAAAGAAGAAGACAAGAAAAAGGGAAAAAGGGAAAAAGGGGAAGAGGGGAAAAGGGAAATGTTTGACAAACTTGATCGACGATGAACTTGATCGTAAAATATAAAAGGAAAAATCGACGACGCTCCGATCGATATTCCAAGGAGAGAAGAGGTAGAGTGAGGAGAGCACAGTGGTGAGAGCACAGTGGTGAGAGCACAGTGGTGAGGTGGTGGTTGGTCGCGTGGAGGCACGCGCTGGACTGAGGAGGGCTAAGTGTGGATGCTGCAACTACAACGTGTAGGCGTGAGTCGCCTTAGACCAAGGGACTAAGAGGGAGAGAGAGATCGACCGACGACCAACAGTATCTTCGTGGATGTGTGTGTGTGTATGTGTGTGTGAGAGAGAGAGAGAGTGCCTACGAAGGCGGACCAATGTGCGAACGAGCGAAAGAGAGAGACTGAACGCTTCGTAGTAACTCGGTTCGTTATACGATCATCTCTTTCTCTCTCTCACTCTTGTTCTTTCTCTTTCTTGAAGCGTGCACACGCGCACGCCTGCTCCTGCGACATGCTGCGTGTAGGTGCCGTTGGCACACTTACGCACAGCTTCTGTGCGTTCACTCATTCGTTCGGTTGAAGTAAATCGTACGTACCCGTACGGGACGTTCGCAAAATCGTTCCTTCCTAGAAATCTAATAGCGAGCATTATCGGATATCGGAAATCGTAAGAGACCAGTCAAGATAAGAAGTCATTTTTTTTTCTTAACAAAATAAGGAAGCTTTTTGTGCAATTTCTCGATCTCTCGTATAATAAATGAAGATATATAAGATCGTTGAGGGATAGATATAGAGCGCCCACACGTACGCCCCCACCAATGGCTCGAGGGGTAACATTTTGCGCGATCCCACGAGATAAGCTGATCTAATCGATATTGGTTTAACGAGCGACGATCTCTCACACTTTCCGGCGTAATTGATGGCGATTGAAAATACCATAGCGAATCTTTCCCTTGCTTTTGTATTTTTCACCAAACGAGCGTTTCTTTGATACCGTATCACCTACGAAACCCTAGGAATCCGTTTTAACGAGCAATCTTCTTTGAGGGGGGAAAAAGTTAATGGCACGACTATCGACGAGCTCCGTCGTAAGGATGGAAACATGCGAATTTCCTTTATTTATGGTAATCGTTTTCAAGATGAAAGCAAAGAAAGTCGAAGTGATCTATGGTGTCGTCAGTTATAGTACATCATAATTTCCGTGGATATTTATATCCAGTCGGACAATGTTATGCCAAGCGGTGCGACGCGAGTTGGGCGTGGATGAAATGAGATTCTTGTCTTGTCTTGTTCCGCCAACCAGATATGGTCTCGAGTTTCGAACGTGCGTAGAAAACGATTCGCAAACGGGAGAGTTAGTACCTCCTCCTCCTCCTCCTCCTCCTCCTCCTCTTCTTCTTCCTCTTCCTCTTGGTCTTTCGTAGCGGACGCGTGCAACTTCCCCAGGACTGTACCTATGAGAAACGAGGTGATTTCGCGTACCACGAGATAGTCGTAAAGTTAAGAGACATAAAGCAATCATCGAGAAGGAGAATCTAACGAAAAGCTAACGTTGAAGGAAGGAGGAAGGGTGGTAGATACCCTTACAACGGTGATTTGATTTACGATCCTGCGAATCGAAAAGGCACGTTTAAAGAACCCTCAACGAGATAACTATAATAGGAAAACGTTAATACATCTAACTCGTTCGCGTCGATACTATCTGTAATCGAAAGTGTAATCGAAAATACTGGCAAATCAATGTATATCGTATATGTACATGCAAGTATTAAAGAGAAGGCCGATAAGCTTGGAGAAGCGCGTTAGAGTCCTTGCTAACCGAAGAAATTTACATCTTCATTACGAGTCGATAAAGTCCTCGTTAGATGAGCTAACGAGGTGCGATAATGAAACACACGAATCGATATCGACTACTCCCACGTAATTTCTAGCGAAGGAAACGCGATTCGCGCACCCTTTGTGTATTTTCGCGCGAGAATAACCAGCAATGGTAATAGAGAAGAAGACTGACGCTAATGAATGTATCGCGGAAAGCGCTGCGATCATATCCCCCGTATCGTCACCGGTTCAACGAGATTTCTCCTTCAGCTGGCTCGTTCGAACACGCGATCCTTTCCAAAAGAGCTAAAGAGCTTGGCTTCTTCTTCTCTTCTCATCCATGGAACATTAAGTCTATCGTACTCGCTCGAGAGAGAGAGAGAGAGAGAGAGAGAAAGAGAAAGAGAGAGAGAGAGAGAGACTGGCAGTATGAACGACGACCAGAGCGAATCGTCGTTGCGTTGCCCACGCATCCGTCGTCCTTCGTGCTTTTCCTACTTTCATATATATATATTTTCGGTGTAGATACATAAGAGAGAAAAGTAAGCAATATATAATATAATTGCTTGAAAGATAATTCCTTTAAAGAGCTTGTCATCGAGAAAATAGTTGGAGAGAAGACAAATCGTAAAAGACTTGCTACCGCGCGCGCGTCGGCCGATCGACTAACGAATGGATCGATTTGCATGGCTCGTTAACAATACACGCAAGGAACGTTAATGCGCCACTTTGTTTCAAACGGCCTTGCCGCACCCGAGCTCCTCGAGGACGAATGAAAAAGAAAGGATTTCTGTCTCCGCTCGACCCCACAGAACCAAAGGATTCTTCAAGCACTCGATGACGACTCGATGACGACTCGATGACGACTCGATGACGGCTCGATAAAGATGAGTTACGAGGAACGTCGCCCCCGGCTTCTTCCAAGGGAGCTCCAAAGCTCGGCAAACTAGCGAGAGATCGCGTGCGAGCACGTCGCGAGCACGTCGCGAGCACGTTGCGAACACGTCCTAATGGCAACCTCGTTAAGCCTTTATATATTTGTCAAGAGGATTCTTAAATGGCATTACTTACCATTGTCGAGCTATTGAAAGGAACGTTTCTGCTTTCACGCGCACCTCTCGTTCAAACAAATTCGACCTTTTCTTATCAAGATCTTAAGGAATTGTAATAATATCTAATAGGCGAAACGCTTGCATTTCATACTCTTCTATTCTCTTTCCTTCCCCCTTAATGTAATGAACATTCTTCCCCATTAAAAGTTCGTTTGGAAAGAGATGCAACAAAGACATTTCCTCGTTCGTACATACGAACATACTTATCGAAATGTTCGAATCAGAGATAAAAAGGATCTTTGAGAAACGTTCGATGGACCCTGGTTGTGGTAACCATGGTCATCTCCGAGAAAGTAACTTGATGGTCTATTCACCGACACCTTTGCGTGCTTCGTTCGAAGTCTCTTCGAATACGCGTTTATTACGCATTCGCGTCGTTCACGGTGATAGGATTTCCCTTGCGCCAGAGTTTTTAGCGCATAATAATATCGTGACGAGATGTTGACATGCATCTATACGAGCATATACGTAGATAGCTGTACATAAGTCTTGTAAAATCACAATCAGTATTACGAAGATGCAATGCGAATAAGATCTCTAGTAATGTGGATTATGATGCGATACTCGTCATAAAAGGAACGTTATATGTTGCATATGTGTGTCCTTATTAAAAAAAAAAAATAAAAAAAAAAGAAATAAAATTGTTACGTTCGGCTCGTAAGTCGATGAAGCGTCGGGTAAAAGCTGTACTTTCTCGTGACATCTTTTTCTCGAGGAGTAAGGTAATAATGATTACGTCTTGCGAGAGTTCGCGAGACACGCGAACGCTCTCATATGGCACTCTCTTCCACGAACGCAGAACACGCTTCGACTCTCTTGAAACAGAATATGTAGCCATTTACGCGTACCTTCGCGCAAACTCAACAAAAGATACGAGTAAATGAGAAAGTCGATAGACCTTGTTCATTTATTTAACGTTTCCTTCAAAGAAAGGGTTAATTACGAATTAACTTATTGTTAAATGTTTAACGAGCAGCAGTCACTTGTAATTTGGAATGTGAGCAATGTTCACGCGAGTGAAGGTAAGAATCCGAAGTGAGAGGAAGAGTAAATGAGAAAGACACGAATTGTTGTTTAAAAACAACAAGTACATAATACAAGTACCGTCTTCCTTGAAATTCCTCTTCAAACTGAATCATTGTCATCTATGAAAGTTCTTTTATTCAATGTTGTTTATATAACTTTTCGAAGGTTGTATATGTGTGTAACGATTATAATATTTCTAATTAAGAGAATTTAAGATTATAACATTTTAATTTGAATATTTTGTTTGCCAGTTATTTTATTGAATGTTGTTTATATGACTTTTTAGCATTCATATTACTTCATATAATTCCATGTATATATTACATATGTACATAAGTACGTAAAACGTAGAACAGGATGCAAGGCCCATAAATGACGTTGGAAACGTGGACACGTCGGAATTAAAGTATCACGGAGAAAAATGCTTACGAGGTTCGCTCCTCTCTCTCTCTCTCTCTCTCTCTCTCTCTCTCTCCCTCATTATGTAGAACGATAAGTTAACGGAGACGCGATGGCGAAGCTGACAGGCAAGGATTATAATGGAATGATGCATGATGCTTGAAGGAAAATTATATCATCGAGAGCTGTGCGCGCAACGGGTCGTTACCGTAATCGGTATGACCAGCGTTGTCTTTGATACAACGACGTCAATCTTTCCTTAGTCCCTATGATAACAAGGATTAAATCTTCATTTAGACGATCGAAAGTTCTCAGTAAGGACAATGAATATATTTATAATAGAAAAAAAGAAGGGGGAGGGGGAAGGGCGGGGAAAGGAAAAAGGGAAAATTGTGTGGTCATTGACGGACAGCCCTTAGCTCCGCTTTAAATCTAACTTGACGGCTGACAAAGATCCAGATCCTTCATTCCGTTAACCACTTAGTCAGCGAAGCAACGCGCCGCTGCTCGCCAAGATTCTTATCTCTCTCGTGTTTGTCGGGACTTGTCGCTCGTTAAGGACACTCTAAAAAGGAGGACGTGGAGGATGGAAATGCTCGCTCAAAGGAAAGATCGTCAGAGGTAGAAAATCTCGACCGTCGTTGCTAACTGAGAATAGGAAAATCACAAAATATATTTATTCCCGATCCGGAAATTTTCTACGACGTCGATCTCACGCTAAAGACGGCGCTAAAGTGATCGATCAAGCGACTCGCCTCGGGCTTACGCTTCCTGCTTTGAACACCAACAATTACCCTTCCTCTTGAATCCTACGATAGCAGCGTTGCTACGTTCGAGAAGAGTCAAGGAATTCGTTCTTCCTCGAAAGGAGATCCAAAGATGACGAAGGGAGAAGGGAGAAGCATCCTTTGGAGCGCACAAGGAATCAAAGGAACGTCGAACGAAGGGGAAAGAGGAGAGAGAGAGAGAGAGAGAGAGAGAGAGAGAGAGAAAGAGTTACCCTCGGGGGCACGGCATAAATCCCTACGGACAGACAGCATGTTCGACTAATTACAGATCCCTGATTACCGAAGGACCACGACTCGCTCGAATAATAAAGAAAAAATAAATTAATAAAGCGTTAATATCGCAACCGGCCCATCTCTACGATAAAAAAAAAACTTCTTTATTAATTTATTGTGATCGAGATCCGATAAAGAAGCCGATCGCGCATAGGGGTTAAACCACTCTTGCGTGCGTTGCGTTGCGTTGCGTTTTGCGATTGGCAGGGATCGAAAAACCTTCTAAAAAGGGCATTTCACGGTGCGATCTCGAGTAGCGCACGAAAATTAATCGACGATCTTAATAACCGTGGCCATTCAAAGCTATTCGTCTCCGCCTCCCTGTCGTTTCTCATTACCAAGCGCAACTTCCTTTCGCAAAGGACTCTCTCTCTCTCTCTCTCTTTAAGATGGATTATTTATTTTCGCGGTAGTAGATCCACCTAATGAACTGTAGCAAAAGCGGCTTTCGGATGCGTGCGGGGGCGTTTTCACAAGCAATTAATGCGACCTTAAAGGGCTTGCCGTAGCCTTCGCTAGAACGAAACCACCACTGGCGTTCGACGTCTTCAATTTAATCGATCACACCGATACGATCCGACGCCTGCCTTCCGATGCCTTCCGTTCGCGTGCCAACTAAATTGCCTAAACTATTGTTACCTCTTACCGTTGTTCATTTATTTGATTATTAGACAATGTCGAGTTAATTTCTTCCTATAGCTAGCAACACCTCGGGGAAAATTTGCGTTGGAGAGAAGCTGCTAGGAAAGATATATTTTCCTCGTTCGCATGAAAAGGCTCATAAACTAATTACCATTAAACGTACACCAACCCGTCCGTATTAAATTTTGATGTTATCTACGGCAATCGACGATTAATTTCATTACTCTGCCAAGTCTCATACCCATAATTACCTTCGTGCCGATGTCTCGGCTTCACTTTGCTTCGGAATAATGGTTAAAAAATTGCTCGAATACATTCGCGACTCGAATGAAATTGTCACAGACTCCTTGAGCAGACGTTGAAATAGAAAGAGAGAGAAAGAGATAGGGAGAGAACAGTTTACGCGCCGGTGGTACGATGTTTCAAAGGCACCGATTCCGGATCGTTAATGAGTCGGAAACGCGTTCTTATAATGATTGAGGTATCGAAGCTAAAGTAACAAATATCAAAGTTAAATTGAGAGAAAGAAAAAGAGAAAGAAACGGATCCTCCATCACCTCTTCTACCAACTTATAGTCGCAGTAATATTCTATTAAAGTAATAGCCCTCCTTATAGGCCGTCGTGAAGAGTAGCGGAGCAACAAATTTCTTATAGGCAATGTAAATCGAGCCACAAGTCCTGGGTAGTTAGACTATTTAGCCAATTAGTAGAATGCGACCGGTTTCCTCGTTCGCAATAACGAATCTTCGATATTTCTTCTTCTTTTCGATCAACGTACATCCTGTTTGAAAATATAAGTAACATCCGTAAAATCATTTCTTCGTAGAATCGTCGCAGAATCGTCGCAAGCTCGACACTCTACTCTCGCCAAATAGCTGGAAAATGTTGTTTATATCTTCAGCGCAGTGGGTAGTCGCGAAATGACATTCCTTGAATATTACTATTGCTGCGACTCTCATTTTACCTACGCAAAAACGATCGAAAAAAGGAGTAGGAGGAAGGTTGGCACGCGCGTACAAAGAATGGTCGACTTTATCGCTAACGTTTTACGTTATTTCCTCTAAAACGTCGGTGTGTGCGTTTGAAATATCGCGAGTTTGCGCCAAAATTTACGATAAAATCGCGAAGAATATGATGACTTTTCGAAAAGAATACTCGAGGGAATGGCTGTGGTACGAGGACAGCGTTCGAGCGCGTTCCAACGTCGGACCCAAAACGATAATGACTCGACACTCGAACGAGTCGCTCGATATGAAGTACTCGTGGGGACAGTAAGGCTTATTCATAAGAAGCTAATTCGAGTCGGAGGTATGCCACTCGATTCGTTAAAAAGAATAGCTTCGACCAGACAGACATGTCTTTGCTTTTGCGTGCCGCGAGAGAAAATCAATCGATGCGCGAATCATCGTAAATTCGCGTCGAACAACCCTGACGCGACTAGCACGAAAGCCGTTTCGGTCCATCGGCTGAACATAAAAATGTCAGAAATGTCAGTTGCAAAGGAGAACGGAGCATAACGATCGAGGCCCCAAAAGAAATCTTTTCTCCTGGAGGAGAAGAGAGAGAGAGAGAGAGAGAGAGAGAAAGAGCTTTCCATGCTTACGATAAAGATGTGCTACGTGAGAGCTCGGACGTTCCCAAGATTATCACGTTCGTTTCCTCTTGGAAACGACGATGATCCTGCTTACGCTACTACGTGACTACGCTAAGACTGATATATGGTTCCGCGTTCTAATGCCGATATTGTTCTTCCTTCTTTTTCTTCTTCGTCTGCGTGGTTCCAAGCAGAAAAAGAAAAGGGAAGGGAAGAAAAGAAGGATGTAGCGAGGTATAAACCCAAAGCATTATCCCATTGCCATCAGCGAGCCAACTTATATACATGCATACACCTAAAAGCGTCTATCTATGTAGTTATTTACGCGCATAAAAAGAGAAGCCCAGAGTTAAAAGAACGAAAAAAAAGGTAAAGAGACAAAAGCCGTTTCGAGGGCCGCGAAAACACACTTGTCCCACGCCATGTGGCTGTAAACAAGGGATTTCGCGCTCCTCTCCGCGAAATAAACGCGTGGCTCACCCACGCTTCATGAAATCCCCATTGTTACGCGAAGGCGTCGCGTGCTGCGTGGCAAATGTACTCGCACCTTCATTCTGCTTTATTACCTCGACCGAGTTTTGTTAAACGAAAGATGGATATCCGCTATCTTTCGAGAATAAGGAAAAATGTCGTCTTTCATCGATCATTCCTGCCAACTATCTCCTCGTAACTTTAATCGGATTGAAGCAAAAGACTTGGGTTTTGGGTTGAACGCAGCTAACCCAGAGTGCCGATAAATCCTTGTCCCTCGGTGACAACGCTTGACGATCCCACAGCAAAACCAACTACTGCGTATACGCGTAAATCAGACGGGGACCTCAAGTTCGGCTTAACGCTAAATTTACTGCCGTATACCGTACCAACCACCTTCCAAATGCAAACGTTTACAAACGGCAGAACCTCTGCTAACATTTACGATCCTTTTTCGATTACATCCTACGAGATCATTGATATTGCTCCGAAAATTGTAGTTCGTTAGAGCGAACGAAAAGATTCCGATGACATCGAGCAGATATAGAACCCGGCTTGCCGGATTAAAGCCTTTGAAATTTGAATAAATTTCATCGTCTTGGTCTCGCGCGCATCGCCAAGATCGATTCGGATCTGTGGCCCTCCGTTTGCTCGTTGGTTGGTAGGCTTAACGCGAGTTAATATGTTTATCGACGTTCGTGATCGTTGCCAACCATTCGTCACGTCTTCGTGCTCTTTGTATAGGTAGTACTCGCACACTTGTAAGCATCCGTAAGTACCTGCGTCGTGTCCTTCCTAAGGGAAATGCTGTTGCTGTTGCTGCTGCTGCTGCTGCTGCTGCTGCAAGCTTGAAAAAGACGAATGGTAGACAAATATGGGCAGGACGGTTTCTCTATGTGCACTTCCCATTACCGTGGCACCCACGCGGCGGACCAGAGAAATGCGTCGTAGGTACTTAATGGATTCTTGAGATTGAATTTATCTGGGCGTTCACTCAAAGTCTTACCGATTTAACCGACATGAATCCAATGCAATATCGATGATATTACGATGATATCTATGATCATAGAAACGAGGTGCCTAATGACAGGACAATAAGACAAAGTTGTTGACGATTCGACGACGTCTTCTGTCGAGGTTCACGCGTGAATTATATATCGATTCGAGTATATATGATTAGCGTCGTTTTTACTAAATGAAAAAGAATGAAAATAAATAAGGAATTAAGAAGCAATACGAAAGGAGCAATACGAATTGTGGATATTTTAAGCGTTACGTCCCACGTGTCGAATGTTGCACGTAAACCAGAATGCGTAACTTGTTCTGCAGGAACCACCGGCCGTTGCGGCCGTTGCGGCCGTTTCCCAATGGAATAAAGCCTGGCATGAGATCTCGTACCGGTTTTCCAAATATGACCTAATCCAGTCATCGTATCGTAACTCAGTCCGCGCCGTTTGTTCCAGGAGGCCGCTCGGCCACGCGTCAAATATGCAAATCGGAATGTACAATTTGTCCTTCTTTGCGATCGAATTCGATAGCGTCTACACGACGACGAAGAAGAGAAAAATTCAAGTGCCGGTAGATCGAATGCGTATTAAAGTCATCAATTCGCGACAACGCAGCGCCGTAAAGAGATATCAACCGAGTTAAATCATCGATTTACGAATTACCGAAGACAGTATTACATTTATACTTACAGTATTGTAGTTGAACGATCGTAAAGGTACCTACGTACAACGTTGTGCTTGCTAGAAAATCAATGAATTCACTAAACTAACATTAAGTCTGAATAACGAGAGATAAAGCTATAGGGGTGAAAATAAAGGAACGCCATATTACGACTTCATTTAGCAAGCTTGGATACGAAATATTAAGTGACTTCTTTCCTTCGTATCGTTCGTTTAAAAATGACTGACGCACTCTTGCGAACGCGAAGACATCGAAAAGTATTTCTCTTAGGCCTAATGGCGGTAGTAATCTTACAAATTAAAGAAGCTGCACGCATGAGGATGAAAAGTTCGTGAATAAGAGAAGATGCTCTGGAACGCTGAGTAGAGAAGGAAAACAAGTAAGGAAGGCGAGGAGGAACGTCGTAACGTAACTCAGTGCCGGACCGTTTCTTCCACGACGTTGTAGCCACGTATCAAATATGCAAATGCGAGTACATAATTTGTCTCGTTGTTTTTCGCTCGTTCTCTTTCTTTTCTTTTGGCCCCAAAAAAAGAAAACCATGTACAATGCGAGATTGAGAAAGAGAGAAGGGGCCTTTTGCTCAAACAGCTCCGCTTTTGATCTGCTCCGGAAGTGCGCGCTCCTCGAGAATATATTTATAGTTTGTAGAGCGTGCATGTGACAAAAAAGATGAAGAGGGGGAGAGAGAGAGGAAGGATGCAAATATCCAACTGATAATGCGCTCCCCTTCGATGTATGCTTCTCTATTATTCCGTCCGATATCTTCTTGTCCTATCCTCGACAATTTTTCGTACGAACCAATCCAGTTTTGGAATTACCTCTTTATCGCTTATTCCACTCTCTCTCTGTTTTATCCTTCATCATGTTTGCCTTTATGTACACACCGTTGCGTCGTTCGCTTTCACGCGCTTCAACGCCGTGCGCGATAACTTAATTGCCGCACGAAATTATCTGATTGGCAACTTGGCCCCGAGCTTCTTGGGAGACTAAGAAAGAAAGAGATAATACACTTTCCTGCTGGTTTTCTTCTCGAGCTTGTAATTTCGAGCGAAAACCAAAAGAGAGATAGATAGATAGAGAGAGAGAGAGAGAGAGAGAGAGAGAGAAATTTTCCAGAAATGATTTTATTTATCTGAAACGAGTCGAGCCACGAGATAATAAAGTTTCTTTAGAGCGGGATGAGAATACGAGATCAAAGTTGGTACAGGGAGAACTGTACTGGCGCGGAAGATGTTATTACCGGTATCGGCGTGATGCTATTGTAAAAGGGAATTTAAATCAAGGTCCACAACTGGAGAGAAACGCTTCCTGCTCGTTTGAAACCAGTATCGAGGCAATATTCGACAACCACCTACGCGTACCCCCGTGGAGAAAGTTGCCCTTCGCGCGCGATTCAATTTATTGCTATCGTTGCGCTCTCGCTAAAATATCATCCACGAGGAATCCCATCGCCCTTCTTAATTTCTTTCTTCCGAGTACGAGGACTTGCAAAATTTGAAATTAAAATGTTCGTAGCGATAAACCACGCGGCAGCGGCGGACCATTGCCGCCTGGCAATACGCGAGAACATTCCTTCGAATGTTTCTTTTACGAAAAAAAAAAAAAAAGGAAAAAAAGAAAAAAAGAAAAAGAACAAACACGTTTTCGAGAAGAGGAGAGAAAGAAAATGTTGTATCGATCGAAGAAGCGTCGAATTCGTCCTTTCTCACGACCACCAATGCTTCCGAATAATCACAGAAAGATCTTCGCAAGGATCGAATATAATATAAGTTCCCCCTAAGGATCGTTTCGCCGGCACGAGATGAAGACATTTAAGCTCGAGCGAGCACACAGTCGTCCCGTAAATTTCCCAAGAGCGGCAGATACGATCGCGGCCGCGAATAATTTCTGGATCGGTCACGGTCTCTCCCTGATCTTCGCCCGTGCCAAGCACCCAAGTATTATGATAGGATAGGTAAAGGGTTGAAAGTCGTAGAAAAAAGAAAAATGATAAGTTAAAAATAAGGACTCTTAGGACTTATTACGGCACGAATTGGCGATGCCAAACGTGAAACGAAAGAGGGGGTAGGGTGGACTGGTCAAGAAATTCCATTAAGTATGTAAAGTAGTATCCTGAACAACGCGTCTCCTCCGAAATAAAACGGACAGTCGGACGTTCGCGCGCGAGCGTGTCTTTCAGTCCGCTCGTAAATCGCTCGTGGGTGGAGGCCTCGAGAAGAAGAGAAAAGAAATTTCCCAATGGCTAGCACGAGGACTCAGCAGACGCGCTCACACGGAGAAACTAAGGTATACACGCATATATACAGCAGCGCGCACCATAACTTCTGTGCCTTTTACGAGGAGAACCGAGAGATAACGGACACCGCCTCTCTCACTTTCTTTTTCTCTCCATCCTCTCTCTTTTTCTCCGAGATCTTGACGGCATGGCGTGGCATGGCGCGGCATGGCGTAGCATGGCGCGTTCCTCTCCCAGAAACCGTAATCAGCACGGAGAGAGAACACATTCGACGGAAGCGCCTTCCTTTCTTCGTCGTAAAGCCTCGACCGTCGTACACCCATATCCCCGAGCGGTGTACAAATTGTCTTAACTAGAGGATGAACCAATTCCCCATAGATCGTTTCGCCCTACGGTTCCAATATTTTTATTTGACACGCGTTGCCTCGTTAAATCGCTATGAAAAAACGTACAAGAGAAACGTAATATAATAGATAAAAGTTAATAGTAAATAGGTCGATCTCAGTTAAGGAATAAAATAATCTACTTTGGAGGAAACATGAGCAATAGAAAGATGATAAGCTTTACCTCGAATCTTTTTGTAGATCCAGTTCATTACGTTATCCATAGTCGTTTGATATTACGAGCATTTTACGATAGGTTCGTTAAGATTACACGTTACTCGTTACTCGTTACTCGTTACTCGTTATTTAGCGTCGACATTTCTTTTCTTCCAGTCGTGTGACATTGTTCTAGCCTTCGGCTCTTTCTCTTGATAATTACCGAACGTATAACGGACAAATGTTGCAAGAAAGTAAGGTAGATGGATTCTTAAGCATTTTCGCGTTGTACGAAATAGGATAAGTGGCGTCAACCCTTGGAGCGACACCGCGTCGCTCGAGTGGTGGTACATGCACGCTCTCTCCGTTTCTCTCTATTCGGATAGGTAAGCTTTGAAGGCGTCATTACGTGCGAACGACATCCCACTTAAGTGCTCCATTTATATCCCGAGAAGCATAGTACCGTGCACGTAGGAATTTATAAGCTATAATATTGCTACCATGGTAGTAAAGCGTAGCAGTATATATCAGCACCGCGAAAATGATCACCCCGTACATAAGACGTGCATATCGCAGGATTTTATTGCCATCGCAACGATCCTCGCTTGTCGCTTTTCTATATGGAGCAACGAGACTACGAAACTAGTTCGTATAACTACCTTCAAAGCCTCTCCTCCGCCTTATGTTCGTCCTTCATTGTCAATATTATTCCACCTAACATATTCCAATCGCGTATCGAGAAACAATGATTCCCGAAGGATCAACCGTACTGGAAAGAGATACAAGCTCGCGCATGTTAACGACTTAATCGCAACAATATATCGACGATTAACGAGTTGCATCGACGAGTTGCATCGACGAGTTGCATCGACGAGTTGCATCGACGAGTTACATCGACATAACAACAACCACGCTCGATTCTTCTACTTCGACCTTTTTATCTCGCAATCACTTCAAAAGGTTAAAGTCAATCGAGAAGCTTTGCGAAATGAGCAATTAAAAGTCCAAATTGAGATGAGAAATAAGGTCGTTTATTTGCTCGTTCGTCTACTTTGTCTACTGGGTGCGTCTCTTGGAAGACCTTGCAAGGTATTCGCAAAGGGACCTAGACGTGCGACGCGTGGGCGTGCCACGCGACCGAACGAGTTTCTTCTTCTCTTTCTTCGAGCTTCCAGGATGCTTGCGAGATACCTTTGCCGAGCTATCGGCAACCGTCATGGACTACGATCCTTTGAATATTCGATCAAAAACAACGACACAAGTTCTCCCGTGTATCGATTAAATCCTTTCCACCAATGGAATGTGTTTTTCGAGTTTCCTTGGATATACGTGCTGGTCCGCTTCCTAGACGACTACTAATTATAGCGCCATTTTATGCGGTTTTGCTCCGATATCGAGAAGATGTTTAATGAGCGTCATTACCGGACAAGGCGCTTAAATTCCATCCAAAGAAAATTAATTCTCTCCTGCTGAGGAATTATTCGTAATTATTGGTGATGCTTTAAATAGTACTCTTCTTGAAGAAGAATATTGCACGATGGGAAAAGCGCATCGACTTTGGCCAGAAACTCTTTCTCGCGAATTAGTCTTTGTTATCACGAAGGGGAAGAATCATTAGTGCGAAACGTCTTGCAAGGACGTACTCGTCCAATGTGTAAATCAGATATTTTATTTCGTCACGGCGAGTTAGTCAGCGGTGCCAGTTGGATGGGGAAAAAAAATAAGAAGAAGAGGAAGGGACAGCTCACGGCAAGATGCGTGGGTGGTAAAACTGGTAGATGAGAAACACAAACATTGGAAATACGGAGAAGCGTTACGAAGCGACTCGGTGCCGTCGAAAAGTCACGTTCGCGCAACCTTCAATCGCCAGAGATTCTGTAAATCTTGGATTTTATCGAAATTATATCACCGATTGCCTCTTGGAGTCTCGCAAGTGGTATTTGCCAACGAAATGGAAAGATCGAATCCTTTGCCTTTGCCTTTGCCTTTTCCTTTTCCTTTTCCTTTGCCTTTTCCTCTTCCTTTTTCTTTCGTTCGACTTTATCTGTAGCTCCTTGGCCCTTCGCTTCCCTCGACATATATCTCGCTTTTGCGACCAAATATTTGCGTATTCATCGGCGAACGTAGTAAAAGCAAACGTGAAGGTATAAAGTACCCGAGCGAGAAGGAAGGAGCATGGATTTTCGGATCTCTTCAAATTTATTCTCAATAAATATTCGCTTATTGGTATTCCAGGAGCAAGCAATCGTACACGCTGCGCTTTGTACCAGCCGCAATACGACTGTCGCTAATTTTTTCCACTTGGATTATTTATGCGACATGTGCGATTTCTTCTTCATATTCTCAATGATCGAAGCAAAAGTTTAGATTTTCATAGGCGTTTGATGATATTCCAAATCTCCGAGGTGGCTCGATCAAAGTGATCTACCCAGCCGGTTTAGAGTTTCCACGAAGAGCGAGCGACTCGACACAGGTCGATACAGGGCCAAATTAATATTCAATCTCGGCTAAGATAAAGGTATATTGGGAACACGCGCCTTATCGCTAATGTTTCTCTGTACGAGATAAATTTTACGAATTAATTAAGCAGCAACGTTATGTACCAACGTTTTTTGCCTCGCTCGCGCGGACCCAGACCGCGTGTGTTAGCGATAAAAGCTACAGCCTTTGATATTTATTTGCCTCTACCATTGAGCTCGAAGAAAAGAAACTTAAAGACAACACGAAGAGACGGACGAGACGGACGAGACGAGACGAGATGCGACACGACAAGTCGGACGGTTACTTTGAAAGGTACTCTTTCAAAGGTACTCTTTCCTTTCCTTCATACCTAAAATATATTGGCAACATCGATAACGTCTATCGAATGCCGTGATCGATCGTTATCGAGGATAAATGGCATAATATTATGACCGAGTTTTATAAGATCAATCTTCAACCGCGCTAGAAGATTTTTAAGTCTCACAATTTAGGAGAATTTGGTGGAGCCAACCAATACTAATACACGGATACGTGTCGATGTATATCGTGGGAATTTTGTCGTCTCGTAACAAGATACCAAAGTTCTTCGTCCTACGATCGCGTGACTCTATAAAGTCCCATTTCGTTCCATCTTAAGAGGGTCAAGATATGTCTCTGGAACATTATTCAAGACTCGGAGAGAGAGAAAAAAAACTTCGTCTCCTTTTCGTTCGATAAGAAAGGATCTCGAGTGCATTCTTTTCTTTTTTTGTCCATTTTCGGTTGGTAGGTGCGAATTTTTGCATCCGGGTGTGGCGAACTTGGAATGGCGGATGTTTAAAAAGAAATATTAGTAAAATCGTAGCGGTCGAATCGCGAGCGTCTCCTCCGAGCTCGAAGCCACCACGAACGAAGCCACCACGAAGCCGAAGGCGGCTTTCGTTCCGGACCGACTGGTTCTGTTTCTCTCTTGGCGCTCTCTCGGCGCTCGATCGGCCACATTAATCATATTGCGAACGACGCCGCGCCTCTCTTTATTTATTCACCCTCTCTCTTCCTCCGAACAACTCGCTGGATATCTTCCTCACCGCACACACAACTTTGGTTGCATGACTGCTGCTCACTGATCCTGACTCGCTAACAGACACCAGTTACCCTTATCTTCCTTCTTCCACCGTGCGAAAGCTCCTATCGAGCTATTTAATCCGACCTTGCAATGGCAGTACTATGCAATACTCTTGGCATATTATTTTTCTCTTGGGCGTACTTTGAACTTTGGAAGAAGCTGGAAAAGCGGCGAGCGCGCTAATAAGAGTGGGCGAGATTATTTATTGGCCATCGATGGAAAGACTTACGCGCGCGCTCGACCGAGCCAAGATTACAGGCTATCCGTGCTAACAGGATGGAAGAATCCCTCGGCAAGAAAAGGACGGGTCGATTTGTAAAGCCAAAGAATTTGGCAGAGAAGGGTAATGATTCTGATGCTGCTGGATACGCCGACAAAATAGAGTGGCCAGGAGCGACTGGAAAATTGATTTTTTGAAAAATACAACCACGCCCGGGGTTGCTTCTGTGAATCGGTGACGGCGTTAACCATCAGACTCGATCATTTCTACCTTCCTTCCTTCCTTCCTTCCTTCCTTCCTTCCTTCGAGAACCCTCAAGCACCGCCGATAAATTCAACAGATTACAAAAAAGAAGCTACGAACTCGAGCATCGGAGCCGAGGAATGTCGACCATCGATGCCGAGAAAAGATGCCCTTTGCAAATACATATGTCGCTATTGAAAATTCCCCCTCAAATAAGTATTCGCGTTGAAAGAACTATCACCGAATGAAATATCATACAAAGTCCGAGCGAAAGATAATCTCCAATTAAATCCTTCTCGACTTATAAATAATCGAATCGATGGCAAGGAGTCGTCGCAGTCGTCGTCGTCGTCGTCGTCGTCGTCGTCGTAGCTTATCGATGACTTTCTCGATCCAAATATTATCTCTAACTCTCAAAGCACGCTTATCGTGCTTCATCTACCAGCTTACTAATCGGACGAATTATACAACAACGCATTAATCATAGTAATGACACGAGAGAAACGTAAAGACGTACACCCTAAGCATGGACGTTTTATTCGTGGAAAAATAAAACGACTACCTAAAAAGGTAACGAAGGAGAATGAAGTAGCTAAGATGCCCGGGACCAAAAAGTTTCAGATAAAAACTATCTCTTTCTCTTCTCCTTCTATGGTCACACGTATTTGAACATACACACACACACACACACAAAGCCGTTTCTTCGCAATTATGTTTGTATTCGCAGACCTGGAAGCCTTCTGTCCTCTTCTTTCAGCCTTCAACACTCATTTCTCCTTCGCGTTGGAATAAAAAAGGAAATAAAAAGAGATGGAAATAAATTTGACGAGTCTCATCAGTGATCTGTAAAGCACAGTGTTTCCCAAATGTCCGCCACACGCGATGACAGAAGAAATATACACGGTTCTCTAATCCCGACAAAAACGAAACGACTGTGAACGATACAGGGTATTTAACTAATCGCAGCTTTTTAATCTCCTTCTTTCTTTTCTCGCATAGGCCATTTATCTTCCTATCAAGCGTCACCTACTAAACTTACTAAACAACTATCTTTCCTTCGAATCATTTGTATTTTTAGATGGAAATTTCAGGATGAAGCGTTCGACGAAAGTGAGCCGTCCGCCGTTCGCCGTCCGCCGTCCGCCGTCCGCCGTCCGCCGTCCACCATCCATATGATCCATTTGGGAGAGGCCGAAAGAGTGTGCCAGTAACAAGATACTCACCGGTGCGGCGCCCACTTTGGGAAACACTGTTCTAGATGCAAAGGAAAAAAGGCAAAGGTTTCGCCCACGCCCGAGGAGGAACAACTTGATACAACGGAGCCGTCTCGCTTACAATCTAGTCCTTATAGAATCCTTTTGAATCGAAGAGAGAGGGAGGGAGAGAGGGAGAGAGGGAGAGAGAGAGAGAGAGAGAAAAAGGCAAAAACAAAGGCAAAGAAAGGAACGAGAACGAGAAAGACAAAGTAGAGTCGGTAGAATAAAGAGATGAGAAAAGAGAAGAAGGGAAATACTCTGTACGGCGTACACAATGGAGAGTCGGAAATTCGAGACGATGCAACGAGAGAAGCATCTTCGGTAATGATGCAGCTAGAGATCTCACTCGGTGGACGGCTTTGTGGCAAGAAACGAACAAACAAATGGACACAAAAAAACAAACCTACGCGTGAACGAACTGAAACTTGTTTACTTTTTTCTCTATCTTGCTAACTATATTAATGATTAAATTTAATAATCGATGTTGAGACGATGTGAAGGAAGCCTTAATCGTAGATTTCTTAACGCTCCCTAACATCGAGATGCTCCTTTGAGTCGAACTGAAACGAACTGCACGGGTCAATCTCGTTGAAGGATCTAACGGAAGAAGATCCTTGCGTGGCCTCTGTTATATTTATAATTCAAGTTTGCTTTCGAGACCCCGAGGAAGTTTCGAACGTTCGACCCGACGAAAGATCAAAAATCGTCCAATCTTGTTTTCTATCGACAAAATGATACAAACCTGTTGGCTATTTGAAAGACTCGAGAGGCGAGACGAGGCGCTTCGAGATCGGCTGCGTGATTTAAGGGACGTCTAGGATTGTAATGGAGTATAAACGTGACTGTGGGGGTGTGGCAAGAGCAGGTCGACCACATTTTGGAATCACTCGGACGAGTTGTAAGCCTTTGAACGCAAGACATTTTCTCGACGTTTAATTGTGATTTACGATACGTTCGACGCGAACAACTTTCTTCTGTTCTTCTTTTTTTATTCTTTGAACGAGAGGAAAGAATTCTTCTCGTTTAAATGCAATATTTCCAACATATAGCAGCCATTCGGTATGCAAAAATCTAAATGATTCATTTGATACGCGAAGAAAACGTTTTCGTACAAAAAAACATCGATAGACCAACGGAAGATGCCCACGTGACGTGAATCAATGCCCACGCCGTTCATGAAAATGTATATTTCATTATTACAAAACGATTCGCGCCAAAGTACCAAAGGATTGTAAATAAAGGGGGGGGGCAAAGAGAGGATATAATGAAGAGATCTTCCCTATCCTTGCAGCACAACTCGTCATGGAACACGAAGAGGAGTTTCTACTTTTCTCTGCTTTTCATAGACGCAATAAAAATTGAATCATAATTGAATGTATTCTTGGAAAAGTCTGGCTGGTTCTCTCTTGAAACGTATTTCACTGGCATCTAGGAGAATTTGTTTCTCTTCTAAAAGCGTACTACTCCTATACTTCCCACTCGAAGTGAGGACTAAAGGGTTCGATTGTTACAAAAGCGATCTATCTTTTCTCGCGCGTTTATATCTCTTCTATCGGCAAGATCAGAGAAGAAACGGTAACATCTGTGAAAGCGGGAGATCGATCGATTGAAAGAGAGAGAGAGAGAGAGAGAGAGAGAGAGAGAGAAAGAGAGAAAAATCGATTCTCGATCGTGAGTGGTTGGGAGCGCGCGCGCGCGCGTGCCCAAGCTCCCTCTTATTACTCCGACAAGCTGTCTCCCCATCGTAAAAGCCAGCTGTATGTAAGTGCGGCGTGTGCACGATGGGAGCCGGTACGTTGATGCAAGGATCGTGGGTGTCGGTCCCACGCGTCTAGGTGGGGCCCGTCCTCCTTCCTTCCTTCCTTTCGTTTCTTCTACTTCTCTGCATCTCTTTCTCTCTTGGCTTGCTATCTACCTACCTACCTACCTACCTACCTACCTCCCTACCTACCTCCCTACCTACCTACCTACCTACCTACCTACCTACCTACCTACCTACCTATCCACGTATCTACCTATCTCTCTTCCTCGGCTTCTCTCGCTCATCTCTCTTGGACCCTAGTCATTACATATATGGAAGGTGGAAGGCACGGTCTTCCAAACGCGATCCAAACGAGTCTTCGTGATGCCGTCGTGAACTCACGAGAAAAGTATTTTTTTTCTTCTTCCTTTTTTCCTCCCGACCAACCGTCCGTCCGCCTTTTCTTTTCTTTTCTTTTCTTTTTTTTTTATTTTTTTTTTAAGTGAAACTTCTTTTGGGAGGATACCGAAAATTTTCAAGCGAGTCAAAGGTTGAGGAAGGAATGAATAAATAATATCAATTTTGACTAGATTAATAGAAAATAAAATCAAACGGAGGAATAAATGTTTGCAGTTCCGTCGATTATACGAATAAGCAAAACTTTGAAAATTTGCAGATTGGTGCAAATTACGATAATACGCCGTGACTCGATACTCGTGAGAGAAAAAAAGATAAGATGATTACACGCGACGTAACACCACCTTGCCGATCGATCACATAGGTCAAATTTGTATAAAAAGATGAGAAGAGGAGAGAAAGAAAGAGGAAGGAAAGGGCGCGAGTATCGCGGAAAGGTCTCGACGACAGCTCGCGTTACGCCTGGAAGCAGATCTCTTTGCGGTCTCGTTCGTACTTTTTCTTATTTTCCTTCGACGAAAAGGAGACTTTAGCCGTCTGTTGGTGTACGAGCGTAAACATATGCAGATTGCCGGGTGGCAGCGTGTCCCCAAACTTTGCGTGCAAGATTATACACTTCGGAACGAGATTCCAGGACGCGAAAGAAAAAGAAAGGGTAGAAGGAAAGAGGACGATAGGGAGGCTGTGGAATCGCGATGCTGCCAAGGTGTAGCCAATATTAATAACAGGACATGTGTATCGAGTCTTCTGGAAGTTCGATGCTTCCGTACAACGCCGCCTTTCTCCTCCTACCTGACACGGATGCATTTTATTATGCTTGCCACCTTGTCTCCCCTTCACCCTCTATTCGATCCCCCTACTCTCTCTCTCTCTCTCTCTCTTCAATCATCGAGCGTATTAAATGCGAGCGTCCTCTTGGTATGATCTAAAACGTCGCTATCAAAAGAACCGATTATGAGAAAGAAGGAGCAACACTTGAGGGCGTACTTATAAAATCACACGTGTAAGCGTGGAATGCGGCGAGAAAGCGAACGTGAGAACGAAGAACGAAACAAAGATCAAAAGGGGGAGAGAGAGAGAGAGAGAGAGAGAGAACCATATATGGAGCTACCTTTTATTATTGATAGTTACATGGTTGCGAGGCCAGCAGGGCATGTACGAAATTAATTTCGTACACGAGGAGAGTCCCAATATATTTGAGCGGAATAGTGCATAAATCAGCGATCGAATGCATTAGCTTCCAAAGGACTGCGCGATTATAGCGTTTAAAAGTACGTTGCTTTTGGCGCTCGTGAAAGAACGACAAGACACAACGCTCAAACTAAAGAAAGACAAACGAAGCGTTTGGTACGTTCGTTCGTTCGCTCGCCCACGCGCGCGAATTAAAAACCCTTGGATAAGGCCAAGTCTCGAAGAAACGTGTTGGTCGAGGGAAAAGAAGAAAGACGGAGGAAGGACGAAAAAGAGGAGAGCGTGGAAAAAAGACTCGAGAAGGACCACCCCACCATAATCTCTTGTGGAAGAAAAAGAAAAAGAAGAAGAAGAAGAAGAAGAAGAAGAAACGAACTGAAAAGCGCAGAAACGTGTGGGACGACGAAGCCAGAGGCCCTACGAAATTGGCGCCACTACCTCCACCTTCCTTCCTTCCTTCCCTTCTCCTTCCTTTCTCCTTTCTTTTTATCTCTCTTCTTCTCTTGCTCCTCGATAAAACGACTGTTCACGTGCAATATTCGATTTTTTACAAAGACCCTCTCCATCGGGGAGAATATTCATGGGAGAGTTTAAACCTCGCGGGAAACGATACACTGACGCTCTTAACGAGCCGACGAATATTTTTCTCTTATAATTATCGGTAATTACGTTAACGACTAACATCCCACGGTAAGATTTCTTTAATAAACACTCAATAATTGCGTTGTTACGAGTATATTCTTTTGAATAACTACACGGCTTCTTCTCTTTCAAAGATCATACTTAATCGAAGATCACGCGCATTTTGATCAATTTCATGCGTGCGAAAAAAAGACAAAACAACAAACTATATATAACATGGATATTCCTTTTGAAAGTGAGATTCGCGATAGGCAAGATCGTGAGATAAATGTACCCTAAGCAAAGGTAAGAATCTGATTCTCGATAAAGAACGGTGAAAAGATTTCTGGACATTGTTCATTCCGTACTGGACAAAAAAAGAAAGCGTTACCACCCACTAGAATTGGAATCCAAAGCAATGCGAAGAATTTCGAGGAAATATATCTTGTTCTTTCATAAAATTCCAGCGAAAAGATAACGTAAAAAATCACTTCTCTTCTTCGATGATATTGAATCCGAAATGAAAAAAAAAAAAAAAAGAAGAAAAATGAAGACGCGCGGTCATCGAGATTATAAAAATTCTTCGCCAAGAGCGAACCATGGAGGCATCTTCTACTTTGGTACTCTCCTCCCGCCAATTACACCGTGACTAATGCTCCATGGCCGTGGGCATCTTTTCGAAATTCATCAAAATAAAGTAAAAGTAGCGAAGCATGCGCGGTGGTCTTTTGCCGACCACCGGGAAGAATAATTCATTACGCGTCGTAGAATAGCTCGCGAGGAGTTAGGAGTAGGAAACTCGTACGATACAATTTCGTTAAACGTACGATCTATCACGCGGTATGTTGAGTATAAGAGTTACTACGACATTGTATATCTGCTCGCAAAATATGAACAATGAGAAAATAGAAAATAAGAGACGGTGATATATTCGTTTACTCGCACGCAATGATTATCAACGTAAGCAACAGTAACGAAACAACGACGCTGACGACGACGACGACGACGACGACGACGACGACGTCGACGACGCTGCTGCTTCTCCACTCATTTTTTATATTCCGTACTTTCACAGCGTGACCCATGGCATGCAGTATATACAATAACTTTCTTGCTAATTATAAAATAGTGATACGAGCGCAGTGTGCGTATAAACATGGTAACACATCGAAAAACACGAAGCCAATTATCTGCCGCCCGGTGAGAACGAACGCACGCCCTCTCATAAAGTGCTCGTCGTCCCGTAATTCCACCGAGAAAAAAGAACAATGAGGGAGGGTTAACAATAAGAAATAGTAGGATATCTCAAGTTTGTAAAAATGTTCAACGTTTAACGCCTCTTTCCTCCTAATTGAAACCATTCGAAATTCATAACTCGTATTCAATTGAACGTTATTTGATTATCAAGCAGAGACCTTGTTCCCTGTTATATTTGATGTCCGGTAAAAATGCAGTTGGCGTGGCGTACTCGAGTTATTGAAACGAAGTGTGCAACCTCCTTGAACGGTCGGTCCATTAACGTTATTACAAGTGCGGTGGCAGTGGCGGCTTCGTCAAGTAGAGAAAACATAAGAACGTTTAACTTTAATTTTAATTTAAAATCGTTACCGTCCAATGGAAGGACCACCTACGATCAGTAAGGAGGTCCGCGTCTCGCTTCGAGAGGAGAGAGAGAGAGAGAGCTCAGGACTAAACCGCTGCTGAGAGTTCAGTCGGATTTCGTTTGACTTTTCGACGAAAGATTTAAGTGAATTTAAACTCGATCAAACGATCAAATATTCCAATTTATCAAATTATACTAAATCCACTAAATATCATAAATGTAAGCACTTGCTATTTAACTACTAAAAGGAATAACGGTGGAATAAGAAAGGTAGCATCTAGAAAGGAGATAGATTAATTGTAAAGTAAGATACTTGAACGAATCCTTTTGCCGTGGAAGATCCATCGCTGAACGAGCCACGAGCCAAGGTTCTCCAGGTAGCAGCGTACCCGACTCGGAGGCGGATGGCCATTGTTGGGACCTCCCACTGGGACCGCGACTCCTTGTCATCGCTCACATCGTCTGCGGCGAAGAAACAGTCACAACAGAACACAACACAACACAACACAGCAGAACCGCGAGTGACGAGAAAATGCGTAATTACTTTGCCGTGAATGCACGTGCGCACCTCTTTCCTTCCTATTTCTCTATTTCAAAAGGAGGGAAACAATATTGTCCTTTACTCCTCGTAGTAGGTATCGTATGTACATTATATATGAGCAAGGAATATAATACTCCGCTTTAAACGATGAAACGCTTTTACTCATCGACATCATTAACGAACCGGCGAGAGTAACGTCTGTCGGTAACGTCTGTCGAGTAACATTGATGGTGATCGATCGCAGAATCATAACTCTGTATCTAACTATCGTTCTTCACGAAGAAAATAAAGTTAAGAAATTCCATCGGCGATGATTATTCGAGCCGTTCTTCCTGCGAATTTGGCTTAAAAAAAAAAAAAAAAAAAAAAAAAAAACACGATGCTCGAACTGTTCATATTTCCATCCGGTATCTCGATTAATAACACGTTAGAACGATACGGTAACTAAACGGCGACAAATACGGAGTAGCGGCACTAATACGGAACACCGGGATTTATCGTCCTTACACATGCCTCGATTTATCAAGAAGTACAAGAGCTACCTTCACGTGTATATACGTGCTGCGTCACAGACACACGAAAGAAGAATAATGATCGGCCGTACGAAGCCACATACGTTTAGTAAACCCTGTCGATTCGTTAAACTTATCCTCTACGACTTTGCGATCCGACGATACGTCATAAATAGCCGGCATTCAAATTTACGTAGAGTAAGATCATTAAGGACTTTTAAGTAAATAACTTGAGAATCAGGGTTTCTTTTTTATATATTCTTTTTTTAATGGAGCGGACCGTAGGCGCCAGTACCGTGGAGGATCGTCGCAGAACATAAATCGGCATCCTCGTGACGTATCGCGCTGACTACACGCGAGAAGGACGCATTCGCGGCGATGCATTCGCGGCGATGCATCCGCCTACTTGCACTTGCACCGCCGTGTGCGGGCTCGCGAAAGCATGCGTACACACACTCGACGACTAGATTTGCGAGCGTATTCGAGGCTCTCGGCCTTTAAATCGCAATTTTACACGCATAATTTCGTAGCGTAACGCAACGCAACGCAAACGAACCGAACGCTCTACCTATCTACCTAATAACCATAGATGCAACTTTCCATTTCTTCGGGCAATCCTCTAATTTAAAAGCTCACATTTTCTCTCATTTTGGACGGAAAGCCTAAACTAAAGGTGCGCTTCGTCGTCGTCGACTATCGCCAACACCACCACCTCCGCTTCCTTCGATGGAAAAAGAATTTTGCCCACGTGCAAAACCCTCCACCTACGGGGCTGAAGGAAAGGGTAGATGGCCAATACACAACAATGAACGTTCAGGATTTATGCTGTAGCTCGCGCTAATATAAAAGCCAATTTATTTCGCGTCAGAAAGGGAAGAAAAATACCTCCCTCTCTCTCTCTCTCTCTCTCTCTCTCTCTCTCTCTTACATTTTCGTATACCCCACTCTGCTAGTCACTTTGTCTCAGACTATACACGCTGGACACACCATTCTACAATTTATGCACAATAACTGTGTACAATGGGCAAAATTTATCACGAAAACAATGCCGGACATAGTTTGAATTTATGCGCGAACAGAGCTGCTTTGCTACGGCTAATCGTCGAATTAAAGGGAATGTTACTTTTTAACGATTAGTTCTCTCTCTCTCTCTCTCTCTCTCTCTCTCTCTCTCTCTCTCTTTCTCTTCCGAACAACTCGATCGCGTAAATCATACCGTGAAAGTGAAAGGATAGTAGCCATTGCCTGTAAGGATTATTAACATATCACGTACGCGTTTCAAAATAACTTTTCTAGATAGGGAGTGTAAAAAAAAGTTGATAGGACGATAACATCGTAAGAAATGCGATTCCCACTACGATTTTCCATAACAATCATGTTATTTGGTTAATATAACTTTCCAAAGAGAGTATGACTAACTAGGAATTTCTCTAACTCTCGGCCTTGAGTTTCGTAATAAACGCTTTTAAAAGGTATTAACGATCTCAGTCGCGAGTAAAGAATTGTGCGACTTTAATGTACCTTTACATAGCTACATTATCGCAACGATGAATACTTAAGATCCTAGACAGTGTTGCGCAACATATCCACAAGGTTAATTTCGTATCGCATAAAAACGACTATTTAACGGCTACTTTTATAGAGTCAAGATAAAGTAGCCATCAAAAGAGTATCCATAAAAGTACACATAAAGTAATGTACAAAGACGTATGATCTTATGATGCCTTTACACGCCATTTCGAATTCACAATAATTGAAAGGGGAAACATTTAGAAATATTTAATTATTGAAATATTTACAGGACTTTGAAATCAGTGTTAGGGAAAGAAGTTGGGAAAGGATGCGAGCAGCTTACAAGAGTCAGACGTTGAATTCGAGCCTTTTAAGTTGGAATCATGATCTCTATCTGCACCCTTCTCTCCTTTTTATACACTTTTATCTGAGGACTAAACGCGTCGTCTAACGAACCAAACGATCGTCCGGACGAGCTACAGCAAAGTAATTTAAAGTGTAACTCGTCCCGAACATGTTGTGTGCCTCCTAACGTGGGCATCGAAACAATGCGCCTGATGGACAATACTTATTAGTTTCGGGGAGGTGGGCGAGTAATTTTCTCCCTCCTTGTTTATGGTGCAGGAGTAGAAGGTATGAAGGCTAGCGAGGCCAGGAGAATGCCGCCGCCTACTACAGCTGGAACATGACGAGGTGCCGCCAAGCCGCCGGTCTATCATTGCCGAGGTTACACCGAATCTCTGAAGAAGAAAAACATCTGACGTGTCTTGATCCCACATCTTTCAATGGTAATAAGACAAAGGGAAGAGAAAACAACCTTCTTAAGCGTTAATCGATCCTACCAATTTTGTTATTAATGCGAAAAATGCAAACGCTTCGCTTCGCTTCGCTTCGGCTTCTCGAGAATAAAAGGGCCGGCCATTAAGGAAGGATTCTCGAAGCGACTCCTCCAAAGGGATGAAAGTTAATCCCACGAAAGTGGGCACAAAGTCGATACCGCCGAACGATAAATCAGATCTTGCCGTTTCGAGAGAGTGGTATTAACCCTTTGCACTTGAGGCCTTTTTTCGCTCCAACGAAAAAACATCAACTCGACACGATTTTCCGCATATTTTTACACACAATTGAATACATTGTCGGGACAAATATCACACAGTAATACGTGGTATGGTGTCTTATCCCGGGCTTTAGTTCTCTCCAATACAAAGAGTTAAGCCCCTATCACGTTACGTGGAAAATAGGGCAGCTTAACGAATATTTAGACAGCGACCAGTCGAACCAGTCCCCGCTGGCGGATTCACCTCGGCATAATATAGCTTACCCGTTGCCGAATCATGAATAAATTTTAACAAGATCGAGCACGCTTGTGATCCTGCAACTTGCCGAATGCCGCTTCTACCTCTGCACGCATACAACACGCATACAACACGCATACAACACGCATACAACACGCATACGTGAACGAGTAAATATATGGATGAAAAAGTTATAAATCAAAGCTCCTAATCAGACCGCTTCATCGAGCCCTCTTTTAAGGTAAGTTATGAAAAGAGGAGGTAGAAGAGCTTGAATATTGCTCGAATTTGAAGCCAAGGGTCAACTGATTTTACATTCAATAATTTCCGACACAATAATCATTAAAAATAAATAGACGAGAGGGACAATTTGATATTTTTCCATAGGGATGGAAATAATTGGAAATAATTGACGCTTAATAATTCTCCCTCGGTCCTCGCTGGCAATATCGAGCGATATATCGTAGACACATTATTTTCTGCTCTAGTCAGATAAAATAGGTTCGTTAATATCTTTTATCGAGAAAAAGCGAAGCAAGTCGAACTAGTACGGAATATCTTTCCTCGTAAAATCCTACACACAAAGTGTTGGACAGGCGCGATGACGTAAGTTACATTTTACAGAAAAGAAAGGTATAACTAAATGTAAAGAGAGAGATAAATTGTGGCGAAACGCTGAGGCGCGCACTAGTTCGCGTTGCAGCTTATAGAGAACCGCGAGACTGCATGCATCCTAGAATATTTATGCAAATCGAGAGCATAAAATGCTCCTCCACACAATTTACCTCCTCGTTATCCCACGTTCTAGGATTAAATGAAGTCTTCGCGGAAGGAAAATCGTTTAATATGCACGTTGTCTTTCTCTTTCTCTTTCTCTTTCTCTGCTTAAAGCACAAGTAAGAAAAACGTGCCGATCTATCGATACTAATTTCAAACCTTAAAAAAGAAAGAAAGAAAGAAAGAAAGAACGGAAAGAGATTGATTCCACGTGCATAGCCTTGTCTATCAGAAAAGCTAATCTATCTGGACGTGTCAGCACGTTCATTCGTAGTACATACCGTGAAAATTGTAGTTCACCCACGTGAGATAAGCCGCACCTTTTGGAAGAAGGAACGAATGAAATGACACGGAAGAACATTTGAAAGAGAAAGAGAAAAGGCAGTTTAGTTAGAACCACAAGCGCAGCTACAAACGCAGCTACAAACGCAGCTACAAACGCTTGCTCGATTATTTAGCTACGCTCCAGTAAACGTTTCCAAGAGTACGCTTTGTGACCTATAATAGCGCGTGTCAAGGAACAAGTGATACAGTGATACAGGGACCTGCCACGCAACGCAAATATAGATGCGATTTCTTTTTCCTTTTCTTGTTCTTTTTCTTGTTCTTGTTCTTGTTCTTTTTCTTTTTTTACGACGATACCTATTTTCGATATACCTTCTAAACTTTTCCTCGAAATTGTCGAGAAAAGCCATAATTCAATGGTATTGAGAAAGCAGGCTTCTCTTGCATCAACGGGTTGCATCTGCCCGTGTAAGTCCGTGCGAGAAGAAATACGACTCGATTTTCTAAATGACTGCACGTGTAAGCGCGCGACTACGGAAGCCAATAAGATACGATCCGCAAATAGTAAAGCTCGAACCGAAAAAAGACGCCGGAAATAGAAAAATGTTTTCTTAACCCAGAGACAAAAATAAATATAAGCTATGCATACCCGTGAATATTCACAGAAAAAAGGTTTATGGCGTTATTTTTTCTCTTTCTCTTTTTTCGCTTATACAACAATATGTTTCGCTACTTTGAAAAAAGAGAAAAGGTGTATGCTTAAAATTAACAAATCAGGCAAATGATGACTTCGAGGGTTAAATTATGCTGTACTATAAGAATAGAGTATTAGAATATTAAAATAATTGTTAATTAATCAATAGGAATGTGCATGGGAATGTACAAAAAATTTATTAATCTACATAACAAGATTCCAGAACGCTTTATTACCAATTGCAAATAAACCTTTTTTCATGTTGAAATTGAAACACCTTTGTAACGCACATAAATTCATAATTATGTAAATATATACACATGAGAGAATATTTGTCAAGGCATTCTTACATATCTTTCTCTAACTATACTATACTATTGGAAGTATACATAAGACAATGCAGTCGATATTTTTTAAGTGATATTTATCAATTGAAATAATTGTATAATATTCCAATTGGATCATTCTTGTAGCTTATTTAAAAAATGCAAGATATACAACTAAAATGAATATTATCTTCATTAATGATGTTTGTACTTGTCACTGCAATCATTGGAACTAATATTTATACATATTATTAATCGTTTAATATTTTTCAATCTATGCATATTTTTAATTAAGCTGCAGCAATTGTTCTTTCTTCTTCTTTTCTTTCTCTATGATCTTTTATTGCTAGAGGTTTAGATTCCATTGACTTTATACTACTCTCTTCAGCTGCATAAATAGATTTGGATTCTTGTTTTTCTTGCTCGCTTTGCCATTGCACCTTTAATAATAAAAACAAAAAAATACACAAATTAATATTTCATTGTATCATGAAAATATAACGTTTCTTTTACTTGTTCATAAGCAAATAAAATAATAACAAATACCTTTTGTTTATGTTGTCTGACAGCTTCCATACATCTATCTACCACCATTTGTTCGGTTAAGACACCATTTTCAGACGCGTATGCAGCTGCTTGCCATGCAACACCAAGTTTTGCTAATTCTCTACCAGACATTCCTTCTGTTATTTTGGCCATTTTAGTGCATAAAGCACCATAATCAAATTGCGCTACTTTTAATCTTTTCTTGCCTTCGATGGCTGGTTGAAGTACAAATTTATCAAAATAAAGACGAACTAAACGCTCGCGTTCTTCGAAACCAGGAAGATTGAACTCCACCATTTCATCCAATCTATCATTTACTGCCCAATCAAATTGTTCAGGAGTATTTGACGCCAAAACTAACATAAATTTATTACTTTGTTCGCCGGTTCTATATAAAAATGCATTTAACATTGCTCTTAAATCTTCCGATATATGTTCGCTTGATCTTTTTCTCAAGAAAGCATCCGCTTCATCGATAAATAATAAAAGACCTTTTCTAGACGTTGCTGCCCAGTCAAAAACTTTATGTATCGCAGTAACACCATCCTTTCCCAAAGGTGCTAAATCACCACCCGTCACAATTGCATAATCCATCCCAGAATGTTCTGCTAACTTTTTAGCAAACATAGTCTTACCGGTACCAGGTGGACCATGCATTAATATATTTCTATACATTCCACGATTTTGTTTAGTATTTTTCGTAGCTATCGCAACATCGCGTAATCTTTCTTCGAGTTTTGGTGCTAAAACTACACCAGATAAAGCATCGGTTTGCTTATCTTTCAGTTTTTTAATAGCTCGTATAGGATGTCTTACAGTATCCAATACTGTAAATCTAGAAGTTTCACGTACTAAAGATGGCTTTCCTAAACGAGATTCAATATAGCGCGCAGCTATACTGGTTGATCCCTTAGCAGAGTACACGCCAAAAGCTAATAGAGATAAACCACCAGCAGCAGCAAGAATTTTATCCCAATCTTGTAAAAGAGCATTGACTCCAGTACCAAGTACCGAGCCTGCAGTTCTACAATTGTTATCAATTTTTTTTTATCAATTTATAATACACAAATAAATTACTGTACTATATTTGATTAAGTACTTACTTTATAGATTCTAAGACAGTAATTCTATTTTCCGATGCCTTCAGTCTAATTTGCTCTAAATTAAGATCTTGGTTTTCCCTGTCGATCTTCGCTTTAGCTTTAAGCTCCGCTTCTAACTTTCTCATTTCATTTTTATGCCTCAAATCCATTTCGTGCTCAATAGTTGCTTTTCTCATAGCTTCTTGTTTAGCTACCGATTCTTCTTGTCTTCTTAAATTTTCATCGTTCATTCTTTGTTGTTGCGCTAATTGATCATCGTAACGTTTTCTAGACAATTGATCTTGATACTGAGCTCTTGCTTGATGCTGTCTCGTTTCTTCTTGCAAGGTTTTACGTTTCTCTTCTCCTTCTATGCGCTTTTGATCAACTTTCATTTGTTCGATGGAAGCTTCGTACTTTTTTAGTTCTGTTTGCATTTCTGTTTGTTTAGTCACCTCTTGCATTTTAGAAAGTTGCAAAGCTTCAGCAGCATGAGCTAAAACAATCATATCATTCCTCAATCATTCAACTACAATTTATAGTCAATTGAAATAAAATTAACTTTTGTCCTTCATCAAATTTATTTTCTCATTTTTATGGCCATGACAAAAATTCAATTGTCAAACATTTGCTTTACACGTAGTAAGTGCATAATAGTTTCAATTGTAAAATAGTGAAACATTGCATCATTGTAAACTCATTCATACAAATTTCATGAATAGTTACTTGCCTCTAACAAATGAATGTATTTCTCACTTACGTAACCTAATATAGTATAAGATTAATATGAAAATGAATTAGAAAAGAATAATCTTACCAGATTTTTCAAGTTCTTTGGCAGCTGCAGCAGCTCTTTCCAATCCACTTGAGTCGAATCTATAAGCTTCCATTTGAGATTTCGTGAAATTATTCTGATTAGAACCATTATTACCACCGTCTGAGCCCAATGATGCCGGTGGTTGAATAAATTGAGAGAAATCCTGTGGTGGTTGTGTGTTACGATAACCAAGAAGCCACGACATTTTTTACTACACACGAAAACTACGAAAATTTGTTAAAATACACTTTTCTTTTCTTTCAAACGTTTAAATTAATATCGTCGTCTAAAAACTGGACACACCGAACCTCTCACGTGCACTTACGAGCATGGAACATGAACTATACAATGTTACTAGAAATTAATCGAAACAAACGCAGCGATAACAAAAGAACACAGTAACACGTCTTTCTAGTGGATAAATCGAGTAACCAATGAACGCGTTGCGTTCACTTCATATCTTCCAATGACAATATTGCATCATTACAAATGTCGCTAATATTTCCTATCGTTAAATTATTTACTAAAAGCATTTAATCGATGAACTATCAATGTATATTTCGTGTTTGTTTTATTAAAAATGAATTTATCGAAAAAATAAAATGTAATATTGTATAAATAGGAAATTGCCTAAAATAAGTCATTTAATATTCCCTCTCTGTTGCATTTACTGCGCATGCAACTGCGTCATTCATATTTCCACAATTCCAATTAATCAAGTGAAATGTTTCGTACGCGTTTTATTTAATGTCAACACCTTCTAAGAGCGTATTGAAAGTGACAGCTGACGAATATAACACATTTTCTCATTCTCGATTGTCTTTATACTTTAACTTTACGATTGTTATCGAATCTAAAGTAACAACAACGGATAATCACGTACATTTTGTTAATACAGTACGTATGATATTAGCAAGTAGCAAAAGTATTGCTTTATAACGTCATGCATTTCCTTTCTTCAATGTATATTATATACTGTCAAAACATAGTTTATCACAAAAACTACTTTATTTTCTAATTTTATCCAAAATAAAATGTGAAATACTATGCTGTGCAATACTATGGATACTTGTATGCAAGTATCAAATACATTGGATATATGTTTGTGTTGATATATAGATCTATCAAATCTATATGATTTTTTAATTGCATTCGTTGCTTGTTTCTTGCACCAATTCATTTGACATATTATATTGTATGCATAATCTTTTATATTTTGTTATTTGAATGTTTTATTAAAATCTATGTACACACATGTATGTTTATATATATATATATTTTTATAGAAAATTATATTAGAGCAATTTGCTCTATAAGAATTGATCATGGAACAAATGATCGCATTGAGTACACGAAATCCATTATCATTATTGGTTAAATTTGGAATGATGGCTTGGAATAATAGCTGTGGAATTGAAAATTGTTCAGGACATGGCGAATGTCACAATGGCACTTGCTTATGCGAAGTAATATCTCTTTATTATAAATATAACTAATCCTTACTTATGTATTCATTTCCAACTTGAACTCTGTTCATATATTTTTTTTAGATTCAATTTGATGGACCAGAATGTCATGTACCAAATTTAAGTTATTACATAGCATTTGCCTCTATTTTCTTCCTATTGGCATTCATATGTCTTATTCAACTTGTCATGTGTATCGTCGCTGAATGGCAAAAGATGAAGGCACCTTCATTTTTGAGAGCTTGCAGAGTTACTACTCAAAAAGTATTATATTTTGTAGTTTTTCTTGCTTCAGTAATACGTGGAGCATACTTTACTTCTCCAGTAAGTACATCTATTTATTTAGTGATTCTATATCTTTGATATTACAATGAATTTAATATTACTTTCATTCTTTAGACTGCATTTAAAGAAGGTTGGTCAAGAAGTTTGTCATCAGCATATTATCCTCTTCTATTAAGCGGATCATCCTTAATAGTATGTTTCTGGGCCGAAGTTTTTCACCTAAGAGATGTTCAATGGGACAAACCTCAATTTTTATCTAAATCTTTTTTGGCATTTGTGGTATTTAATATAATAACATATTCATTATTATTAGCCGAGTTTGTCACTGCACAAATTAATTCTCAAGAAGATCAAGTAAGTTAATTTTCAAGTTTTTCGTATATCAATTTTAATATATTCAACATGACTTTTAATATTTACATGCAACAGCAATTATATTACATCGGTTATTACATTTATATTAGAACATTTTCCAGAGCTACTACACCCATATTTTTAATGGATGCTATGCGGTACTTTTATTCATTGTTGTCATATTTTTTTTGATATATGGCGTAGAAGTATACTTTAAGGTATGTTGATTCTATTAATATATTTCAGATTAATAATTTTGATTGTATTTATCTCTTTATCATGTTTTTATCTTCTAACATGATTAAGATATGTCATATCGTTTTGAAGTTTGACAAAATAATTAATGCAACTTTATTTTATCAGGTTCGAGGTGGATTTCTAAACGAATACCAGGTTGCTTCTATTGCAACAAATGTACGTACTCCGGATGAATCAAAATTGCAAAGTGAAGATCAAGCTACAGCTAAATTATTTGATCCTCAACCATCTACATCTGATATTCTACGTATGCAACAACAAGTGAATACTTCTCAATTACATCAATCTAGATTTGGTTTACTATCTCAAGCATTCATGTTGTTTATCGTGGTTGGATTTTTATTTAGCGAAACACTCAGTGAATTTTGGAAAACTAAGTAAGAAAAATATACACATATAATAAGATCAATAGAACGTCAGCTGATTTACCTAATTGATATATTCAATATTTCAGAGTTCCCTTATATAGCAGAAATTGGCACGATGTTGTATTTCGTGTAATAGAAGTTGGTGTAGCATTATGGTTTCCTTGCGTTTTGTGGAATTGTATGAGGTATGTTTTACTTAAGAAATGTCTTCTACTACCAATTGTTTATGTTCTTTTCCTTATTTCACTTTTCTTCCATTTTTTTAGTCCAGAACAATTATGGATCTTGAATCCAAAACGAATTTTAAAAAGATTAGATCTTGATCAAACAAAACATATGAAAGAAATTGAGTTACAAGATAAGTGTGCAGCTCAAGAATCTGCTCTAACTGATGGAACATCGATCAATAGTAAAGATTGTTGGATATGCTATGACAATGATAGACATGATGTTGGTCCACTAATACAGCCGTGTCAGTGTAGGGGCGATGTAAGTGCAGTCCATCATGATTGCCTACGTAGATGGCTTGTAGAGGTATGTTCATGTTAATTATAATTAGTTCTTTCTTTATTTCATTTTCTATGAATAATAAATTCTGTTTAATATCTTTTTTGTTAGAGTTCTGTCAATGCGGATAGTCTCACTTGCAAGATATGTGGTACCAACTATAATGTCGAACATGCTAGCCGTTTGGATTGGCAAAATAGTTTAACGACAAAACATTGCCTTCAAACTATTGCCATTGTTACCGCAATGTGTGCATCTTCTGCAGCTGCATGGACGGTTATACAACTTGTAGAGGGTCCTATTATTAGGATGTTTGCAGCTGGTGCTGCTTTGTTAATAATGTATGTTTGTATAAGGTAAGTTTATAAAGTGGTGATATATATATATATTTCATTTAAATATTTCTATTTTAGTTCTTGACAATTATTATAATCATTTTATAATAATTTTTGGTTAGATTTTTGAGTTTAAATACAGTGGTGGCTTATCAACGTGCCAAAATTTTATCATTAAACATTGCAAATTCTGAGAGTGGAACGGCGACGCATGTTGCCACAATCAGCCATACTGTATCTGTAGATTTAACAAAAGCAGAACCTGCTGTGATATAGACAGCATAGCATATCGAACAACATAGGATCTGGAATAAAAAAAGAAGTTAGTGATTGCAAAAGATAGCATAGAAATTCTAAGGTAATACTAGTAGAATTATTAGATATATGTAAATAATAAGTATAAAACGATAGTCAAATGTGGTATACTTGTAACTAAACTTTTCTTTGGTAATTATCAGGAAGCATTAGAGAACAATGTTTTTTTTTTTTTTGTTGAAATTTATATAGCATATATATATATATATAAATATATTTAAATACTTTAGTGTAATCTAAAAATTGCTAATTAGTAAAAAGAGAATAGTATACTTGTAGTTTCATATTATATATTCTTTATCTAATTGTTTAATACTATTTTTATATTGTGAAAAATGTTGTAGTTATATTTAATTCAACAGACAAATATTGAATGATAGCTTTGAATATTATTAATTTTTTCTACTACATGTATGTCTTTCAAAATAATAAGTACAACGTTTTTCACAAAAAAAAAAAAAAAAAAAAAAAAAAAACAACAAGAAATATTCTTTCACAACATTATAAATATAAAGTAATCACTTGAAATTAAAGTATAAAGCAGTAGCTGTGTTAATGATAAAAAATTGTCAAAAAATACAAAAAAAAAAAAAAGATATTTAATGAACAATAATGAAATTATACATTTTAGTTTCATGTAGTTCGTAAAGAATATAACAAATAGATTGTTTTCTTTATTTTAATTTAATTACGTTTTCAGTTAAACTTTTGCCAAAGACATTTATTATTATTCGTTTATAAGAGCATATATTATTAATATGATTATGCATGTTTGGTTCAAATTGAAATGCATATTAGGAAAAATTAGGCAATCATCTTTACACGTCATTTGATACTGTGAAATACATACATATTTCTATATGCAATTAAATCTTAATTAGTGATATGTAAATATAATAATTGATGTTGGTAAGTAGATTATCAATAGTAATAATACTGAAATAATATATATATATATAAGTAGGATTTAATATTTAAACATATATTATTGTTGATTTAATCTTGACATGATGGTTATAAATAAATAAATATCTCTTCATAGTTTATTAGAAAGGATCTGGTAAAATGATACCATTAATTAATATTATACTTCAATTGAGAAGATCAACTATACTTTTTTTTGGAATGTTATTAAACAAAGGACACATTTTTGGTTAAATATTTTATTAACGATTATAAAATTGCTGTGAAAAGAATTTATAAAAATGAAATATAAAAAGAAAATATTGCTGTACAAGCATCTTTCATTTACTAATAGGATATTACATAACTGAAAACATAGATTTAATATGTTACTTAACGATCTATATTTCTATATTATTCGTATGAAAATAAAAAAAGATAATCGATGTATTTATTATTTTATAATTAATAAATTTATAAAAAAGGAAATCTTTCAAATTATCTCACACACACAATTTCAATTATATATTACATTATGGAGCATTAGTATTTAGTAAAATGTAAATATACATGTTAAATGATGATTTGTAAATGAGTTTGAATTGGAATTGAAAAGAAAATTCAAGTAAAATATTTCCTGTGTATTTAAAAAAAAACGATAACTCTATTGACAACAGAAATATAGGAGTTAAATAAATGTATAAGTAGTATATTCTTTTATTTTGTATTTCCTAACTTTTCTTAATTAGTTTAACATAATAAAGTCGATAAAATAAAAATAAAAATCTAAATGAATATTGGAAAAGCAGATTATTATTCTAGGTGTGTTAAATTTTAGAAATTATAATTAGGTACTTTTTATTATTATTATTATTATAATATTATCCTTTAAGACAACTACTTATATATATATATATATATGTATATGTATAAGAAATACATGTTACAAATTAAACAGAATAATCCATAATTAGCATAATTATAGATATACAAATAAAACAGAACTTAACATACTGTTTACATTTATCGCTAATTTAAATTTATTTTATTCTTCAAAATTGTACTCCAATTGTGCATTAATATTACCTCTTGTCAAGTGTAAGTGGAAACATTGTGACACAATTAGTAGTTTCTTTAATAATATTGGATAAATGATAAATGCACCGGACATCCTGCTCAGCCTATGCTGGAACAAAACTCTCTTATTAATATTATTAAAAGAGATTATTTCTTCTTAATACCAAATATATTTGAATAAAAAGAAAGAAAATCAATTGTTATGTTATTATAATACTTTATTAATATCTAAACAGTTTTTAAAATAAAAATGTATTTTTTGGTTGTTCAACGTTTCGATTATACGGACAAAATTTGTGTAGAAAAACACGCAATGCGTTGGAAAACAATGTAATTATATAAATGGTCGTTTTATTAGAAATCCTTGCCACGTTACATACAGTAGGTATAGATTTTGTTTATCTTGTAAATAAAATAAGTATCACTAAATTAGATACCTGCAATTCCAGCAATTGCTTCCGAAGCAAAATATTTCACGTCTACATCAGCGTCAGTATTCAATTTGTCAAGGATAGGTTTGACTTGTGTTTGAACTGCAGAAGGCTCTAGATAGGGTCCAATCCGTTGTAATGTTTTAGCAACATTAAATCTTACATTAGCAACATTATCAGTTGCCATTCCTAAAACCGTTGGCAGCATTACTTTTGTCGTTATTTCTGGACCACATACTTCAGCCAATACCTAAAAAAAAAAAAAAAAGAAAAAAGTAATCATCATAATTTAACAATACCATTATACAAAGAGACCGACGATATGGAAAAGCATTTGATAACAATCCAATTTACATTAATACAAAATAAGCATGTCATCCTGTGAAGATAATTCTGATCCCTGGACATTGCTAATACTTTAGGTATAACGGTATTTTGTGCCCATTCAGGTCCAAATTTTTCTACTAATTTCTTCAAGTTTAATGTCGCCGCTTCCCTAATAGCATAAACATGGTCTACAAGCCAAGTCATACATAAAGAATTCAATTTTTCATCAAAGAATTCAACTCCTAATTGACCAGCTAAGAGAGGCATGTACCTAAAAAATAGATTTTTTGTTTTTTGTTAATACAAAATTTAAAGTTATTTCATTTATTTAAAATAAGATAAAATGTCATTGATCGAATACTTACTCAATAATGGCTAATCTAACTCGCCATTTAGAATCTTCTGCTAATTCTACAATGGCTGGTAAAAGTGACAATGAAAGTTGTTGTATACCTATAACTTCATTAACACATTCCAAATTGCTGATAATGTTTAGACGAACCTCAGGACATTCATCTCTTAGTTGAGATAAGAATAGAGGTAACAAATGTTCGATCGTGCTATGAATAGAAATAGTACATTTTAAATATCAAAATTAAGATTGGTAATACTTAATCTAGCCGTTTAGAATGATGCTTATGCTTACTTATGTTTGCCAAGTATTGGACTAAGTCCCATTATAACACTGGCTAAAGCTGATTTCACATGTTGATTAGGATCTGCTACAAGTTCTTTGACTATAGGTAAGATATTACCCATAATAATAGTTTCTTGATTCAACTGATCAAGATTTTGACAAAAGTCGCGAACTTTATCAGCAGCCGCTGCTCGTACTTCCGCTTCCATATCCTTTAATAATACTTGAAATGCGGGTACGAGATCTGTTTTTGTAATTTCTGGTCCAACTGCTTTCTGGAGCTATTAAATCATATTATTATCATCAAATGATATCTCTGTCATTAGTTTTTTTTTTTTATTATATGTAATAAAATGTGATAAAGAACATACATCAGTAAACTTATCAGCAACCATATATCGTACACGCCAAGACTGGTCGCTAGCACATTGTCGAAGCGTTGGCATAACTAATTGTTCGACATCTTCTGGTTGTAACAAAGCTGCAATACTGACACACGCTTCAACTGCCAAAAGTCGTACCGAATCCTGTTCATCTTGAGCAAGAATAACAAACATTGGGATTAAATCTGATTTTAAGTATTCAATTTCCACAACTTTAGCAAACTCTCCTAATTTCGAGGCAGCAGATCGTCGTGCCATTGGCGTATCATCTTGACATAAATTGCGGAAGTGATTTCGTAAACTTGCTGTAATTTTGAAATGACATAATATTACAAATAAATAACAGATAGAGAAGAAAAATAATGTAGAAAAAATATGAATTACCTTTAATGGTTGGACTAACACGTGGATAACATACACTAAAAAGTCCACAAGCAGATGTTCTTGACGTAAACCAATCTCCGGATGCCAAGCGTTGAACCAAAGGAACAAAGTATTCTTCAAGATCGGCTGGACTATGTTGGCTGGCAATATTTCTTAAAGATTCCACCGCCTTGTCGCGAACGACTGTTTCTTCGACCGTAGCTAATGATTCTAAAGGTGGCTATATAATAAATTCATAATATATATATATTATTTACATTCTATTAATAACACACGAACATATTTTCTAATTATCGACTTTGTTTATATCAATAAAAACAATGTCATTTACCAATAAACAGTAAACGTATTCCGGTCCACCAACGAGAGGTGTGAATGTACCAAGCTGTTCTGCCAATGCAAGAAGGACTTCATCCTCGTCGTAAATAGTTTCTGTTAAAAAAGGTATCAGCTCGCTACGAGTCCTTTCGATACCTAATGCAAGAGCAATCGTAGACAGTTTCTTGATAGAATTTAGACGTAACTGTAAAATACAAAAGTGCACAACAGAATAAAAAGCTTTTATTGATGATATACATTGATACTTTTGTATATTAATATTCGAAATTTAAGAGATATAGTACATTTGGAAAATTAATAAATATTAGGAATATTTAGATAAATCTGTTCGCATTTACCTGAACATCCTCATTTTTTAATTCATCAATTAAAACTGCAATCGGATACAGACTATCATCCGTAGTAGAATCACTCGCTGCCATTTTGCTACCGACTACACTTTAGTCGTATGGCTTTAGCAGTTTTACCAGTATCACTTGTTAATCGTTCGTAAATGATATTTTTCTTGAAACAATCTGTTTCTTCGGGATATATTGTACCACGTGAAACCCAACAAAATGGAACAAATTTCCAACGATTCTTTATAAGTTATAGCATAATTGACGAAGAGAAGCATTAATTAATATACGATCGAAATATACCCCGACCTATCCCGCGACTCCATGAATCACTAACAATTATTATATTTGATGGAGCTGCCACTAGATGGAGATTAGATCTAATCGAACGCCACCTGGTGTCGTAAAGATCAATAAAAAATATCTGTCAGATCATTTCTTCCTTATAGTTTCATATAGTTTATGCTAAAGGGGCAGGCAGCATAAACCGAGAAGAGAATAATTTACGTCAGCATCAGTTAGTTCCTTTCTTTAAGTCTATACCCCTAAGAAGATTTGATCATTCATACATTTCGACCGATTAAAGGTGGATATCTTGACGAGTTATTATGACGTTAAAAAAGTGCTTGTTCACACGTCATTATAAAAGAAATAAGATTGGTTATTGAAAGCCGTTTTGATTTGTATTCAAGAGAAAATCACTTTTTTTGTGGCGTAATATTGGCGTGCGTGTCAAATCTCGCCAACTATTTCCGGAATAGAATTAAGCCGCAAAATAAAAGGTGACGTTTACTATAGAAACTATTATCTACTTATATACTACACAACTATATGTTTTTCATCTGTAAAGAACAAGAAGTATTGATAAGCCACGTAAAGAAAAATATCAAAAGTTGCATATTTGGTGTGGTTATATCAGGCTATACTGCGTCGTAAGAGATATTAAGATTCTGGCTAAAGAACTGTCATAGGTAATCGATTGAAAGGGCATTCTCCGCGGAGAAAATGGGCCTGACAATAAGCAGCTTGTTTATCCGATTATTCGGTAAAAAACAAATGAGAATATTAATGGTAGGCTTGGATGCAGCTGGCAAAACGACTATTTTATATAAACTTAAGCTTGGTGAAATAGTTACAACTATACCAACAATTGGTTTTAACGTCGAAACTGTAGAATACAGAAACATCTGTTTTACGGTTTGGGACGTTGGCGGACAAGACAAGATCCGACCACTTTGGAGGCACTATTTCCAAAATACTCAAGGTCTAATTTATGTTGTGGACAGCAATGATCGTGAACGTATTGGAGAAGCTGAACGTGAATTAGCAAACATGTTAAAGGAAGATGAACTTCGAGATGCTGTACTTTTGGTATTCGCGAATAAGCAAGACTTACCGAATGCTATGTCTGCTGCTGAACTTACGGATAAACTGGGCCTTAATTCCCTTCGTGGACGACACTGGTATATACAAAGCGCCTGCGCTACGCAGGGCCATGGATTGTATGAAGGGCTCGATTGGCTAAGTACTGAATTGGCTAAAAAGTGATACCATGTAATAATACGTTCAATTGTGTCATCACAGACAATATCTTCATTCAACATCAATGTAGAACATCAAATTTACGGTTTCTTATTTTATAAGACAACACTTATCTATAATTAAGAGTATGTATATTGATACAGTACTATATACTTTTCAAAACTATTGTGAATACAATTGAATTAAAATGAAGACTTCGTAAGACAATTACAAATATACTGAATCTTTTAATATCTCAAATCATTGCGCATTTTGGTCTAAAAATCAAATTTATCTTGCTAATACAAAGGTAATTCATTTGTTATAGATATATATATATAAATAATATGTCTATACAAGCAACCTATGGACATTAACAAAATCTCTCTCTTCAATGTAACATTTGTTTCATTGATATTTATATTTGTTATTTTTTTGATTTTACACTCATGAGCAAATCACAGTACTCTAATATGAAAAGAAAGGTTTACAAAATGTGTACAGGAATCGTTCTATGTTCTCGTCATATACATATTTTCCTTTTTTTCTAAATGAAAAATATTCCATTAATTATGTTTAAGACATAATATGTGTTTTAAATATTATACATCGTTGAGTAATGAAATTATTTAGAATTTATAACTTTATTCCTTTTTTTGCAACACCACACACACGCACACACACACACACACACACACACACACACCATCTAATGTTTATATTATAAGGAATATGCTTGTAAATGAATAATAAATATGAAAAAAAAAGTATTGTAAACCATAGCTCACAAATTTATTTTGCTTTTATATTTAATGAATATGACAACTTTCCCTATTACATGCATTAATTATTAAAAAGAAAAATGCCTCAAAACTAATCTCGTGAACTAACTGATGAACATATAACTTTATTATTGTACAAAACGGTACTACATTGGACATACAAATACTGTGTATAATATAATACATCACACGTTATTTTTAATATGTGGCATATTATATTTCATAAAGCTCTATTCTCTGTGTCTATTCCATAAAAAGTAAATAATTTACAAAAGAAAAAACTAGTAAACATTATGTACACTGTGTTCTTCTCAACATATAATGGAACAGACTGTTGTTTTTAATGCAACTCTTGCGATTATACTTCACATATAATGCACTATTTTTAATTATATTATTTGATCATATTCTTTAGAGCTTACAATTCACGGAAATTTGTGGTTATTAACAAAAATAATTTTATTTTTATATTATAGAAAAAGAAAAACAAAAAATGAATAAACTTCGCGCAAAGTAATCGCATTTTTTAACCAAGTGGCAGCTATGTAACTTATCAATTAACCATTTAGGCTTTAACAAAGTAACTTTATCTTGTGATCATATATAGACAATTATTTTCTGCAACTTGATTGGAATAAATATTACTCGTTTAATTGGATAGTGCAACATAATGAAAAGTATTATTTTGCATCAATATGATTCCAAAGGAAAGACAAATTGGAATAATAATGCATACATTCATTTACATGACTTTACTAAATCATCTATTTTGAAATGTCCATAATAATCGAACTCATTTGCGTACCCACGTATTATTCTTATTGGGAGCTGTATTATTTTTACCAAGCACTGGAAAATGATTTTCTAACGAATGATTAGCCATATGTGTTTGAAAATCCGAATGTTTTAAAACTTGGTTGCATGTTGTACAAATTTGTAAACCTTTAACTTGATTACCCAGTTCTTTATGATAAACTTTAAACAGTTCTTGTTGCTTCGGAATATCAGGTAAAAGAACTAAAAGCTCGGGAAACACATCTTCAACTGCTGTTCTACCCATAACGGTACAACAATGTGCATAATATTCTTCGGCACTGCAAACACCTTGTCGAAATAATCCACTTATATAGCGAAATTCTTCAATCCGATCTTTTTCCATTAATACTTCATTCATTTTAGCTACGAGAGATTTATTCCGTTTTTGAAAATCCGGTGGAAGAATATAAGTGTACAAAGTATTGTGCTTATAATCGTCTGGCAAAATGGCATAACTTTCACCAGAACTGTTTGTAAATGTCAATCCATTATTACTATGCAACTGTTCCATATTTTCAACTTTGATACAGAATCCTGGAGGTGGAGATGTAGTAGATTCAAAGCCAGGTGGAGGATCTATAAAACCTGGCGGTTTAGAACTGCTACTGCCCAAACTCGGAAAGTCTTCCATTTGATGGACATTATTATTATTGGTAGAGTTAAGACTGTCTATTTTAAGTTCAGTACGTTTTCTTAATATGTTGCTACTTTTATTACTAACTTCAGAACTTGCTTTTACAATGACTGCACAAGAACCTTCTTCTAAGTTTTTACATTTCTTTTTATCCTTTTTATTTGTATGTTCAACTTCCTTAGAATGTTTAATATTGTTAGAATTTTTTATACCGTTACATGATGTATCATTAGATGATCGTCCATTCTGTTTATCATTGCTATTATGTTTAGTAGAATTTTTTAATAAATTGTCATTGCAGATACTAATCGTATCATTTGTTGGTTCTAAAACCTGAATTGAACCAGCCACGTCGCTAGTAGTGCCACTAGATTCACCATTTTTCTTAACATCAGTATTAATCTTATTTGGTTTAATATTATTAGTTTCATTTACATTAGAATTGTGTTTTGCCTTTTTCTTTTTTGTTTTTCCTTTGACTGATTCTGCAGTGGTTTTGGCATTGTTATTAGAAATGCCAGAAGATTGAGGAGGTTGAGCCCGTGGTGGAACAACCATTATTGCAGATTGTTTATTTTGCTTGGATGATTTAGATAAGCTTGGAAAATCCTCTCCAGATTGTATTGGTGGTGGAGATGGTGCTAATGATCGAACTGTTTTCTTTGATTTTGGAGTTGCTGCAGACGACGAGGATTTTGTACAAGTTGTCCACTGTAAGACCTCTTTCCATTGAGCTGAATTGGGAGTACTGGTAGAGGGTTTATTACAGCCCAAAACAGGAAATTCAGAATCTACAGATAATTGTGCGGGTCGAACCCTAACATTAGGACCAGATACTCTAGTGGTAACTGTACCATTAATTTCACGATTCACTTGGATAGAAACATTGGGCGTTGAACCTTTTCGACTTTGTGGCACATTTGATCCAACTAAATTAGCACTGGAAACACTAACGTTAACGGTTTTAGAAACATTAGCATTAGTAGATTCAGGACCCAATGCAGGAAAGTTTTCATCAGTGACAGCCAATGATTGAGGTCTTACAGTACTACGAATAGTTACATTACCTCTACCTTTAGTAGGTTGATTTAAATTAGGTACGAAAGAGCAATTGCCCAAAGTTGGAAATTCTTCTCTACTTTGAACATCGACGGATGGCTGTTTAATAAAAGTAGCTGGAGATTCAACATTAGTTTGAGAATTGCTGCTTGCACTAGTTGTTGTCATTGGTTGTTGATATTCTCTAGAATTATGATCTCTAAATCCATAATCTCTTGTACTTTTGGAAGTAGATGGTCCTGTCATACCTCTTCTAATTCTGTTCTCGCCTCGAGGTGCCAAAGTAAACTCTAGCTCCAAAGTTCTAGCTTGTTTAGCTGCAGCTTTGCTTAATTGTTTTCCATGAACACTCGTTTTATGCGCTTTTAGGTCTATATCGGTTCTAAAGACACTGGTAAATTGTTCATCTATGCACATTCCTTCTTCACATAGGAAATGTTCTAGCCTAAAATGATCTCTAAGGTACTCATATGAGCTGTAATATTGGTGTAAACCGTCTGCATCACAGAAATGACAATATAAATGATCTCGTCTCAAGTGACGATACAACTCATCATTGTCCATATATCTTTGATCACAAAATTCACAAAGCGGATGACCTTTGTGACTCTTGTCATCTGCATCGCCTTTTCTTCGATGTTGAGCAAGATCCGATCTTGTGTAACAGCGTCGTTCGCAAGAAAAAATCTTTAACAAATTGAATAGACAAATATGTAGGACATAGAAGAAATGGTTAAAACGAAGAAAGTAGGAACAATTAAATAAATACCTTTAAATTTTCCACACAAAGATCGCAATAATGAAGTTCATGCTGATGTCTCATATGATCTTTTAAATTTTGAAAATTACTAAAGACTTTTTTGTCTTCGCAAATGGTGCAAATATCAACTAATAACTCATAAAATTTCTCTTGTATATCAACGGTGTCAAAGTAAATATCATATCGTGTATCCAATAAACCACCTTTTCGAAGAAAACGAAAGGGTTTTATCTCTCTGGTAAAAACAACTTTTGGTAAATCTTGACGACAAATGGGACATTCATTTTGTTGACAAAGTACTCTCATTCGTGTACTACATTCATAACATACGGGATGTTCGCACATCCCTATACTATAAATTTCCACATTTTTATAACATACAACACATGTATTACTATTTACATTTTCATTATTCGTAGTAGACATGCTTACTGATGTAATTAAGATATGTTCTGTATATATCTATTGTAATTTTGTTAACCACTATGATGATAGTTTAATTACAAAAAGAACACGATTCTTCTTGAATAGTTTAAACGAACGATTTATTATATGATTTATACAATTGGTCATATCATGAATGGTTCTGAAAAATAAATATTCTTATTAAAATGATGATATTTCAAAAACAACCTCAATTTAATAGAAAATGTATATATGTGCGTATCTATCTATCTATCTATCTATCTATCTATATGCATATATATATATATACGTAATATATATTATAAAAGTATTTGATTCATTAAGATTAAAAAACCAAAAAAAAAAAAAAAACAAAAAGATAATTTGGAAAATGTAGAAATTTTCGTAAATGATTCCGAGACAACTACCTTATGAAACGATAATTATCTTTATTCTTAGAAAAGTCCAAAAATAGATAATGAATGTAAAAAAATTGGCAGCAAACAGACGGTAAAGTTGTTCGATAAAATTCTTTGAAAAAAACAAGGTTATAAGCACTCACAAGACAAAATCTAAAGATTAGATCTTTTCCGACGAAAAATATTGTACAGAAGTGAAGAACGAAGAGCGAATCGTTTAAGAAGATGCGTACGCTGGACGGCTTCTTATTTTCTATACGCTTCTTGACGTATTTGCGATCTATACCAGATCTTGGCCACTTTACTCTACGTAACAAAAACCAGACAGAAATTACTGTGCAAAACCGGAAATCTGTAAGAGCTCCTCACCTCCAACCCCTTCCTTTGTATATACATGCATACAAACACTACGTATGATTAACACAACACAATAACACATTTGGAAAATGCAATGTGTATAATAAAACATTTTATAATTATTATACTCTCACATAAATCGTCCCGATTATTAATTCATTTGTTAACGATTATCAATTTTCTTATTCATTTAACTTCAAACCAATGAATTATATCGATCAACTATAGATTTTTCTAGATAAATTTAATCTAACTTATACTTTTTATATTCATAAAATATGAATATAAAAAGAGTATAATATTTTATACTTGTACATTAAACAAAAAATATCTTTTGATATATTATTTTGTAACGTTAATAAATATATCAATCTATCGCGATACATAATAATTATAAGATAATTGAACTTATTATTATTATATCTTATGGTAAAAAATATTTGAAATATTTAAATTTACCGCTATAGTAACATATTCATCGCCAATTTCCGTTTACTTGAAATTGTCACCAGATTGAGTTTTTTACATATTTAAGATTCATATTAAATATTAGTTATTTTTTATATTACGAAATAATAATAATAATAATATTATATATGATATAATTCCAAATGTGTAAATTGATTATTTCAAAGTTCGTCGTCAGTCTTAGATCCATTGAATAGTTTCTAAATAGATTCATAAATAGTTTCTAAAAAGTTACTTATTTTACTTTTTTATCTAATCATTATCTATACCAAGATTCAAGAAAAGAAAACCTATCTTAGATCATGTTTTTGTCTACGTACTTGATTAATAAAATAATATAATTTTGTATTTTGTATTTTGTTGGCTAGATGCATTAATGAATTTTAAGTCCAATTCGATACAATCGAGAAATATGACGTCGTCATTCGATATTACCTGCCACCTAATTTTTCAATGAAAGAATTTTATCTTGAACGCAAATACTTTCTCTACAAGTTATTTAATTTCAACAGGAATTTAAATAATAATCCTTTGTTTTTCTCTGAATGATATACATTTCATCGTAATTCTTAAAAAAAAAAAAAAAAAAACTAAGTTTACTCGATCAGGGTTGTAAACTTAACGACCTAATTTTGACGACAGTGAATCATCGTAACTTATCATAGTAGCATAAATTTATATTAGAGTTTCCTTTCCATAGAAAAGTGTTCCTTTATACGTCGTCTGTCAAAATAGCGGTAAAGTGTTGTTTATGTTAAGCCTTGGAAGAGTTCGTGTCTCCATTTTGACGATAGATGAAAGAAATTATTCTATTATCTAGAATATGTCACAACAAACAGCTGTTGTACAAACTAGTACAGGATCTGATATAACACCTGTTCTTGGAAATTTGCAATCTGTTGGTCCCACTAATCAAACATTACCAGTTATGTCCACTATACAAAGTAATAACACAGTTCCCATTTTACAATCACAACAAACACAAAATCAACAATCTCAGTATACGTCTCAAGCATCTAAACAGCAGCAAGTAGCACAGCATTCATCCGTATCGAGTTCTTGTAATGACTTTCCACAAGTATGTCTATTAAAAAAGATATTCATTTGAATCACCATATGAATAATGCAATGAAGATATATTAATTTGATGTATTCTTTTAGTTCCTCACCAAAGCACGTTTAGAAGATTTAGTAAGAGAGGTAGATCCGACTGAACAATTAGATGAAGAGGTAGAAGAAATGCTTCTACAATTGGCAGATGATTTTGTAGAAACAACCGTAAATGCAGCATGTCTTTTAGCTAAGCATCGCCACGCAAATACAGTGGAAGTCAAAGATGTACAACTACATTTAGGTAATTTTATATGGAAACTTTTATTGTGCATTATATTATTTCATAATATCATACGTTTAATATTAATTAAACTTACAGAAAGAAATTGGAATATGTGGATACCTGGTTTTGGTACGGACGAGGTCCGTCCATACAAAAGAGCAACGGTAACAGAAGCACACAAACAAAGACTGGCGTTAATACGAAAATCTATTAAAAAATATTAAATTTCTTATTGTTCCTATATGTAAAAAAGAAAGATTATAGTAGCTTACTTTCAATCACAAATTTTATACTTGTATACATTCATGTGTTGTCATATGAATTGTTAATATATGATTCATTACATTAATATGAGATTATAACTGTTAAATTATATCCTTTCATCAAATTTATTTGTATTATTCCTACTTGAACATTGACAAATTCATGTTATATCTTTTATAGATTGGTTAAGCCTATTTAAACGGATATTTCGTTAAAATGACAATTATATAGAAAATTCTTCTATAAAATAAATGTCAAATTTATCATATTTTATTACATTTTATTGTTAACAATTAATTATAATTATTTTTAAGAACATATATATGTGTTAGTATATATACTATGCTGAGCATATGCAATCCTATTGGTCGATCGTTCCGAGATCTTGAATACATCGAATATATCGAATGTATCGAAATAATAACACATATCGATATAATCGATTATTGCAACATTGCATGAGAGGAAATAGGTCTTTCCTTTGAGATCACAGTCATCGAAAGGAAGTAAAGTAAGTGCAGCGTTATTTATAAGATTATTTTTACGAATATATCCAGTATTAAATACAGAATTACTTTTTTATAATTATTTCTTTAATATTTATCATTAATTTCTATTAAAATTTAATTAATAGAAAAGCTGTAGAAATAATAAAATGGAAATATTGAAAACGCCACGTGTTACGGTATATTTTGTTGGTTATGTTATTTGCATCTTTGTCTAAATTCGATATCTGAATTTAATTGCAGAATGGCGGACACTGCTCCAGCCGCTCGTGGAGGTTTTCGCGGAGGTTTTGGTACTCGTGGTGCTGGTGGAGATCGCGGAGGCCCTCGAGGAAGAGGACGTGGTGGAAGAGCACGAGGACGCGGTCGTGGACGCGGCAAAGAAGATAGTAAAGAATGGATGCCTGTTACCAAGCTGGGCCGTTTAGTTCGTGATGGAAAGATTCAATCTTTGGAACACATCTATCTCTTTTCTTTACCTATTAAAGAATATGAAATCATTGATAAATTTCTTGGACCTGATCTTAAAGATGAAGTTTTGAAGATTATGCCAGTCCAGAAACAAACCAGAGCTGGTCAACGTACCCGTTTTAAGGTTAGAACATTACACGATTATTTCCATATTTTTTTAGTTTATTCTGTTTTAATGTTGCAAATTAAATAATTGTTTGAAAATTTTGTAGGCCTTTGTAGCTATCGGAGACACCAATGGCCATATTGGTTTAGGAGTAAAATGCTCCAAAGAAGTAGCAACTGCTATCCGAGGCGCTATTATCCTAGCTAAACTTTCAGTAGTACCTGTACGTAGGGGTTATTGGGGAAATAAAATTGGCAAACCTCATACAGTACCTTGCAAAGTTACTGGAAAATGTGGCTCTGTACAAGTGCGCTTGATTCCTGCACCTAGAGGTACAGGAATCGTGTCAGCACCTGTTCCTAAAAAGCTTTTGCAAATGGCTGGTATCGAAGATTGTTATACATCTGCTAGAGGATCTACTTGCACTCTGGGTAATTTTGCTAAAGCAACATATGCTGCTATAGCTAAGACTTATGCTTATTTAACACCAGATCTATGGAACGAACAGCCTTTGCTTAAAGCACCATATCAAGAATATGCTGATTATTTGTCAAAATATCATAAAGCTGTACCAGGTCAACGTGCTGCCGAAGCCGTTTAAACATAAGTCAAATAAATTTTATTCAATGAAAGCCTCCTAATTGCTGATGGTATTATTATTTTCATATATCATTCTTCCTCGTATCTTTACTGTGCAATAGTAGTGTTTTTATTTTCTTCAAAACATGGTAGAGAATTACTTAATCTTATTTCATTATTTTAAATATACATTTTATTTAATTATAAGTAAAAAAAAGCCTTAAATTATTATTTACAATGAAATATATAAAGAAAAACTAAACGATAATATTAAGTATTTTCTGATGATACATTTTTGGAACTTTTATATTGTTTATATGCTTCGTTGAAAACTTCTAAAGTATGATCACATATTTTTTCTAAATCTTGAAGTCCACGTTTTAATATATCCGTGGCTCGTCCTGTTTTAGTTTGTATCCTGAAGTTAATTTTATTTTCTGCTGGATGAGGTACAGTATATCCGCAGAATGTTACTTCAGGGCTAATATAAGAAACAGAAATAAATAACTTTTAAATATTCAATAATCATTTCAAATGAATGTTTTAATATTTAAACATTGTAGCTGTTCAAAATACGTACTAGTGAGCTATTATATTTTGTAATGCATTTCCCAATGTATGGCCTTCATTTAAAAATATAAAAGTTCTTGACTGTTCTCCATGTACTTGATCGCCAGCAAGCTACCATAAATAAACATGGTATTAGTAGAAAATATTTATTTTTTATCTAGTTAAAAACAATATATAAATAAATAAATATTTGTTCATTTTATACCACTACAAGTCGTCCCATTTTTGCCACGATTTCACGTAAAATATATTTATATTTAATAAACTCTTAATATACGTTTGTTCTTTCTTATTTTAGGTAGGACACTAACAAGACATGTGGTATTCCAACGAATTCGATGATACGTCGATCGTCACACCACCTATAATAATACCATCAAAAAAATGCTAAAATCTTCTAGTTTCTAGAAACTGATATAGTTCCTTTTTGCATTGTGTCAAAAGAAGGCTTGACAGTTTTAACAGCCTGATAGTTAAAGATATGGTTGAGTCTTATTAAAAACAGCAGGTGATTAACAATAAAATATTGATTCAATAAATTCTAAATAAATATGTCATACAAAGTCGGTCAACGCGTTGAAATACCTGGTAAAGATTGTCAAGGTGTAATTGCTTATATTGGTTATCCTCCATTTGCAACTGGAAAATGGATTGGTGTAATACTCGATGAACCAAAAGGAAAAAATAATGGCACTATTAAAGGACAGCAATATTTCAAGGTTTCTATTATTCATCTATTATCTTAATATGTACAATTATTTTTTAGAATATATTTATTAGCAATATTTATATTGCTAATATTATTATGTTACTTTAAATGATAATATCTTAGTACTAATGTTATTGTGTTTTTATTGATGTTATTAGTGTCCAGATAATCATGGAATGTTTGTACGACAAACACAAATCATCCTGTTGGATGAATCTGGTAATAGAACAGATCTTGCCAGTCCATCTTCAGCAGGTAGCAGTGCTACAACACCCGACGAAGGCAGCGCAGTCAGAGCTAGAAGTCGTCTTAATAGGTTTGCACTTTTATATTGTTATTATCTACTAATACATTTTATTAATATTATGATATATATATATGTAAACACTTTATTTCGTCTTTCATATTTCTTCCTACAAAATGTTTCATTCTATTTAAGAAGATAAATTCATCATTCGACTGTCACACATAAACTCATTATTTAGGTGCCCTATGCTGTATACTATTCCTGATTAATTTTTATATGATAGGAATGTATTTATGAATATCTGCACATGTTTGTATATGTACGATATAATTCCCCAAGTAGTTATAGAAATCATTATTTGTTTATAAAATAACTTTTCAATATATAGGTTTATGTAATCAAATGTGTAGATAGTTCAATTATTAATCGTATAACATAAGAGCACACTTTTGATTCTTTAATCAAATAATTTTGTATTTATCTTTATATAATAAGGATAAAGCTTTGTCTTTTTTATGCTAGCATGAGTATGCGTCGAAGGAATGAACCTACAGCGTAAGTTTATATCTGCACTTTAAAATAAATTCTTAACTAGCATATCAAATCATGAAAGTTTTATATTATGCAGGATTCGCTTATATTTTACTATTATAAATATAACATTCATTGCACGTATTATCTTTATATTACTATTTGCAAAACAATTGACACCAATTATAATACTAATTATCCTTTTGGATATATTAATGTAACTTTAAAATGCATATGCTGCTTACAAAAGAGTACGGAGAAAAACATCTCCAGCACAGATTAATCGACAACAGAGTGACAGACTGTCGGGGTAAGGAACTGTAAAATGAAGTGTCTCAATTATTCAATATTTTGACGTTTCCATTATTTGTGATATAGTTTGATATATCTTATTTATGTAAAATATAAGGCATACATGGTCTCCTAAAATAAATAAATAATTAAAAGAATTCAAATTTTTGATAATCAATTAAGGAGACAGTGCATGCATTATTATTCATGTAGATCATGGAATCCATTACTTTTTATTCTTATTTAAATTGAACATTTTTTTTATTCATTTTTATTATTCATTTTATGGATATATATGATTATTTTATTTCATTGTATTATTTGCATTTATGTTTATTGTTAAGCACAATGTTATTTTAAAAAATGTCATTAGATACAACTAAAGCTTCCAATATTTTGTTATTTATACCAATATTTGTTTGATACATTTTTAGCTGCATTCACTATTGTAATTATTAAATTAAATGTATGTATAATCAATATATATATATGTATATATTTTGGTGTATATACTACAATTATAATTGTTTGTTATAGTTCTCGATTATCTTTGGTTGGCAGTAAAACACAGTTCAATACCTCGTGCACTGAAAATGTGCCAGGATCTCTGCATGAGCGTAAGGATGGTGGCGAAACACTTATACCAGCTCCTACGACAACTAAACGAGCATCATTTATTGAGGTATTAATTAATTAATTAATTAATATAAAAATAAATATTACCAATGGTGTGGAGTGTCTAAACTAAAATATGCTTTATATGTAAAGAACAATTCATTTAATACATTTAATTAGGCAGAGGTGGGAAATCTTTCCAATATATGTTTTCTTTTTAATTATAATATATTAAGTTGCAAGTTTTTTCAAACTGAATTCAAAGTTTTCAAATGTGTTTGTACGTTGTTATAAGTACAGTGACAGATGTGTAGCAGGGAGAGTATGGAAAAAATATTATTGTTCTAATTAATAAATTGTCTAATCAGGGGCATATACACTTAACACAAAATTACTATTCAATGTTTTATTCAATATTATTAAGTAATTTATTCTATTTGTTTAAAAATATTTCAAATTTGACCAGCTTGAAAGTAACATAAGTCAACTAACATCTTCTACAACTTAGATTGTAATTTTTAAAACAATCACATAGAGAGAGAGAAAGAGAGAGAGAGAGAGAGAGAGAGAGAGAGAATGAGAAAGGAGAAAAAGATATGGTATTTAAATATATTATATTCGTTATTTTTTTGCATAAAATTTTGCAATTACATTATCTTTCTGTACTCACAAGTCACTGTTATGAAACTTTCTATATCACACAGTACATCCAAAATCATTTCTAGCACAAATTATTACATATTCTTTTGATACTGAATTTGCTTTTAAGCTAAATAATATATATATATATATACATATTTGATGTCTAATAAGCTCATTATAAATACCATATATATTTTATATAGAGATAATAATTCACTGGATAGTAGGTTCCCCGCCACTGCGATAAGAAACAAAGTTTGAATAATAATAGAAAATATCTGGTCAAATAACTTTACATCCCATTTAATAAGTAAATTTACATTGAAAGATTTGTGTTTTTCTCTAAATGAATTATACGTATATATTAATCATAACTACAGTATACATATTTTATCCTGTGATTATAAAGAGTAATAAAATAAGTATAGATTTCCATGCATGTGCTTTCATATGGTCAGAGAATTTGAATTTCAAATGGTCTAACATTGAAGCATTTTGACAACTGTATATCACGAGGACAAGTTAAAAGGAATGCACATACGTGTTTCAGAAGTCCCCTAGCACGAGCTCACCTTCCGGCAAAAAGCCAAAGGCCCAAGATGATCACAATAATGTAATTAATACTAATTAATTGTAATGTCTCAGTACTTAACACATCACCTTTCTGCCCCTGTACTTTCTCATACTAGTTGTATGTCAACAATTTTCATAATCATAACACATGGCCATAACTATTTTATTATTGCACTTTAATGGATTTTTTCTTATATTTACAGATTATAATATTTAATTTCATTTAATTCTTTTTCATACTCATCATTTTTCTTTAATTCGCTTAGTTGATTGTGTTTTACGATGGTTAGATGATTTACAGTAAATATACACAAGGATATGATGGGGTATTTATAATTAAACAGTATTTCAAATTTTACCATAAAAACCTATTTTTCTTTAATTTAATCAAAATAATAATAATTATGATGATGATGATAATGATGATGATGATGATGATGATGATGATAATGGTGGTGGTGGTGGTGGTGGTGGTGGTGATGGTAATGATGATAACAGAAATGGTGATAATAATGTCAAGCATTATTGTTAAAATTCATCGAACATTAAAATGATACAAAGGTGTAATTTTGCTTGACCAGTTACTTTTTTTTTTTTTTAAGTATAGTCATAGAATTAGATATTTAAAATGAAAAGATTATAGACATAATAGATACTACTGTATTTTATGATGGAATAGCAAGCCTGCAATATGTCATTAAAACCAATTGTACAGTTGTTCCAAAAGTCATTATTCTGTTAGAAGATGCTAATATGAGTTATAAAAGAAAATAAATAAATGATGACTTTAGGTACATCCTGTTTGAAATCAAAATATTTGTTAGAATTGATAGAACATTTCTTTAGCCCTGATGTGCCTAAAGACCTATTAATAGGATGTCTTTACACTTTATAACTTGTATGGGAATACAAAGGAATGATAATAATTAATTTCGAGGGAATTAGGCATAACTGGGTTATGTCTTGTTGGTGTCTATTGTCATAACTAATCTCATTAATCGTTTCAAAAAGAAACTAATTCTACTGATTGCATTTGCAAAAACATATCGTTAAACACAAGAGTTTTCACATATTTGCATCTTAAATCTATAAAATGATTTATTGTTATATCATTATACCTGAATCATTTTATTTTCTTCTCCTCAATAAATAAATATTAATAAAATTTGATACGACAAAAAAATAATTAGATATAAGATGCAAATATTGACCATAGAAATATTGATCTTTCATTTATAGTTTAGTGGGTGTTTTTTTCTATTAACACAATATTATAAAATACTCTTCATCACTTTTATACTTGCACTATTTATAAATTATCTTGAATAATTGTATGTTGTGCTGCTACTACTTAGGCCTAAATAATCTGAACATACATTTTAGATAATATTAGATTTTTAATGTGATAATAAAAAAGACACCCAAGTATAAGCAAAACATTCATTTGAACTTTTTTTCTCTATAATTTAGACAGGCTTTGTTGAAACTCTGAAACCACAATTTGTTCCTGGTCAAGTAATGGCTGGTTCAGCTGCAGCCTCTAATTTAGTGGAGGAAAAACTAACGCATCTACAACTTATGCAAGAAAATGAAAATTTAAAGGCTCAGGTATATTATATTTACATTTATATATGTGTAAATAAAACTCTCTTTAAAATATTCCATTGAAATGTTTATAGGTACGCGATTTGAACGAAAAAGTAGAAACATTAAGAGTGAAGCGGATACAGGACAAAGAGAGAATGAAAGATTTTGAAAAAACCAAACTTCAGTTTGAACAACTACTCGAATTTAAAGTAAAAGTTATGGAAAGCCAAGTATGTAGTAGAATTAGAAGCCAGTATGTGTGAATTAAAAATAAATATACATTTTGTATATAATTATATTATATTGTTTGCTTTAAGGCCAGTCTTCAGAGGGACCTTCAACGAGCAAAGCAAGAAGCTAGGGAGGCACAAGCAGCCAGAGAGCAATATCAAGATGAAATGGCAGATCTTGCAGAAACCGTAGAAATGGCAACATTAGATAAAGAAATGGCAGAAGAGAAGGCTGAAACGCTCCAAATAGAATTGGAACAATTAAAAGAAAAATTAGAGGAACAAACGCTTGATTTGGAAATTCTTCGTAATGAAATGTCAGAAAGGGTATTATAAAATTTACTTTTGTTTGTTGCTGTTTTTTTTTTTTTTTTATGATTATTATGAATAGATAAGATTTAGAAATTGATTGTAAAATGTAGGCATCAGGAGGAGGAGGCGGAGGAGGAGGATCAACTACAAACGTATCGAGTTATGAGGTAAAGCAATTGGAACAACAGAATAGTAGATTGCGTGAAACACTTGTAAGAATGCGTGATCTGTCAGCACATGAGAAGCATGAATTTCAAAAACTTCAAAAAGATTTGGATCAAAAGAAATCAGAAATCATGGAGTTAGGACGTACCAAGGAAAAATTATCTTCGCGTGTTGAGGAAATGGAACATCAAATAGCAGATTTACAAGAACAAGTATATATATATATATATTATTTTGATAATATAGGGATTGAAGAAAAAAGATATAATTATATATAAGATACTAATGAATAATAAATGTATGTATAGGTTGATGCAGCATTAGGTGCTGAAGAAATGGTAGAAGTATTAGGAGAAAAGAAAATGGCCTTAGAACAAAAAGTTACGGAACTTGAAGAAGCTGTTGCAGATCTCGAGGCTTTACAGGTAAAACTTACTAAATATGTCCATGAATTTTATAGAGAATTTTAATGAAATAATAAGATTAATGTTATTGAATAGAAAATAACGAAAAAATAAAAAATGTGTGTTAGGACATGTCTGATCAACTTGCTGAATCTTCTAAAGAATTAGAATTAGAATTAAGAGAGGAATTAGATCTTGCTCTTGGATCAGCTCGTGATGCTCATCGACATCGTGATGCGGCTTTAGAAACATTAGCAGATCGTGAACTAACTATAACAAAGTTTCGAGAGCTTACGCATCAATTACAAGAGCAATGTTTGCAATTGCAAGAACGAGTACAGACGACAGAATCTACTAAATCTATTACACGAGGTTAATTTATAAGATTAATATGAATGAAAGTTATTTTTAAAAATAAACATAAGGTATATTATATTTGAAAATGATTTATTTACATTGTAGGTGCAGAACAACAGTTGGCCGAAATATTAGATTTCCAAAAAACTTTTGCGGAGAGTCGAGCGCAAACCAGAGCTGTCGATCTCGAGATACGACGATTAGATGTGGAGGAAGCTGAAAGTCACGTGCATTACTTACTTTCGTTCATGTCTCCTGCATTTTTAGCACGCGGTGGTTATCACGACGCAATCTTAACTCTTTTACTTATCCCACGTATGATACGTAAAACAGAGATATTGATTTCACAAGTAAGAAATAAATACAATTCGACTGATAAAATTGATAGGTAAGAATATATATCGCTCAATACAATATTCCATTATTCCATTATTTCTGATTATTACTATTATCATATGTTTGACAGAGTGGGCGTAATAAAAGGTCATTCCGTGGAACAGTATGCTTTCCGATCACGTCTTTGTGCGTGCATGTATGCCTTGCAAACTACTCTAGGATGTTTCGAGTCTGCCTTAAATGTGTGCAGTCCGGAAGCATTGCTTAAAGTTGGAGCTGCGTTCCCAGAAATGATAGTGCAAGAAAAATCAGTGGACTCTTTAATTGCATTAGCCAAAAGAGATCAGCTAGATGAAAATCTTTCCGTGGATGCGGTTGAAAAATGTTGTGAATATTTCTCTACAATGTTTTCGATGTTATTTGGAGGAAGTGTATCTATTAATCAAGCTCGCTTAGTTATTAATGGAACTAGAAGCTTAGGTAGTGCTTGCGATGCAATTGCAACCGATGCTGCAGCTATAAAAGTTCTCATTCAAGGAGACACTGGGGATATAGGTTTGTCACATGTAGAGAAAGAGATTTATTTTGATAAATTTATAAACATTATATACATATTTTGTGTTTTCCTTTGTAATAGGACTTCTTTGTCAATATGCTGAAACAACTTGTGAAGCAATACAGCAGCACTTGAAATCAGCTAGAAGACGTGTTCCTCGAGATCATACCGGAAGTTTAATAGGCACAAACTTAGGACTAGATAAAGATTATAGTAATCAATTATTTACATGCTATCAAGCTGCTGTCAAAATTATGAAAACATTACAAATTTTATTAAAAGGTTCAATACAAGCTATTGTTACAAACGGAGGTGAGTATTTATTTACAAAATTGACAATTGGTATTGACAAAAAGAATGAACAAATGATCTAATGATGAAAAAAATGTTTTATTAGACTTGGATACAGGTCTAGCAGCCGATAAATTAAAAGATATAGCTGCTATGGCTAGTGAAAAAGTCTATGATACTGAAGATATGGGGCCAGTGGCAACAATTAAATCTAGTTTAACGATCATGCAACAGTTTGCAGCTAATTTGGCACAAAGGATGACAGAATGTGAAAATGATTTAGCAATGACAGGATCTATTTCAAATCTACAAGAAGCTAATGAAACAGTAGCACCAATAGTCTTACTGGCTCAAATAGCAAGAAATGAATCAGAGGAAACTAAAATACTCAGCAGGTAATTGATTGTTTGCAAACAAAATGTTCAATAATAATGAACAACAAAAATATACAATTTTAATGACAATTTACTTTAATTTGTGAATAATTAGAAAACTGGAAGCACGAGAAAGCGATATACGCGAAGCAAGAATAGCATTACGAGAAAAACAAGAAGAGCTGTCTGAAATGACTTTAAGAAAAGAATTAGCAGAGAAGAAAATAACGACGCAACAACATGAGCATGAATTAAATGTAGAAAAATTAAAAAGAAAGTTAGAAGAATCGCAGAATACAATTAAACGAAAGGTAGATTTGTCAGTAAGCATTTTTTTGATCGATATCTCTGAATGTTGTGTTAAAGCGTATATGTATATTTTCTCTATACTAGGAGAAAGAATTCGAAACAACAATGGATCATCTTCAAAATGATATTGAATTTTTGGAAAGTGAAAAAGGACAATTAAAAGAAAAGTTGCAATCGTTTGGAAAAAGGACATTGATATCTGGTGCAGATATTTCAGTAGGAGGTTCCTCGCCCATAATAGCCGAAATACAAAATGCAAACCATAAATTCTTAGTGCAAGAAGTAACATTACTCAAAGAAGCTCTGAACACTGAGCACCTGCAAAAAAGAAAATTGTTATCTGATGCATTACGTGTAAAACTGGAAAGTCTAAAACCATTGACATCTACGAAAAATCTCGAAACTACAGATACAAACATCAATGAGTTAGCAAGGAAAACGAACAATCTTCTAAAAGTAAATAAAAATGAATGCATTCTTTTAAATGTTATTTATTTCGTCAGCTTGAAAAAACGGAAAGAGTAATCGAATTTATTGATTTTCAAATGATTTATTTTTCAGGATATCCGTAATATAATAACGTTCTCTACCGTACCCGACTTGACGCGTAATAAAGTATCTTCAGCAAAAACACCAGTACTCGAAAAATCGATACCTTTATATCAATTGTTGCAGCGACAATTACTTATTAAAGAATACAAAGAAAAGGCTAATAGATTGGCAGTAAGTTATTTAACAGAACACCTATTTTTATTACAATTTTACACTGTGGTGTGTGTAGTCGCGTCGATTATTAATATTAATAAATGAATATTACCAGGGAGAAATACGCGAAGAAGCAGTCAAACGAAACGATGGAGGAAGGGCTGAAACTCAATTTGGTGTATTTCCAAATCATGAAATAACGACTGCAATGCAGGAAAATCAAATTCTTGCAGCACAGATAAGTATTCCTTACAGTGGTCCAGAAAAAACACATACTATCGTTGTAGGAAAAAATGAACTTCGACAAGTTCACACTCTTGTATGTTATTAAATTTTACGTATTAGAATTGTTTAGTTCTTTTAAAAGTGACGTTGTTTATATATGTTTATCTTTTTTTTTATACTATCACTAATATCTATTTTGTATTATTATTCTAATGAAAAGTTTAATTTATTTTGTACAAATAGGATTTATATATATATATATTGCAATTTTAATTTAATAACATGCGCGATTAAAGCTATAATTGCAAGCTTTCTTAGTATTGATATATAATGTGTAATGTGGTGGGATCTGCTATAGATGATCGTATTATTCATTATAATTGTAAATTTATTAATATAACTATATCATTTTGAAATTGCTATGTGAAAAATATATTATCTATCTATCTATCTATCTATCTATCAATCCCATATATATGGCATAAAAAATGTAGCCATGAATTTTTCTTTGTATCTTAGAGACATATAAAATAATAAATTATACTGAAAAACGCAAGAAAGAAAAAAAGAAAAAAAGAAAAAAAGAAAAAAAGAAAAAAAAAGGACAATATTTAATTGTAAAAGAGATGATGAAAATAACGAAATATTTTCTTTGAAAGTTAAAGATACAATTAAACAGTAAGTATAATACAATATTTCAGTATTTATTTATAGAGGTAAAAGGAGCAATAATGTTAATGTATTTTCTCATTGTTATGCATTAAAGTATGTCGTACTTAATGTTACTGTCACGATTTCATTGCATACGCACACGCACAAATATGTATATACACCAGAGAGACAATAATAAGTGCATATATCATTATTTATTTATTAACTTACACATTCGCGCATTCGTTTTCTTGTTTTATAACCACATACACACTATTGATTTCATTTATACCTCCCACTAATGATTAATCATACACATTTAGTTTTTTTTTCTTTTTCAGTAATAATTATACACATTCTCACTTAATGATGATTAATGTTTTTTTTGCCCATTTGTATTGGATTTCCCACAGGTAATGGAACAATATAATCTATATATGCAACTAACGTTGTTTTCGCATCGCGAGTAGTCACGATAATATTAGCTATTTTTTCAAAAGTTTCTTCCACCTCGAAGACACAATAACACTGGTGTATCAATGATGATATATGATTACAATTTTGTCAAAGGCAATCGTCAGGATATATATGTTAAAAATTAAACCATAGTAGTGTTTGGAATATGATTTGTTTAGTTGACGTAAACGGAAAAGAAAAGAATCAAATATTTCGAATTTATTATTAATATTAATTATCTTATTTTTCAAATAAGGATTAATAATAGAAACGTGTAATAATGACCCTTCCAAATTCTAATCTTGAAATGATTTTTCTATGCCGTGGAGAATTTGTTGAATTATCAGGCGATTTAATGAAAACTAAAAAAAAGACCAACTCACCAACGATAAGGACGATCAATTCATCAAGTCGATAGATTATTTGATCAATAGTAAATTAAAGTTATACAATGCAAAAAGCTTATGTTATATAATAATAAACATAAACTATATAATTGCATAGCTTCATCCACGTAAAACTATGCAAGAAATCATCTATTACTTTTTTTTCGTTGTCTAGAAAAAAATATTAAAAGAATAATACGATTATAAACATAATATTCTTAAATTAATCCAGGCAGACTAATAATTAAATCTGCAACAAGTCTTCTCTACACAACAAATAACATTCTTTTTACAGTAATACCATTTTTATATATATATATCACTGTTGCTTTCGATCAAATACGCCGATGACAGAAAGAAAGAGAGCTAATTATAATAATATTTAGACAAAGAGTTAATATCCTTTTGTTTTGCCTCTAATTGAAATCGTATAGCATATCTCAAGAAAATATGCAACTATTGTTGTCTTAATATTAATGTATTTTAGTACAATTTTATTGACATATTATTATTTGAGGTAAGAAAAATATTAACATTTCTCGCAAAAGCCCATTCACACTGTATTCGTATTACATATTGGGAACAAAAAAAGAAAATATAGGAAGCAATTTCTGTACTTATTTATCAGTACACAAAGTAATGCTTTTGTGATATTGCAAAATAAATTTTCAGCCATTTTTGTATTTCTTTTCTATTTATAGAGTAAATACAAAATTTGTTATAACGATTTACTCTCGAGCGATCATTCAAATGTGGTCTCATAAGATGTTTGTTCTCTCCTTCTTTCTTCGAAAAGAATGCATTGGATTCTCATATTATATATGTGCACTTTCTAACAAGATCTTCGGGTAATCAATATCTTTATTGTTATGATAATCAATGAAATAAATCAGTTATCAAAATAATGGGACAAGCCACGTTTAGTCAATTTTCTATGGATGCTTAATTCGAAGAGAAAGAGATGGTTTCATCGAAAATCTAAGTACTTAACCCTTTCAAAGCATACTTGTTTCTTTTTCTCTTTTTCTCTTTTTTTTTTTTATACATTTTCTACGTAACAATAATCAAATGAAAGAAAACAAATAATAAATAAAAAATCAACTTGATGATACATGCATAATACCAACAAGTCTAAAAGGGTTAAATCACTATAATGTTTTGTTCTTTTCTCATCCATAATCGTGCATTATATATATATATATATTATTTTTTTCACTTTTATAAACTCCGAAGTTCCTTTGCGGTCATTAACTTTCTCTCTTCCTGGACTGGAGAACCGCTTCTTGATATAACTCTTCGGACAAAAATTTTGATCAACTTGTTCATCTTGTTTGAGATACTTCTGATCATAAGTGGGGTTGACGATAGTTAAATGCCACAGCTTTAACGTCCTCCTATGATGATCATTTGTGTTCAATGATCGCATGTGGTTATATTATATACAGACCCAAAGAAAATACTTAATGTATTATTTGAATATTTCGTATAATTAAAAAAAGAAACATAAAAATAAAAAAAAACACATGAAATAAAAAGCCCTGTTCCTGAGTTTGTATATGAGTGTTTTCACAATTAAGCCAAATTAAATGGTATCATCCTATGTACGACGCGTCGACACGCATCATTTTATTTCTATGTCAAGGGATTAATAATACGAAATATTAAAATATTTGAAATATAAAACATTGTACTATAGTTCAGTACTAATATGAAAATGAGTTGTTTTGTTACCTGCTGGAGCGTTAGTTTTAGCAGATGGCTGAACTCCACCTTGCACTTGCGTTTGAATGGTTTCTCCAACTCGACCGTGTGTATTTCCAGATGTACCACCATTGAGACTCACGCACGTGCTTGTTACTTTCTGTTTTAACATTGTCCAGTCAAATGTATAATCGTATTGATGATTTAATGTACGGAAAAGTATACGGAAAAGTTGACGTAGATACATATAATCCGGGCTCTCTTCGAAACGTAATCCTCGTGTATAATTTAGATACATCGCAAATTCAGCAGGAAATCCCTATTGATTAAAAATCAATTTAGCCATACCTAATAGTGAATTTGTAATAAAAGGAGATTGATTATTATTTTCATCGATAAATTGAAAAACATGCCTTGCATAAAACTTCTACGGGCGTAGACATTTTCTTTTCACTGATTTTTTCATACTTTTGTTTTTTAGTTGCAGCCTTTAGACCTTGCCAAGGCAATGATCCTCGATTAAAGTACATAAGTACATATCCAAGCGATTCCATGTCGTCCCGACGACTTTGTTCAATGCCTAAATGAGCATTGATGGATGCATACCTTGCCGTGCCTGTTAAATTTTTATCTTCTCGATACATTATATGCATTCTTGAATGACTATCTCTATATTTCTTAGCTAGTCCAAAATCAATGAGAAACAGCTGCAACAGATTTTTCCAAATATAAATCAAAATAGCCGTATGATGTGAGAATAAGTTACCTTATTACAATGACGGCCGATGCCCATTAAAAAATTATCCGGTTTTATATCTCTGTGAATGAAGTGTTTACAATGAACAAATTCGATTCTACCAATCATCTGGTCTGCCAACATTAAAACCGTTTTAATTGTAAACCTTCGAGAGCAAAAAGTAAAAAGATCTTCTAAGGATGGTCCCAAGAGATCCATAACGAGGACATTGTATTCGCGTTCCGTTCCATACCTATCGATTAAAATACCATTTTTCAATCTTATTGATCTTAAAACCACTAGCTACATTTCTTTTCATAGACAGTATATAAACGTAATTCTTACCAACGTATATGCGGTATTCCTATACCACCATGTAATATTTTGTATAATTTTGATTCGTATAGCAATTGAGGATGCCGTGCACGCACGTTTTCTAATTTAACTGCGACTTCCTAAAAAAGAAACAGAAGAACAAAATTGCTAACAACAATTTGATAATAATTATACGTAACATTTCTGTTGCAAGTCAAAAGTGAAAATACGTGATAGTCTTGAAGCTAAAAATACTATAAAATCGTACACTTTCGAATACGTATGTTTCACATTTCAAACTAACTCTCTTTTACCGAGAAAAACAATTGCAAGTTAAGAAAGAAGCATCTAATATGTCCGAATCTATATTTACAAATTACTTTTACCCTGAAAGAATATTTTGCTTTCTTTGTCCACCAAAGTTATTCGACTCTCGACGAGTCGTCGAATAGTTAAAAGTTTAAATAGGAATCGTTAGTACAATCATTTATAACAGTGCAATAATTTCTACATAATATCAGAAAGAAATAAAATACAAACTACAGTCATATTTAAAGTACTGGCAATAACAAACGATATATACATTAAATTAAACTATTTTCATTCTTATAAGTTATAGTAGTAGTTAGCATTGAAAAGTAACATATATCGTTGATTTATTTTTGTATGATTTTACTTTGCAGTAGAACAACGCAGTATAATTTAGATTTTTATAGAAAAATCCTTCTCTAATATCATCTATCTGCAACATTTTTTGTGACCACTAAAAACTATTTCGAATACGTTCAAAACATTAATCTTTCGTAAATAAATCATTGTTCAAGCTTTCCATTCAAATATAGCTAACAGTATTTCTAGCTACTACGATTAATCATTGGACTGTTTTAATATTTGTTTATTGTATATCTATCAAAGATATTTTGTCGCTTTTGACGTTTCATTTATTTGCATCATTGAAGTTTATATAAATAAATTCAAAAGATTTTCCTGAAACTATAAAAAATATATTAATATATGTAATAACAATAGCTTTTTTTTTTCTTATAAAAAGAGATATTACTACTTATAAAATATTAGACTATTTGTAAATATTGTAATGGCAATTAAAAGAAAGTATTTGGCGTGATATTAGGGTTATGATAAATATTTCAAAGATATATCTATTCTATTCTATTACATAAACCTCGTTAATCTATTTATAGTTTTATCTCTTTTTATTTAGACAGAGACATAAGTGTTGATCGAATATTACTGCACAATCGAAAAAAAAATCTATGTATGGTATTGACTTAATTTATCGACGTATATAATCATCTACATCGTTAAATTGAAGAAGAAAAGGGGGAAAGAAGGGAGAAAAAGAGAAGAAAGAAGGAAGGAAGAAAAAAGATGAAAAAGAAGAAGAAGAAGAAGAAGAAGAAAAGAAAAACGAAAAATATAGTAAGATATCGAAAGTAGGGTATTTAAAAAAAAATAATAAAGAAAGAAAAAGATGTGGAAATAATGTAAGGGAATAATATATATATATATATATATATATATATATACGATGAGATGTCATCAGAAATGAAATGGTCTTTCTTACCTCGCCATTAGCAATGTTGATACCAAGATAAATATCGCCAAAAGAACCCGAACCGATTTTTCTCAAGAGCCGATATTTGCCAGCCACCACAAAATCGCTCTTCCCCATTACCAGCGTCACCGCCGACGCCATGTCACCCGTGGCTTCTTTACGTTTCTTTAGTTTAACAACGCTTTCCTGTTCCCCCTGCGCACAGTCCTAGCAAAAGGGAAAAGTAACAGGCAGTTTGACTCGATCCGAAACTCCCGTTGGAATATCGTAGCTCCTTAGATCAGAGCTTTTTAGCTTACGCCTGATGATATCTAGTGACGTCTTGACGATTTCTACGTGCCACGAAGGCGTTTGGGATACGAAATTTCCTTTATTCCGTGGTGAACGTCGGAATATTGTTGGAAAAATCACTGCTGGCACGATGTACCCCACCAGCCCCGTCGATATTTTCCCTTTCGCTTAAACCTAGAAGCAGCACGAAGTAACTGTGAACCGATGTTGCGGGGATACGATGCGTCACGAACAACGACAGTAAGAAAGAAAGAGAGAGAAACAGTTAATGTGTCAGAGGTAAAGAGGGATAGACAAGACGAGAACGAGAGAAGAGGGGAGTTAGGAGAAAGCGCTGCTCAAAACACTTGCTTCTTTCTTCTAACATCCATCATTTTATCTTAAACACTTATTTAACATTTTTCCCTAAATTAGCAATTCTAATAATAGATCAAACTTCTACCAAGTACCTCTACGCCTTTTTAATTTGCTCCTACAAATTTGACTGCATGAAGTTGTTCGCTTGAATACGCAGTTGCAAACTCCCCAACAGGGCTGTACCTATCACATTCGTTAAGTACTTATTTTTAACGCATATTTTTCAAAACTTTACATTTCTTTTCTATTTCTTACATATTTTACTACATCATTATTTTTTATAATAAAACATTATTCGGATTAGTCTAATCACATCATTTATTTTAAATATAATATGCGCAATAGCGCATAAAAATATTTATATTTATATATTATACTATATAAATAATATAGTAATTAGAATAATTTTTTAAAAATCCCTAAACGATTTTTCTAATCGATATGATTGGTATAAACACACACATATTATCTATTAGATTAAATATTGTAAATCGTTCCTAATTTTTATACATTTTTTTATATATTTAATAATAACATTTACTATGAATAATATCATATTAAAAATGTATACAAAATAATAATCGACAAATATACTTTTCCTCCTGGTCGTGTTAGAGCTTACAATCTATTAGAATTCTTCCATATGGTTTAACTATTTGAAAATTAAAGTAACCAATAAGCATGCAAAAATATACTGATAGTTACCTACTTACTGGTTATTATCACTTCGGTTAAAAAGGTTAGTCTCGGTAGGTTTCGGATAGTCTCGTATTATTTCGGGAAATCTCGGGTTGTCTCGAGTTTTCGTACTATACGAAGAGCCGTGGAAGTGACGACGACGACTGTCGGTCGAACAAGAGTGCCATCAAAATGTTGTCCAGACTTGCTCTTCGTAATGGTAATTTATATTTATGTTTAAAATGTTATTTAATATATTAAAAATACAACAATATAATAAACATATTCTTGACATTTAAACGATACACTATATCATATTTGTTAACATCACCATAATTTGGACAATGTAGTTATCATTTATTTTATTCTTATTATATAATAATAGATTTTGTAATTTTATTTATATTTGAATGATTGTAATTTAAATCAATCGATTCTATTGTAACTGATATTACATGTATTTGTTAAATCTGTACTTCCACTAGCAACCAATGGATTTATTCATGGTAGTTATAAATCATTGATTGATATTTATTTTACAATGAAAAACTTTCAAACTGATATATGTATTTAAATATGATTTTTAGCTCAAATGTTACCAATAGCTGTACGTGGCGTACAAACAGTTACTACTTCAAATGGTCCTCGACCTACACGTCTAATAGATCCAGCTCCTGTCAGATTTGGATTCCTTCCTGATTCATGGTTTACTTTCTTTTATCCAAAAACTGGAGTTACAGGTAAACAAATTTTCATTGCATACCATTATTGATAATAGTACTGGTTATTTATTTTTGACTTTGTTTTTTTATTTTCAGGACCTTATGTATTTGGTGTAAGCGTAGGGACATACTTACTTTCTAAAGAAATCTATGTCCTGGAGCATGAATTTCATAATGCTGTATCATTTGCGATTATATGGATATTTTTAGTAAAAAAATTGGGTCCTGCTTTATCCAAATATCTGGAAAAAGAACAAAATAAAGAAATTCAAGTATTTGAGGATCAAAGAAATGAAGAAATTCAATTTGCAGAAGATGGTATAAAACAAAGCAAGGATGCTATATGGAGAGCCGAAGGGCAAAGTCTTCTCATGGATGCCAAGAGAGAGAATATCAAAATACAGTTGGAGGCTGTATATAGAGAACGTCTTGCTCATGTTTATAAAGAGGTAGATCATTTTTATTTTAAATGTCAAGTGTAATCGTGCTGCTGGAGACTCAAACAGTTGATATTTATTTCTAATATTAATTTCTTTAGGTAAAGAAACGTTTGGACTACAATGCTCAAATACAGATAGTAGAACGAAGAATAGCACAAAAACATATGGTACAATGGATTATAAACAATGTGTTAAAAGCAATAACACCAGAACAAGAAAAAGCAACTCTTCAACAGTGCATTAAAGATCTTGAAGCACTTTCTGCAAAAGCATAAGAGATTAATATAGATAAAATCCTCTCTTGATGCGTATATATTAGAAAAAATAGAAGGATTATAGTATAACTCATTTTAAAATAAATCATGAGTATACTACAAAAGAGTAAAGAATAATAATTATTAAATAAGAAGCATTATTATTAAATTTCGATGACCCAATAAAATCTTCAATATAATTTGATGAATCCTCTCTTCAGTCAAATTTCTCTTTTCATGTGTCATGTTATTTCTTCTCTTCTAATCTATAATTAGGTGATCAAATATCAATGCGTAATCTTACTAATTTTATGTATTGTTATGGTATATGTAGAAAATATCGATTGCCAAGTGAAAGAAAGCAATAATTAGAAGTAGTTCATTGATATATGATATTTAAATTTGTTGTCAAAATTAAAATATTTGAAATATAGCAAAGATAACTTTAAAATATCAATTTAATAATCATTTCTAGGATTGTATAACCATAAAAAGGAACTGCTTTTTCATTTCTCGATCCTCCAATCGTCTTTTAATAAGTCGTTCTATATTTTCATAGCACAACCATTCTATGTAGCAGTGTTTTATGGATGTACTTTTAAAGATGATTTCACCAACTTATATCGGAATCACGGAGCCTAGATACCAGAAGGGCGATCGACATAGAAAAATAACTAGTAAACACGATTGGAAAAAAAAAAGAAAGAAAAACTTTAATTTTTCACGAATTATTTTTTTTTCTCGTATGTAATATTTGTTATTAGTTTGCATGTACACAAATTGCATCGTAGCTGTTTTGAATTTCATAATTTTTATTAGTTAGAACGAAGTGTTACATACTTCATTAAACTCATTTCAACAAAATGATAATATTAAAATCAATTATATTATACAATTACATGTATATTAAAAGAATTAAAGAGAAACTTTAAAATATTATTTATAAAATTCTATTTGTGTTGAGCATAGAATTAAAATGAAAATACTTCATTGATAAAAATGTTAACAAAATATAATATTCGTTTGGTGTACCATCTAGCAGTAAAAGTACAAACTTCAAAAACGATATTCAGCGCGATTATACGTTTCTTGATCAGATTTACACGTAGATATTTGAGAATAGATAGGACAACCATACGATTGATCAAGAAACGGAATTTAATCATTCCTTCTTCAATTTACATTGAATAATTTTCATTTCATTATAAGGAATCTACAAGAAAGTAAGTTTTTTAAGCACATTTAAGTACACCATTTTAAAGTTCGCACATAGATTTTATTTTTGTACTTAAATTTGATTAGAAACGTCAGTAGTCAAGTCAACACGTATTATAATGATATTTATGATAATAAAATAAATTTTTTTTCCTTTATAAGTTGGGAATAATTTAATACATTCAGATTTAGCAATAAAGTTAATATCATATTTTCTATTTTTTTACTCGTGATTATTTGTCTTCTTAATTTACATATATATTTGTGTGTCTGTGTGTGTGTGTGAGAGAGAGAGTTTATATAAATTGTATATAATTTATTATAGTATGTGAAAATACACATATATTTGTTTATTTGTGCATGTTAAAATATTTAATATTAATGATTTCAACATAAAGAATATGCTTATTATGTAGCTTTTAATATCACGATTTCTATCCTTATATTCATAAATATTTTGTTAACTTTTGTTACTTTTTAATACATAGAATGGCAGATACTGCAAGCTCAGGAAGTACATCACGAGAAGTTTCAGAAAAGGGATGGCTTGTTTTAAAACAGTACGTTATTGATAACAAAATTAAAGCCGGATTATGGTTTACAAGATTACTTACTATGATGTTTACTATAAGTTATGTTATTCCAATATTCGGGTAAGTTTGTATCTTTTATATTTACTAATTGTATATTTTAACAAAATTTGAATAACATATTTGTTTGTTGTTTGTTGTTTTAGAAACGTTTATAATATATATTACAAAGCTTTAATGAGTCATGCAGCAACTAGCGCATTACGTCTTCATCAAAGACTGCCAAATGTACAGTTTAGCAGAGAATTTTTGGGAATGTTACTTCTCGAAGATTCCTGCCATTACTTATTTTATTCAATAATATTTCTCTATGTTCCTCCAGTGACAAGTATCCTTTCAAATAATCATTACTACTTTATATAATATCTTGTTTTAATGTATTATATTAATTAGTTCAGCTTGTTTCTACTCGTGTGATATTATGTGTCACATATAATATATTTTTCTTAAACATGTAATTAGTCGTCCTTGTACCTATATTTATATTTGCCATGTTGCACTTTTTCAGTTTTTCACTCACGTTACTCGATGTAAGTATAAAAACATCTTACTATAGATACCTGTTTAATTATATAAGAGTATAATAGTGCAAAGATCATTGTGAATATCAATTAATATACTTTATTGTTTTCTTTCTTTAAGTGTTTAGGACACAATAGTTGGTGGGCTATGCGTCTTGTGATATCTTTGGTTGAGTTTCAGTCTTATAACATTTTGCGTTTTTGTGCACTTTCGGAAATTATTATTTTACCATTCACAGTTCTCCTTGTTTTCACGTAAGTCATTAATAATACGTATATTCAATATAAATTTTATAAATGAATAAATGAATGAAAAAATAATGATTTACTTACAGGGGACGTGTTGGTCTATTAACACCAATTATATATTATCAGTTTTTGAAAATGCGTCTTGCATCGCAAAGAAACGCATTCACCCGCAATATGTTTCACGAAATCAGAGGTCTATTGAGTACTGTATCCAAAAAGCCTGCGATGCCAGATATACTTCGTAAAGTGATAGAAGGTTTTCTTTCTTTAACTCAACAAATGGCACCAGTACCTCAGTAATATATACTCGTTAGGAATATTTGTCAAGGGAATTGTTGTTGGATTGTAGGGGTCCATACTTTTATAAAATTGAATCTAATGATGATTGAATGATAATGTCCAAATTTTTGGTATATATGTATATTATAATTTAGCAAATATAGAAAGTTGAAATTAATCAAAAATGTAATAATAGGTACATTTAGACACAATTATTACTGTTTTAAGTGAAAAATATACGCGTCTTTTATAAACATTTCATACATTTTAAAATACGAAAGAGATTTAATCTTTATAAAAACAATTATAAGCATACTTAGTAGACACTATCTATTATTTAATATTACATAAGGTTACATTTTTGTTTTATAATCTAATTATTAAATCCCATGAATTTATTACTAGTTGTTAGGTATTCTGGTGTATCATAATTATATAGTTATATAGATGTGTAACATGTTATGTTGTCTAACATATGGTATTACTGTAATTATAATTATGTGGAATAAGTAATGTAAACTATATCTTATGATCTTTTTCGTTATTTATAAGTATTACTTTTACTAAGCACACCTTTTTGTATATTTTTGTTTGTATTTTCTTTTGATCAAATATACAATAATATCGTGGTATACTACTATTTTCTATATTATTTTGTTTACCAAGTAGTTTGGTATATATACGATTTATTTTTTACTCAAAAAGCTTTACATCATTTTATTCAATAAAAAAACGTAATTTTTAATTTAAAACACGTAAAAATAATATGAATTCTCTAATAATATCTAAAAAAAATCGTATTTCTTGTAATATCTTTTTTATATTTTATATTTTTTATGATCAGTATTGAGGATAAAGAATATAATACAGAAATAAAAGAATTTCTTATTTTAAGCCATTTTTATTTTAGTGTAGTTGTTAATTATACAAGTGGTGCTGGCTGAGGTATATCTTTCGGAGCTTTAACTTCAGAAGATGGTTGTAATGGACGTACTTCTTCTTTCGGTTCCGCTATTGATACATAATCTGGAAGAGGATCTTTTGGACCAAGTTTACCAACAGGATCCCATGGTAACATGATTTTCACTTTAATACCTAATACTCCTACAATACAATATTAAGAGAAAATATTGAATAATGTCTAATATTAGAAATTATGTACATTATAATTAATACTTATTATATATTATTGAATATATACCTTGACGAAGAAGAACATGACGGGTTGCTGTGTTTACATAGTTGTTGGTTGGTTCTCCTGAATGAATCATTAAACCGTCAACAAATTTCATTGATTTAGCTCTCTGACCACGTAGTTTACCACTAACAACTACTTCACATCCTCTTGCTCCTGATTCCATGATAAACCGAAGAACACCATAACATGCTCTGTGCAACAAATATAGAAATTTATTAATACATGAACTAGGATGATAATATGAATGATAAGAATTATTTGTAAGTAGACAAACCTTCGCACAGCAAGTCCACCAATCAACTTATAACGAAGAGACTCAGCTTGTGCAATAGCGCACAGACCACGCTGTGCTACTTTTTCAGCATACAATTCAACATTTTGTGGTTCCTTAAAATTAAAACGTTTCTGTACCACAGAAGTTAATTCTCTGATTCTTCGTCCCTTCTCTCCCAAAACGCTCTGCGTATGTGTGGCTAATAGGATGATCTCTGTACGAGTTGGAGTTACACGAACCTCAACACCAGAATATCCATCTTCTGCGAGCTCACGAGTGAGGAACTCGTTAAGTTCAGCTTTAAAAACTCCATCTCCTACAAACTATAAATATAATGTTAGATATATCTAATCTTTAATTCTTGATATTAATATCAGTGTAAACTTAACCTAAAAGTTCACGTTTTACTGAGGTAAACAAAACACTTCAACAAGAAGTAAGACATAATTAACTTAAGTAATATTAATATGTGTAACATCAGTAAAATATTAAGAAGTTTATTCCATTTAGTATGAAGATTAAAACTTTCTGTATATCACAGCTTCATAAAAAAATAATGGTATGATAATTACAAATATCCAATGCATCCACCTTGTCGGTACGGTTCACTTTTACATTTATGCACAAAATCTTATTTTACTAATATTAAAGATTATAGTAAACACTATATTTTCGAATAATATATACAATAATTCATTGTAAAATCACAAACCTTCTTTTTCTTGGAAATAGAACGAGTCCCCATATTTGATGCTAACGGCGTTGTAACAACTCTCGAAATGAAAGACTGAGGCTGAGAATCCGGAAATGGTAGTTTTGACTAGGGTAGTCAAATCAGAATCTAGGTAGAATGAAATTTTATTGAAATCATTAGAGTTTTATAATCATGTAATTGTGAAAATAATTTTAAAATTGTTATCATCATTAATGCAACGTAAAATGTATAATTTTTTATTTGTGTAATATCGTCGTCTACACCTTTATTATTCACTTAAATATATCTCTCGTTTGGTTTAGGAAATTAGATCAAAACATAGACATCATTTGTGTGTTGCGAATTTTATACTGCTACTGATAAAGTGATATTTTTTATTTTTATCAATGTCCATATCATATTAAATTTCCCTTGAATTGTTTGTACCGAGGGCATTTAGAAGTAGTCATACGATCCTGAAAAGTATTATGGAAGAGTAGAAATATATACTTGCTACTAAGTCACGTGATTAAGATTCGTTTCGTTTCTCTGGAATCTCGAGTATCGTATGTATACTGTAAGAGTAGTCGTGTATTATGTTGTGTCTTCGACATGGAATGGAAAACAGTGGCAGTAACAATTTTAGTAGTGAGCCTTTGTTTTTTGGCCATACCCATTCGCGTTGGCCCTGACAACAATGACAAAGATATGAAATTGTTCGAGAATTATGTCGCGCGTTATAACAAATCTTATAGAAAAAATCCAACCGAGTACAGTAACAGATTTCAACGATTTCAGGTAATAATTAAGATCTGTAAATCTCGTTTTATCGTCATCGTATTTTCTCGCATGTTCTATTAATTACTTTTACATCGAGCCGATGAAATTTTTCCCGCGATTAGTTTGTTTGAATTTGTATTCTTTTTAAATTTAACTTCCCGCGCTTATTCATCTTCCCTCCCTTCTGATCAATTTCGAACACTTCCATTGAGAATCTTCAATTTATTTTTCTCTCCTTTAAATTGCATCAATAAAAATTCAATTTTCAACATACTAATAGGATTATTATCCTTTTTCAGAGATCTTTACGACATATCGAGAAAATGAATGGTTTACGATCCTCTCAGGAAAGTGCTTATTACGGACTTACGGAATTTTCCGATATGCTGGAAGATGAATTTCTACAGCAAATCCTTTCTTCTGATTTATCGATGAGAGGTGAGTTTACGTCGAAGTAATAATAAATGTTCTCGCGACAAAATGTTTTATTGTTTGAGAAATTTGAGATATTGTGTTACTTATCAATTAGGAAAAAAACACGTTAACGCTACTTATCATTGCGAACATCGTAAAAGAAAAGAAAGAAATCATTTAGAAAAAAGAGCTGCAGGTATACCATTGAAAGTAGATTGGCGTCAAAAAGGTATTATTTCTCCCGTAAAAAGTCAAGGATCTTGTGGTGCCTGTTGGGCGTTTAGTACAGTCGAGGTAGTTGAGTCGATGTATGCCTTAAAAAATGGCAGTCTATATTTGTTAAGCGTACAAGAGGTAAGTTAGTGAACTTTTTGGAGACTAGATAATACCTCCTATTATGATAACATACTGTTTTGCATATTGCGAACACTTGTTGTAGTTGATTCACTAAGTATATAATATGTTTTTCATCGTCCGAATATAAATATACCTTACGTAAGAAATTTCATTCGTAACACTCGCAGATGATTGATTGTGCAAGGAACAGTAATCTCGGATGCGAAGGTGGTGATATTTGCAGTCTACTTGCGTGGTTAAAATCAACTAAATCACCGATATTACCGGAGTCTAATTATCCGTTCACACGAATGACCGATACGTGCAAACTGAAAGGGTAAATTTTCGAATTAGATAAACTTAATAGAAAAGATTATGATAATACAATCTAGTAATGTTTGTATATTTCAGTGCTACCGCAAAAACACCGGGTATTAAAGTGATAGATTTTACCTGCGACAGGTAATTACATTTCTAATCTATTACTTTTTTATTTTGTGATTTAATCGTTATGAAGGAATATACTTGTGGATGCAAAAATGGAGAGATTGAAGGATTTCCAGTGGAGATTACGCATCGGTTATACAATGATGAAAGAAATCTAACGCGCAATATAAGCAACGTATTAGTAAAAGGTTTTATTATATAAGTTGACTGATCAACATATTTGTGTAATAACGTTATAATTCTTAGAGTAATTTATAAATGCTTAGGAGAATTTGTCTTCAATAAATTTTCTACGTACGTACAAGGCTTAAGAGTAAATAATGTTTAACTGATAAATCATGTTAGCTTTATAGATTCAGAAGAGGAGCTTCTGATAACGTTGGCCACTCATGGTCCTGTGGCCGCTGCGGTGAATGCATTATCCTGGCAGAATTATTTAGGTGGTATTATACAGTATCATTGCGATAGTGCTTTTACCAGTTTGAATCATGCTGTACAAATAATAGGCTACGATAAATCCAACACTATACCTTATTACATTATCAAGAATTCATGGGGTAATGCTTTTGGTGATAGAGGTTACATATACATCGCTATTGGCAGCAATCTCTGCGGTGAGATGATACAAATTGTTTTCCAAATCATTTATGTTCTTTTTATGAAGATCTGATTTATTACTTTTCTTTTTTTCCTTTTCATATCACCAGGAATTGCTAATCAAGTTTCAGCACTGGATGTCATCTATAAATAATGGAATGTACAACGATTACTTTATAATCTATAGTTATCATACTTAAGTATATAATATTTTAATGTATTTCATTAATCTGCTATTGATAATAAGAAATGAAATAGAATATATATTTTTCATATGCAATATTTTTAATCAATATCTCTCTGATTAGTGTTGAACAAAATTACACAAAGATTTAATTAGGATATTAAATATCTTATTCTATTAATTGAAATAAGAAAGGATAGTTTTGTAGATAAAATTTGTATTTAGGATCAGTAAAAGAATAAAATTAAATATATTTTATTAGTTTATTGTATATTACAAGATATTTTAATTTATAATAAGGATATTATTTATCTATATATAGTTATACAGTACGATTAAAAACCATGTAAATAGAATATTACTTCATTTTATGAATTATTACGAATTCACGAGATTTCTGTGTCATTTTCAGCGTTATTTTGATTGTTATCGGTATTCCTGCCGTTCCAAGATATCGAAAGTCTCGTTTTCATTTGCTTCGTTAACGGTGGAATTAAATGTCTAGGTATTAAGAACGTAGACAAGTTGAATAAATCTAGGAACACTTTGTATCTGTCGCTATTAATTGAAACGTATGATATTATTAAGTTTGATCAAATTAAAAATAAAATTATTTTATTAGTTACCTTAATGTCGATTTTAGGTATTGATAACCGGAAGATCCACCAGTTCCCAGTTGTTGAGAACCGATCATCCTCTGGACCATGATAACGTGATTATCTAAAAAATACAAAAATTCGATTGTAATCTATTTCTTAATTATTCGTGTAGAGAAGGAAGAATCATGTAGTTAAAAATCAATAATCTAGACGATCTTACATCTCCATTTAGTAATTAGAGAATCAATGTCCATTAATGCGGTCAAGATTTGATGGGGCTGACTGAATCTTGGTTCGTCTCGGTACAATGTTATCATTACGGCTCCTTGAAAAGCAGCATAGGAAAATCTTCGTTCTCCTCTCGAGACAAGCGCGTTATGAAGAGATTCCTTAAAGATTGTTTCGAACATGGCTTTACGAGATTGAACGCTGTTCATTAGATACAGCTTCATTTGTTCCTTCGATTGTTTCTACGGTAAAATATTTATATTTTTCTATCTTGGATAAATAAATGGCAACTCAAACTTGATATTTTTGTAAATAAAAATTAACCTGCGCAGTTTGTTCTTGTTCGAAGAGCATTCGTTCGACAGCTCTTTTGTATTTTCCCCAAAAGTCAAAGTCGTAAGATTCGAGACCCGGTGTTCTGGCCAACCACCTTTGAACCAAACAACTCAAACTAGGATCTTCTTCCGAACGTTTGATTTCCTCAATGGCTTTCGGATCTCTTCCAAAAACTCTCGTATAACTCTGATTGTACTTTACTCTGTGTTCTTGTTTAACACCAAGTTTGTTCTCCAGTAATCGAAATTGCAGAGATTGGAAGCCGGAAGCTGGGCAAAGGTAATCACGGAAGGCCATGAAATCCAACGGTGTCATAGTCTCTAAGATCGTAACTTGATCCACTAGAAGCTGCGGAAAAACGTACAAGAGATAATGTTGAATTTTTTCTAAGGTAAGTATTTAATATGTTTTATCATTGGTATTTCATTTCATTTCATATTATTCTAAGTAGATTTCGTTTATTTTGTTATTTTTAAAAGAAAATCTCTTTCTCAAGTACACATAAATAGAGCTTATCGATTAGACCACAGGTATATTCCGCATTTATATGGTTGCTTGGTGCAGACACTTATTGTACTTAGCGTGGATTTACCACGACAGTGAAATACATTAAAGGTGACAAATCGTTTCTTTGCTTCTTTTTCCTGTAATCACACGAAAGTTCATCGATAGATCAATTAGTGTCAATCTCTTTATGGATTCCTTTGAAAAGAGTTTTACCATTGTCTCTCATCTCCTTGTTTTATTAAAGTATTAAAGTCAAGTTTAGTTTGTTCTTACGAGAGTTTAACGTTCAGCGAAAGCAACAGTAGTATTTTTGTTATTTTTGAATCGAATAGGTAGATAATACAGGGGGTTGGGGGAAATAACCGCACGCATATTTTGCGGTATGGAATGGACGGTAATAAAATTATTATTCAAGTTCTTTGCGCCTATGGTTATCCATAAAAGGTGTCACGTATCTTCTGTCGGTATTATTTTACTCAAGGTCCGTGTATTATTACAGTGGTCCTTATACAACGTTTGTTGGATAGACGGAAAGGGTTGGGGAAAGACGGTTGGGTTGTTAATGTGAAAGGAAAAGGAGAAACAAAAATTTATGTGCCCATCGTCGTCGTTCGGGTTTTGCTAGTCGAAATATAGATCGGTTTCATTTCATATCCAGTTTTGGTTTTTTCTTGTTTCTTTCACGAAAAAATATTCGAACGCAACGCATGCCAACTGCACACCACACTGTTGACATTTAATTTTCAAAGGCGTTTGAATAATTAAATTATAAGCCTTGCGGTAACGCAATTGTTATCGTTGCGATTAGTGATATCATTTCTTTGCTATTATTAACAATCGATAAAAATAATTGAAAAAAAAAAAAAACATACTTTTAATATAAGAACGATGCGATTGAGTCGTTTGAGAATTTCCAAAGTTCTTGATTCGTTCAAGACATGAGATGGTCCATTTTGAATAGTCGAGGAGTGATTGGTAGCGTTGTAAATGTTCGAATCCGAACAGAAGAGTGATCTGACCGAATCCAACTCATAGATAATCTGCTTAAACCACAACTCGTATGCTGCGATCAAAATGAAAACTGTACTGTCTTAACAATTTGTTATTTCTATATTTTTGTTTACCGAAGAAACAAATCTTCGTAATACCTTGATGAGTAATGATAAAAAGATGCTCATCGTGTACCTCTTCATTGCACTCAGCGCTGAGAAGTCTTTGCGCGGTTAAGATTTTATCTAATCGAAGATACTCTCCGTAAAGTAAGCCTGGTCCTTCAGTTAATTGAATTTTCTCTTGACTCTGATCATCTCTAAGAGAATAGAACTACGGATCAATCTTACTCTTTAATAATTAAAAATAACAAAAGAAACAAATATTTCGATTAAGATCTATGAGAGAGATATATTATAAATTATCTTTTTAATCGTCCAATAAAACGAAGTTTTCAAATTTATTGTTAGAGCACATAAATATCTAGATCTAGCATGATCTTTTTAACCTCTTTGAATTTTTTTTTCATCATTATCTATGTAGCATAAGTCAAGGAGACAATTTAATACCGCATATGTATCAAGTCTTTTAACTAATATAGTTGATCTTAAATTTGATACATATGTATATTAATTTTTCTAGATTATTTCATAAGGAACACACATATAGAGATCGAGGATTGTGATAATAAAATAAATAACAAAAGAAATATTGAAAACAACAAAATTAATTAACAAGATCAATTTCTTAATGTATTTTATTAGTATTTATTATTATTTTTAATTAATAGCCATTATTTTTTTACCAGAAAAAGATTTGACTGAAAAATTTGAATTGAATATTACATATTTTTAAATGATTAAAATCCACTCACGTGATCGTTTCCGACAAAGGACAGGCCATGGTTTTTTTCGTTAACGTATTAATACTTCTTTTAATTCTTCTAATGAAATAAATTTATTATTTGTATTTATTAGTATTACTTGGTACATATATATATCTCTTGATAAACACTGTATTAATTATAATTTAATGTGAAAAGTTCAATGATTTTTCTATAATGAAATTTGTTTAATCGTGATCTTTGCCGAAGATATCAACACGCGATACAAGTCGTCGAACAGATGGTTGGCGTGCGACTAAAGAGTGAACGACTCAGAATATACGGGGTTATCCTTCTTATAGGCGACACTATATATTCTATGTAAGTATTTACTTATTAATTTACTTACGTATTTTCACAGTCAAAAACTCAAATATTACTATATTTCTGTTGTTTGCAACTACAATTGTATTACGGTTACTTTCAAATAAATTATATACATCGATTATCTTTATAATTAAATATTATTACACTTTCTCTAAATAATGAGAAAGTGAACAATTCATTAATATATATATATATATTCATTTATATTTAATAAAAAATATATATTTTTAAAAGGAGCATTTTTCTTTTACGATGATGACCAATTATTTTGAAACATTTTGAATTCGACGAATGAAATATACAAGTGCTTTCTCATCATTAAATATATGATTGTTAGGTTGAAAAAAAATGTGATTAGTAAGATGCAAAATATCATAATGTTATCATTATTTATCAAATTTAACAAACAGTCGTATTTTTATATTTGAAATCGATCGATTGTGTGTTTTAATTCATTGGAATATAGAAAGATGGCGTTAAAGTATATTATTTCCCATAAAGTCCGAAAGATGGTGGTGTGGTCAGTTTTGATAAAACTATTTACCGACCACAGAAATGATTTACAAATTAGAGGAAATTTACCATTCACAGAGAATAGGGATGAATATCAATGATGGTATTAATATAATCATGTTGTACTTTATTGTACATGCTTTCATTTATTTGAAAATATAGATTATACATAGGGTAATTATATCATTTACTGATAAATGATATGCGATCGTAATGATAATTAGGAAAGGATGATAATTAAAAATAGACAATTTATTTGCTATCTATAGTCGCTGTTGCATGGATTATAAATAAACGAAATTTAATATCGTTATCGTAATTGAATGTCTTCAATTATACTACGAAGTATTATTATTCCAATAAACTGTTCAAATAAACATAAAACATAACATTTTAAAGTCCAAAAAATTCGGACAAATGGAAGGAATGATTATCTTTTCCATTTTGGTTTTTTTTTTCACCATTTATCCTTCTTGTATTCAATATTTAAGTGTATACATAATTTTATTTACTGAGATTTGTCGCAAACATAAAAAGACATTATGAAAAACTTGTATAAAACGTATACACGTAATTGCGATCTAGATAGTGCTTTTAATTCTTCCCACAAAAATGGTGGTGACTAACTTTATCCTATTCGTTATATCTTTTGTAGGCAGCATCCGAATAGACGTCGTGTTGCGTCGTGTCTTCGATGCCGGTGTCCTTTTCTAAGTCCGTACATTTTTAATGTTTTTCACTCTTTATTTTATTGTTAATTTAATAATTATACGGCGATTAAATATAGCATGCGATTATTGAGAGTATGATATTTATAAATATCCATAGATAATGTTTAAATTTCATACATATAATACATAGTACATGTCCATATACATTCAATAAGCAGGTGCTATCGAGTTTAGAATTGCGTTATCCGTCAGATTGAATTATCAAGATTAAATGTACGCGACATGTGACGTCATTGGTGCACAATTTACCAATTAAACACACACACACACACATACTTACATCTATCTATGCATACACCCATAAAGGTGCTAATCCTACGCATTAAATATTATATAACAACAAAAATAACATCAAGTCGAGTTAGTCGATTTTGCTTGAACGAATCATAGCCGTTCTACGAAGAGACAACGCCCATGACATTATGTACGATTAAAGGCCATGTAATCCAGTGCTGTATCTAGAACGATGCAACAGGTGCATGCGCTTAGCCAGGGCGCACGGTATAGAAACGAGGAGGAATGGGGCAGAGAGGAAGCGTACCGTCGAACAGCAGCTTCGGATGACCTTCGAATGATATATTTTCAAAGGAAATTTTCATTGTTTTAACTTTGCCATGAAAATGATTTAAATCAAATTTTGTAAAAAAACATCTTTCCTTGAGGTCGTTTGTTTTTTGTAAAACATTACGAGACCTTTGGTTTTTTTTTAAATTTGTTTAATCTTGGAGTTAATAAATCTTTGATCAGAGTTTTAATTTTATTTTAATGTTTTTTTTTTGTTTTTGGAGAGAGAGAGAGAGAAAGAAAGAGAGAAAGAAAGTTTTTTAGTGATAAATATTTTCTAAGAGCTTGTAGAAATTATAGTTAGGTACAAATAGCATGAGAAACAAAATCGATTAAAGATAGAAAAGATTGACTGGCCGTGGCAGTAGAGATTATTTTTCAAAAATAGAAAACCTCCAACCGCGAAACCGAATATGCGTTGTGACCAATATATCAAGGTTTCAATAAGTACACACAGAAATGATTTTTTTTTCTTTTTTTGTTAAAATAGAAAAAAAAGATAATTATCGCGTTTGATTGAATATTCTCTCTTCCTTTTTTTAATTTTTCTTTTATTTCTCTTTTGTACAGAGAAAAATTGACAAAAATAATTTCAAAATTGATATTCATAAGTATCGTATATGTATGTAACGGTAATAATACAACAAATTATATAAAAAAAAAAAAAAAAAATAGATTTATTTTCTATCACAAAATGATTAATATGTTATTTATCATAAGTTTTGTATAACATACTGACAATCAGTACAGTGTTATAATTATCAGTAAATTAATATGTTGATCAATATGTTAACGAAAAAAATATCATTTATTTATGTGTGCTTCGTTTGCATTGTAATTGAGAAAAACAAAAAATATATGTAAATTAGTGGGAAAAAAAGAGAAGCTTAAGAAAGGACACTAATTACGGTACTAAATTTTATCTCAGTGTCGATCAATTAATTAACAAACAGGCTGATCAAGTAGATTGATGAATGTAGTATATAAAAGGAGAAGTATTGTATAACCAACCGGCTTTACCAACTATACTCGACGATAAAACTGCCGGTAGGATTGGGTCAAACTATCAGTAATAAACCGGTCGTGGTGTTGTTTGAGTCAAGCATTTTCTTCCTTTTCTTCTTCATCATCTTCATCTTTATTAATAACGTCATATTCTTTCTTAGATTTTTTAAATACATCCAACGAAATCGTGTGAGTAATATTAAAGCTTATGTTTGAACAAACAAAATACTGTATGTGTAAGTACTGTACGTATGTAAATATTGTATATAAAAAAAGTATACTTTCTTTCATTTAAATTTGCCGCGTTTTACTAGATCAGTGCGCCTTCTATAATAGATTTGTTAAGTTGATGAACTAAGAAACACAAACGAGAATAAAAACAAGGACAAGAAGAAGAACGAGCTCAGTCTAAGAGGAAGGACTAGTAAGAAAAGAAGAAGAAAGATAAGGTAGATAGATTAATAGTTTGTCATTTCAATATAATAGAGATAGATAGTTTATAGGTAATTAATGATTATTAATTAATATATTTTACATTAATTATTTGTGTTTTTCGTTCACCTAGTCAGGAGATAGAAAAAATGAAACTTTAATGAATTTTTAAGTTTTTTAAACAATAAATTTGTCGTACCAGACGTATAAGTTATTTTTATTATAATTGACAGTTGGTAAAATATTTCTGTAGAAATATATATGCGTATATTGATTTCACGAATCTGATTAGGATCGTATAATAGATCAAAAAAAAAAAAAAAAAGAGAAAGTATGTGAAGAAACGTGTTAATGATTTCTAACGAATGTATTCGAAAATAAATATGGGTTCTTGTGACGGTTTTAATTATAATTTAATTAACATATTTTTTGAATACAATGTTTTTATATGTAAAAGTACATATAACACTGTTTTACTGATTTCTTTAATTATTATTATTATTATTATTTTTTGTTTTATTGATAAATATAGTTGAGTAAAAACAAGTTTAATTTATGCTTTGTCACAGTGACGAAATTACGTTATCGTTGATAACAGTCTAGTTCGTCTGTGTTTCTTTGCTTTTTATGTACGTGTACTTTTATAAATATATATTAATACTTTTTATTCGTTTTAAATTAATTAACGATGAATACAAATTTTTTATTTGTTTCTTTTTTTAGTTTATAATCGTAAATTTGCTTTGTGTTTTTTAATTTTTTATTTTCAAGTAAAATATCGAAATTGTGTCGATTTATTTGAAAACATTTGTTCAATCGTCAATGATTTTAATTCAATACTTATATAATTATTTGTAGAGAAAGAAAAGATGCCTAAAGTCACTTTGTACGCGACAATCGCAAGTCCACCTTGTCGTGCAGTGCTCATGGTAGGAGCAGCTGTTGGCGTTGATTTTGATATTAAGGAAATCAATTTGCACAACGGAGATCATCGTAAAGAAGATTTTATTAAGGTAAATTTCCATTGAAATAAATTTCTAATAATTCATAAAAAATACTTCATTAACATATATCAGTATATATATATTTGACTAAATAATTTTATGATATGTGTGTATGTAAGAATAAATTGTATAGAGTCGAAATGTTACTTTAACGAATTATCTCGTCAAATAACAAAGTCCAGTTAATGATAATTGATAAGTCGATAAAATGGTTATGTCATAGTTGAACAATACTTCAACTGTTTAGTATTTCTAATTTTAACCCATTTGTGTTTTTATCTGTGAGCACTTGAACGGTGATACCGGTCAGTCGTAAGTTTTATGTCTCATATGTTTGGGCACAAGGAAGACTAATTATAGTTATGATGTAAATGGGTTAAAAAAATCCTAATCAAAATTAATTTTGTTTTATTTTTGTATTATTTTGTATTTTGCAGATAAATCCTCAGCACACAATTCCAACTATACAGGATAATGACTTCATATTATGGGATAGGTGAGTGACTTTTTTTTTTATCAAAATAGATATACATTGAGTTAAGGAAGATAAAGTAACACATGTGCGAATTTTGTAGTCATGCTATCGTTACTTATTTGGTGGATAAATACGGCACGAACGATTCACTTTATCCAAAATCCTTGCAGTTGAGATCAACAGTATGGCAATGTCTAATCTTTAATGCTTCAATTCTTTTCCCTTCTCTTAAAAGAATTGTTGTAAGTATAAACGTTTTATTGTGAAATAAGCAAATGAATATGATTTTTTCAAATGTTCAATTATAAAATAAAATTTGTCGGTTATCGTAGAGACCTATAATTATTGGGTCGGAAACAAAAGTTCGAAATGAATTGTTAGACGATGCCAAGGAAGGTTTGGAAACTTTCAATAAGCTTTTGGAAGGTAAACAGTGGTTGGTCGGAGATTCTTATACGATTGCTGATATTTGCTGCGTCTGCACGGTTTCTTCAATGATCGTAAGTTTTTATTATGTTATCGATGATTTCAATACAATTTCACAGATTACTTGATTTATCTCATTGTGTAAAGACAAATTTGAGAAAATTGATAAAGTAATATTATATATTATATCATATTATTTATTTATTTATTTTTTCTTAATTATATTATTAGGTGCTTAATTAATAATCAATTTATCGATAACAATTTTTACAGGTTCTCTTGCAATTGAACGAATATCCAAACGTTCAAGCATGGTTGAAACGTTGCGAGAAACATTTACCGGGTTACGGAAAATACAACGAACCAGGGAACAAGATAATTCAGGAAATGTTCAAACAGAAAATTACGAACGAATGATTCTCTTTAAATGTACAGAGGAAAGGAATTTTCTATGATCGATTCAACAAATTTTGTTATTTACATATATATACATATATAAATTTATTTTTATTATTGATGTTTTTTTTTTTTGACAACCGATTGAATCTTTGACCTCGTTCGTTATGACCGAATCGTTAGATATTTTAAACAAGTTGCTAAATGCTTTGTGGAAAACAACCGATAATTGAATTAAAAGTTGGGAACGTTGCTTAGCGATAACCGAGACAGTTTCATCGATCCATCGAATTAGTACACCTTCACATACATACATGTGGGGTATATCGTGGTATATCGTTAGATTATCGTTGAACAAATTCAGACGAGTCAACGTTGCATTAGAAAAAAATAATGCGTAAGAGATAGATAAATCGATTTGTTCAAAAATTTGAGCTAATAATTATTCAATTTGTATTATGAGTCTTAAAACATTTGTAAATAAATCCGTCCCGACTCTATACATGACTGAATTATCTCCACCAGTTAGGTCAGTTTTAATGACGGCTTACATACTTGGTCTTCCATTGTACAAGAAAGAAATAAACTTAATCTCTGGTGAGCAACGAATGCAGGAATATTTACAGGCAAGTTTTAACGACAATTTGAAGACTTTCGAAGAATCTTCAATAGGATGATAATCATTGATTGTTATTAGATATCGTTAATAACGTTAATAACAACAACTCACATCGACTATACGACCTTTTAGATGAATCCACAAGGAACGGTACCGTTATTACAAGACAAGGATTACTGTCTATGGGATAGGTAGAATATCATAAAATACAAAAGAAAGAACAAACAAAATGATAAAATGTTGGATCTTCGTATTATAATATCTCATTCCGAACGACTTATTCATTTATTTCTCTCTTTCAATGAAACATTCAATTTTCTATGACTTATAGTAGATCTGTAGATACTTACAATCTTCCATACAGTTTTAGAAAAAAACGTAAAAAACACGGGTTTTTCGAGAATGTAGAATTTTTGTATTAGCCACGTTTAATCGTTACTTGGAATAACAACAATTGTATCGTGCTCTCATCAGTGGAAATGATTACTTTTCAATATAATTTGATAATGCGTATGATTTGACACCGCCTACCGGATATACTGTTTCCCGGAAGAGAGGAGATAACTTGAACACTGATTAGTTTCTCTTTTATTTTTCTGTATCCCTTTTCTTTTTTTTTCCTTCTCTCTCTCTTTCTCTTTCTCTATCGCACACACATTCCCTTCGTATGCTTCCAATATTTGCGCTTCTCTTTTTACAGTCACGCGATATCGGGATATTTGGTAGACGAGTACGGAAAATCCGACATGCTTTATCCGAAAGATTCGAGAAAACGTGCTCTAGTTGATCAAAGATTGCACTTCGATACGGGAATCCTTTATCCGGAATTTCGTAACATCGTGGTAAAGTATCGATATTTTATTGATAAGCGTTTTTTCAATAAACAAATTTAATATAGCGTTAGAATTACAGATAAAAGATGTCCAATTTTAATCATAATACTTGTTATTCGTCATAGTTGCGTCATAAATAGAATTTTTTTTATTTGATTTTTGTTGTTAGTAAATTCTGTAATAAAGTATTGACATTTTAAGATAGAATTTCTTGTTTATACATTTTTATCTATTGACCAGTAAAGTACCATTAAGTAAAACCAGTTTTTTATAATCATTTTCTTCAGGAAAACATTTTTGTCTTAGAATGAGAAAAAAATATCTCATTAAATCATAATACTTGTTATTCCTCATATATGTATATGCTACGATCAATGTACAGATTCCAGGTATTCCAGGATTCCAGGTTTTTTAAATTTAATTAATTTAATGTTAGACACAGAATAAATGACGAGTCATGCTAAGTTGCACATCAAAACGATCAAACTTCGTTTAATTATAGTTTGAGAAAATTCTAGGATTTGGTAATTTGTGTTAGTATTTAATTGTAATTATATCTTGGTGTAGCTTTCAAATTGAATTGAAAATGACATTGAAGCAATAACCCAATCCTTGTGTAATTGTCGACATTGAACTTGACTTTATTGAGAATTTAGATCAAGAGAAAGAAAGACGTTCCGATTTTCTCTACGTGTTTCCTTTCTTTCTTTTTTAATTCTTTGTAGCAACTTCTTACAAGTCAGATGTTAATTTGCATAAATTAATGTCTTTAACTTGTAGTAGATTTTCTTCTTCTTAGCACTTGTTATTACAATTTTCTCCGATCGTAAGATACTTTTCTTTTCTATTTGGAACAACGATTTTTAGAGCAGTAACAAAAATATAATCCTCTTGAAAAAATTCATTTGATCGTATGAAAAATTGCAGATTATTTGAATAAATATTAAACAGGTTTGGCGATAATTTATCTTGCATTATTATATTATAATTTAAATGGAATTTTGTAGTATCCAATTATCGGCGGTGAGAAGATCGTTACGAAGGAAAAAATAATTCGATTGGAAAAAGCTTACAAAACGCTCGATTCAATTTTGGCAAATGCGAAAACGAAGTGGCTCGTTGGAGACAGGATTACTATAGCTGATCTTTGCAACGTTGCTACACTTTCCACTTTGGAAGTAAATTCAACTACAAATTGTTCTTCATTTATTTATCTATTTATTTGATTGTTTTTCTTTTTTTTTTCTAATTCATGGAGATAGTATTACTTTAGTCAAGTTTCGCAACGTTGCAATGCTTTTCACTTTAGATATAAGTTTTGCTGGATAATTATTTTCTTTTCGGAAATTCATCGTGTTTGTGTTACGCATTAAAGCTGTTCGTGCCATCGACGGGAAAATATCTCCATCTGGAAAATTGGTTGAGGACGTGCAAGAACGAGATACCTGGGTACGAGGAAGTGAATCAGCCTGGTCTCGACAAGCTCGTGGATTACGTGAAGATTCTCTTAAGAAAATAATAACTAAATCTATGGGCGTTTTTTGAATAAAACATACAAGCAATTTCCATTTTATTAATCGTTCCACGTAGCATATACATGCGTATACACACGCATTACAATTTACAGGATTATCGGCTTATGGAAAGGGTTCTCATATACATACACGTTCCATCTCGTGGGAAATACTTGATTATTGTTTACAAATATTTATCAAGAAAATCGGTTAACTTCATGAAGATTCATTAATTATTCAACATTTTCATTATTTCATCATTGTTCCTAATCATCCATCGATATATCGAATTTATTAAAATATTCATGAAAAATGTTTTTTTTTTTTTTTTTAAATAAATCGAGCTTTTGATCAAATGGAAAATGAAATGACTCGTTAACTTGTTCTTAATTGAATCGAATAGAATCGGAAATCGAATTAAAGGGTCGAGTTTTCAAACGATTTGCGCAGTCAATTAAGACAAACTCTTGGAATGTACCTTTCGTAATTCGAAACGAATGTTGCATTTTTATCCTTTTTTAGAATTTCCTTAACGAGACGGACGGACGGACGGACGGACGGACGACGGAGGATAAAAGAAGAAAATAGAAAGAGAGAAAGATAAGAAAGATAACTGACTTGCTTTTGCGGTTTTTCTTTTCTCTCTCTCTCTCTCTCTCTCTCTCTCTCTCTTTGTGTTATTATATATAGTCCTTTCTTTCTTCCAAGTGGGTCATGGAAATAGAATCGTTCTCTTTCCAAACTTCGTGCAGATTATTTGCGCTCAAATTTCATTTGATAATTTAAGTAATCACAGTTATCGTAATCAGAACATCGTTTTCTTCAAGAATTCGAATTTTGTACTTTGCAAATTTTCTTTAAAATGATTTTATTACAAAATTTGTAGCAGAAAATTGTAATATTACATTTTATTTCGAACATATATATTTTGGTTCTATTATAATTCGGTTGCAGCACTCGCCAAACAGGATTTTTCGTTTCTTCAATTTCTTTTTTCAAATACCTCAGGAGTAGGTCGTATTTTTAGAAAGGATCACGAAGGAGAAAAGGATTAGAAGAAATACAGGAGGTCGATCTTCCACAAATCTTTCTTTCATTCCTGAATGCATCGTTTATTTTCATATACATTCTTCATGCATACCTGGCAATAATTTTAAATCATTCTAACGTAATATTTAATAAATACGAGATTATAATATATCAGTCGAGCATTTTATCGCTAATATTTTCTAGCACATATGATATTTATAAATCATCATCAGATTATCTATCAATCGTAAAGGGTTGATATCGAATAGAATGATTATAATTACAATTATGTATAAAATATTCAAAAAAAAAAAAAACGCGAAATAGAAAAGATTATAAACTATTGAATCTATTTAAAAACAATAAATAATTGTTCTTTTCGTTTTCCTCTTGAATCCTTTATTATATGTATATTTGTTGTACAAAAGCTTTTTAATAACTGCAACGAAGCAGTATTGTTACTAGCAAGCAGTGTTCGCGATAACGAGCATCCTGCGGAGATAAAGGGAGAAAATATACGAGCATAGCAAAATAATTATTCTTCAGATCGCGATAAAACGAAGGGGAAAGGATTTGTGGTATGCCAAGAGAAAGAACAAGAAAAGAAGAGAGGGAGAAGTTCGTGTTTATGCAAAGAAAAGGAATAAAAGTAAAAGTACGGTGGGAGAATATAACGTTGAAATAAAAAGCATCCAATTGAAAAATCAGTTTTGCAAGTAATAGAATTTGATTTATGGAAATTATCGCGATGACAAGAAAAACAAAAGGAAACAGATTGACATTTTCTTCGTATTAAAATCAGATCTTATTTTTTGATTAAGGATACATGTGAGCATTAGATTATTGATTTTTAAGATTATCCTATTATATTTCCTGTTTATAATATAAGTACTAACTAAGTAATTATTTCTTAGATAGGGAGATGCTGCAATTTTAACCTCTTTTTTTTTTTAGGGAGAAAATGTTCTTTATTAAAGTAAATTAATTTCTTTTAATAATTTATACGGCTATTGTGAAACGTATATAACGTTTCTGCATATTATAATACAATTGTGTTAACCAACAATGTGTTAAATATGCAAACTTTTGAAACTTTAGTCTTGAATAATTTTTAATAAATTTGCGATCGATATATTTTTGTTTTTACTATTTTCAATTTTTTTATATCTTTCTTTCTCTTTTTCTTTCTAACCTTACCTTAATATATATATATATATATATATATATATGGTCGTCCTATTGTGCAATGAACTTTCTCTTGTGGTTAAATATGACAAAGGTAGGACGGATTTGGTGTCACGAATAGAGTCGCGCATCGTTTGGAAACTTTGCGTGCGTCGAATGCTCCGGTTATTATGCATTTCACTTTGACTTATTGTTATACTCTTGTCGATTGATGCTTTCGTAATTGTATGTTGAGAATCGATTCGAAAATATTTAAAATACTTTAATTATTGCAAAATTAACAATCTCTCTTTCTTTCTTTCTTTCTTTCTTTCTTTCTTTCTTTCTTTCTTTCTTTTGTTTATTCTAATAAACTGATTATATTTTAGTCAACTTTCGTTATGCTATCACGATCAAACGAATATTTCAAATAAGTTTACGTCGGTTGACCAATCGAGACCCCGACGAACCTTCAAGATTGTAATCGAACTTATTTGTTAAACAGATTGACTCATTATGCTATAGAGTTACGCATACGACGCATATAAAAAATTATCAAGCGATACGACTTGCTGTTACAATTTCTAAATAATTATAGTATTCTGTGGTAATTTGATAGCAAACAAAAGGAAATGCATTAAAATATGAAACAAATTAAGGACGCGTAACTTATTTCAGGATTTGTACGATAACTCGATAAGACCAAAGAAGAATTCATTGTTTATCAAACATTGACTAATCGAATTCCTTGACTAATATTGAAAGATCGCATACGAAAAAAAGAAAAAGAATAATTTAATGTAAAAAAATAAGAAATAAGATAATGCAAGCTAATTTTCAGATCAATACGATAAATCGATGCAAAATTTATAATATCTCAATGTTTTTAAATCCCATAGATAAATTCTCGCACGTTTAGTCTCTTCGATATTCCTTGGATGTCGTCGTAATGTAATTAGAAATTCTTCAATCGTGTCTTTCGATAAATCTTTTCAAAACAAATCATTGCATCTTCATCCCTTTATCTTTCATAAGCATCTTTGTTTGATATAAAAGAAAAAAGTTACTCCCTTCCTGACGATTATCATCTTCTACTAATAGGTTAACAAAATAATCAACAAAATAATCAAGCGGATATTTATTTCTCTCTCTCTCTCTCTCTCTACGTGAGAGTGTACACGCGTGTGCGTGTGTGTGTGTGTGTGAGCTTAGCACACACGTAAATGAATATTTATGAAAGAGTGTTGGTTGTGTCGTGGTATCGAAGAAGGAAGTTCCACGTGCTCGCTGTAAACCGCAGTGGCAACAGTCGTATTCTGACCGTCGTACTCGTCCCAAGTACGTCTCAAACGTGTTATCATCAGATCCTCATCAATTATTTCTACCTTATTTTGATAAATATCCTTTGTAAATTTTGTTTTTGTTTTTGTTTTTGTTTTTGTGTGTGCCATATTACAAAGAGAAAAAGAGAAGGAGAGAGAACAAGAGAGAGAGAGAGAGAGAGAAAGAGTGAAAGGGAGGAAGGTGAAGGTGTACGAAGAAGGAAAGTAAGAGATAGAGAAGAAAAAGAAGAAAAAGAAAAAGAAGTAGTAGAAGAAGAAGAAGAAGAAGAAGTAGAAGAAGAAGAAGAAGAAGAAGAAGAAGAAGAAGAAGAGTGGAAGAACAAGTTCACTTTCGTTCATCGAGTTTTCTCACATGTCGTCGATCTTCTAACACAAGAGGTGAGAACACCATTTCATTTTCTCCTTTTATCGTATATTTTTCATTTTTCTTTAACAACATCATCTACTTTGGAATATTTCCAATTTTTTGTCTTCTTATTTTGTTTCTTTTATTTCATTGATAAAGTTTTAGTTAAGTTAGATTATCGTCCACAAACGTTTTCTAATTAAATGTGTTTTCATTGGTTTGTGACTTTACGTAAGGCACTATTATTTGCTCTTTTTGTTTTTAAATTTAAAATTTGTAGACTTTATTGATACTTTGTCTAAGTTAAGCTTGATTGAAATTAATGACTAATATCGTTTATAATAAGAGAGATCGATTTTGAGTTAGATTCTTGACGACTATAACGACAGACGGTTACGTTAATAAATGTATATTTTCCAGACATTTTAAAACAATATTATATTTTCCGAGATAAATAGAATCGTTTTTTTTTTTTTTTTAATTTTAAGTGTTCTATAATAGCTATGTTTCTTTTTTTACTTCTTTTAAGCGTAATTGTGTATTATTTTATGAATAATTATTCTAGGAAACTGCCAAGAAGTGAGAGAAAACAAAATACAGATAAAAAGATCATTTAAACAATACTAATATCCACTTATTTTCTGCAATTAAATACTTAATTATAAATGGAACACAGGATAAATGGATGTTTTAAAAATAGTGATTGATGTTGATTCGATCATGCAAATTTCTTGCTAGCCGATCGTAATAGTATTTTATTAACGTCATTTTATCAAGACGATCTTTTTGTTGTTGTTGTTGTTGTTTGTTTTCTTTTTTTGCTGCTGTTGCTGCTGCTGCTGCTCTTTTTTGCACAGCCTCTTCGGAGCATCTTCGAGTTATTGTCGGGAAACTTGTTCTACCAGCTTCGCCAAGGAGCTCAAGAATAGTTTTGATTTCTAAGAAAAATGAACAGACGATTCTTTCTACAATCTTTCGCGATCTTTCACGATCTTCCGCGAGATATGTTTATCTTTTCTGAAATATTGACTATTCGTGGTTACATTTTTAATCTTATAATTTATGTTAATTATATTTATTTAAATTGGTCATTTTATAAAAATAATCCCTCTGATTGTGAGATTAGCTAATTTGTCAGAAATTCGTTTTTATCGATGATAATATATTTTATTACGATCAAAATCGCGTCTTGACAATTAAGTTTTAATTTAAACAATTAATTTATGAGTAACTTAATTTTGATCAAGTTTTTTTTTTCACGTGAAATAAAATTCACATTTTCAGACTATAATGTTCATTATGCAATTCAGTAAAATATGATCTTTGCCGGTCTTGCATATTTTAACTTACAAAGAAATCCGATACTGTCGAGTCATCGGAAAGACAAAATATGTTCAAATTGTATTTATATATAAAAACTAGCATTTTATAACATAATTTTTCATAGCATTATAACATTTTATAACTTGTGTGTGTGTGTGTGTGTGTTGTTTATAATTTACTAAATAGTTTAGAATATTTAATAAAACAGGTTGTTCATTATCATATTAAGAAATAATATTTAATGAAATTAGTTTGTTTTGGATTATAAAAGTAATACTTGAAATAGATTATTTATAATTAACTGTATTTATTTCCTGTAGTGTCTAGTGAACAAGTTATATTACTTATCGTTTATGAATATCTTTAGAAGAAGACCTTTTTTTGTTCATTTATATGATTATCATGATCCCGGAAGATGCAAAAAAAGAAAAAGAAAAATCATTATGAAACATTTATAGTAGATAGAGAGAGATTCGTGTTGTAAGAATTGTTGTCGTATAAAAACAATTCCTGTGTATTTAGGTGGATTCTATTATTAAGATGTCACGTCGGATCCACATAAGCTCACAGATATCCGTGCACACATATATACGCCCATGTACACATCATCAGAGATACAATTAATTAATAAGAGTGAAATAAAATTTCACCATTTTATAAAGTGCATGCGAACCAACTATTCTTTTATTCGTTAAACCGGTTCTTCCAATTTTTTTTTTCATAACGAATTTAATGAATATTACAATTAGTTCCTTTATTTCCTTCCTAGATGTGTTATTTAGTTTTTTTTCTCGATCACACGGTCTTAGAAAAAAAAAACCCTACGAACATTTGTCTCTTTTCAGTTTATTTGTAAAATGACAAGATAAAAATTGATCAAACAAAAGACAATTTAATGGATCTTCTTATAAAAATATTCTTTGTCAGTTGTTCGTGAACTTCAATTCGATCCTTCGAGTTTCGTAATAAATTCGTAGGAAATAAAAAAGAAATATTTGACCAATTACATCGGTTGATATTACACGATTGAGTTCTTACGAAATTTATTCATTCCTGATTTAAACTTGACTATACTCGCATAAAACTACACAGACGTGTAGTGAAAGTTCAAAGAACGTCATAAAAATGTGTTTTATAGATCATTGGATTTAAAATGACGTTTTCACTAATTTTTTTTTTTAATTCTGTTCTTTTTATCCATTCGTGTTCTTTCTTTGCATAGTGATATTGAATTTGAGTTGAATCAAATCTTTTGGCTTTAGCCGTATTTAAAGGTCATTCATGCAAAAACTTGTACGTACGGAATGAGGAAGTAAAAAGAGAAAAAAGAAAAGAACAAAAAAAGTGATTTATTTTTTATCGTGTAAGTATAAAATTAAAGGTCAAAGGAATAATACTTACAAACTAGGAAGAAGGACGTTTTGAATTTGAATATCAAGAAGACGTTTCTTTTGTTATTTTTTTGTTACATTACAATTTCTTGCTGTTCTTTTTTATTAGTCAATTAATTATGTTAATCAGAGATTTTTTTCAGTTCATGTTTTTGTTTTTTTTTTTTTTGTTTAACTATCATATAACCGATGTTTCTTTATTGAAATATACGTGTTGTTTAATTCGCATAGGGAGAGAGATCGGAGAGTAAAGAAGAATAGAAGAAGCTGCTATTACTTTAATGATAAGACTATGGCGGTATTTCCAAATCAATAATTACTTTGATTCTATGTGTTACATCAGGATGAACGTAATCATCTGTTGGCTGTGCAGTATTTATCTATCTATCTAACTATCTATATATACATATATATAGATACGACCGAATATTACAAGAAAAGAAAAAGAAACTTAAATGTGCCTATCTCTCTCTTTCTGTGTATATATTTATGATTTGGAGGTCAACCGGTTAAAACGACAAAGAAACTTCTTTACCTGACTCGGTGCATCTCGATAGACTTTCATCCTTAAAGAGTATTATTATATTTATACATGCTATTCTTGCAAGTACATTATCATTTATAATCTATGCCAATTTATAGACAAATAATTTCTCCCCCTCTACTACCTTGGTTATTGTTTCTTTTTTTCTTTTTTCTTCTTCTTTTTTCGGTATGCACTCATACGTAAAGTAATTAATACCTGTCACATTTTCGTAACATTTACTTTGATGCATTTAAGTCGTTTAATAATTGTTTGATCAACAATAATCAACCAATCAGTGATATATATAGTGCGTGCGTTGTGTGTGTATTGTTTATTTAGGCAAGGACAGTTTTTTTATCAAACGAAATTATACAGTAACACGTTCAACTTTTCTTCATCGTTTTTCTTGAAACCGTCATTGAAGTTTAATTACTTTTATATCGTTTGCTTTTGTCGATCCAAGTTCAATCGAGCTGTAATCCACTGACAGGATCACATTTCGAGATATTTTCAAATTGTTTCGATTATGTGCTTTGTTCGTTCGTCGTTCGTCGTTCGTCGTTCGTTTTATTGAATTTTCGTTAAATTTGTTCGTTTGTTTAATCAAAATATAAATAATTTGTTCGCTTTTAATTGTTTATTTGTCGTGGCTTATCGACGTCGTTATTTGATATTATTTTATTTGTTTGTCATTTATTTAGCGTGACGCGAATCAAGCAAAGATGAGCTGCGATCAGCTCGCACTACTTCTTTGGAAGAATTACATCGTTCGTAAACGACAGCCGGTGAGTATACTGATATTTTATTTTATTAATTCACCTATATACATTAATATTGGATAATATTACATAAATAAAAATTATCAAATGTAATGAAAGTAATGTACAATTTGTTCCATTTCGAAGGATTTCAAATAAACCTGATAGTTTATTGTTGAATTTAATTTATTTTTTTAAATTTAAAATTTGATATTAAAGAGGAATAAAATATTTCTATACTCTTAATAAGTTTTTATTTATTATTTATTATTAGGTGTATGATGCTTGAGATGAAAATAACGACGATTTTGATGATATTAATTTTAGGGTATTTTAGCCTTGATATTTATATGGCCTATCTTGGTTTTTCTAATCCTCTACACGGTTCGGGATAATGTCGATCCAGAATATCATCCTACTTGTCATTTTCCTTCAAGATCAATGCCACAGGATGAACTCTTACCCTTTGTTCAAAGTTATATCTGTAGCATTGGGAATCCTTGCGATTTACTTTCGGAATACGAAGAAGTACCAACGTACAGCAATGCCAGGTACTTATTTCGATTAATTAGAATAATTAAACTAATGAAACTTATAAAAATCAAAATACTATAAAGATGTTAGACATCAAGTAGAATTTTGTCAAAAATTTGTTATTTCAAATTAAATCTTAAATTTGCCGTAAGATAATTGAGCCAGTTTTTAAATGAAGTTAGCTATCTTAATAGTTAGGATGAAAAAAGAATGTTTAATAAATAATAAAGTATATTTTTGTGTTTGATTACAGCTTAGGTCCTCTAGTAATTGATATGCAGCCATTACTGAATAACGACACGATTCTTTCAGCAGTGAAAACGTTACCGAAGAGCATACAACTTCTTAAATCAATGGCTGAGATACTTACCCGACCAGAAATCAAAACGCTGTTTGGTAAGTACAAGCGATCGCTTCACGAAAAACTCGGTTGTTTAAACAGAGGAAAGAGAAAGAAAGGATGGCAAGTGACAGCATTTTCTAATGTCTATAGACAGAGGTATTCGTCTTGGTGACCTCTTCAACAATCACGATCGGATCAAGAGCTTACTAAGGGCTCAAATGCCACGAGCAAGCCCATCCTTGGTTGACGGTTTATTTGAATCTTCGATAAGATTGTATTATGTAAGTAAAGTTCTATTTTTTTTTCTTATTATATTTCTACAATTAATGAAGCCTAATTAGGTTCGATTAATACATTTCAACGAGACATAAAATGTTGCAAACATAAAAAATATAGAGGAAATAAATTGTATGTTTTTTTTTTCTTCTTTCAAATTGAGCAATTTTAATATAAAAAGAATGTGTGATTTACCTTGTTATTTTGCATGAAATTATTTTGGTTTTTCTTGATTACAGTTGATCGAAACATTTAGTTCTACGAACATCGATGGTATTGTTTGTTCAACGGAAAATTTAAAAAAATTTCTTATACTTACGAATGAAGAGGATTATGGAAAAATTTCGGAAGTTCTTTGCCAATTGGATGCCAATCAAATTCCTGACATATTATCGGAATTATCTAAACATTTAGATTTTAGTAGCTTGTTGGCCATGCTTGATCGCGTTATGGGAAAATTTCGGAGCTATGATTTTTTTCAAGATCTCAAACGTACCGTTGATATTATACTAAATTTAAAATCGATCGATAAATATGTGCCGAGTTATCTTAAAATTCGAGAATGGTTACCAAATGTTGTAATGCTCTTTCGAAACGTCACTTTCAAGGAGATCGATCTTCATTTGTGAGTACATTTCATTTTTATTTATTCTCATAATTAGTACATATGAATCAATTAACATATTTCCATTGTGTTCATTATTATTAATAGTATCAACAAATCGGTGGATCTGTTGGATCCTATTTTTGAGAAAGACAACGATTGGACCATTGCTCGTCATGGATTTTTTAAATTAAATATGTTACTTGAACTGGTAAAAACTTTATTACACAATCATACTGTCGAATCTTCGAATGATTTTTTTTCACTTTTGGATAATATGTCCAAAACTATGAAAGATTATACACTTGGTAGAACGGAAGAAACACAAATTACGAAAATATTAGATATGGCGTTCGTCGTTCTGAAGGATGGAATAATCCTGACCGAAAAATTGATAAATCGTCATATCGATCAAATTTCCATGTACGTTGAATATTTTTCTTAACAATTGAAGATGAATTTTTTGTGAATTTTATTGTCTAAATAAGAGTTTGATGATATCTTAATGTTTACAGAACTGATAATGTCATCGATAGTTTAAAATACTTTTTTTCCGAAAATATAGTAAACACACTTACATATGCTAGTTCATTAATTGAGAATATAGTAAGAATGACTCATCACGTGGCTGTCATTCATTTGGAAACTGTTAAAAATATTTATGACATTTGTCAAAATCATCAAGAATTAGTAGAAAAGATTTTAACCAACATTGATCCAATGGTTTATCAAAATATGCTGCAATCTTTTTCAAGATTAGATTTTCTAGAGGTAAATTTGTTGTATTTTTTGGTTCTATTTTACAACTTGACACAGTGACATATTTCAAGATACGAATTATCAATGATAGTGTTGTTAAAAAAATGTAGGCAAGAAATGATGCCATTACGTGAAGACTTAGATTAATCGATGTTTCATCGTAATGTATTAATTTATTGTAATTTTTTAGCGATTAATGATTGATGCAAGAGGTAAGAAAATGGAAGAATTTCTTTGTGAGAGGGAAATTTTTCATGAAATATTCGACAATGATCATCATTCGGAAACCCAATTGAAAAATATCGAGGACATTATTTGCAGCGATTCAGGAAAGAAATTCGTTGCCGATATTTATGAGAATTTTCATTTCCAACAGTATGGAAAAATCGTATGTAAAATGATGTTTCTTAGATTTAAAAAAAAAAAAAAAAAACAGGGAAACTTATTGATAGTTATGTAAATACTTAAATACAATAATTGTGTTAATTAATGAGTCAATATTTTTTTTGTTCAGGTAGAAAATACGTTATCAACGTTAGTTAGCATGTTTTTCAAAAGTACTTATGGAATCGAAAGAACGAATCTTACTACAGTCGTCAACGTCACCCGAGATTTCGTTTCTTATTTACAATCACCGATAAGGGATGACCCGGATTGGAGTATTTTTAAGGCTAATGAAAATTGGTCGAAAGTTATCAAAGATACGCGAAGCAAAGGAAGATTAAATGTGTGAGTTAATCATAATCCTAGTTAAAATTATTATACAAAATACTATTATGTACGTGGATGGGCTGCAAAGTTTTGAGTCCAATATAGTAATCATTATCTATTGGTCAAACAAATAAAAATATTTGTTGTTACTTGCGCTCAGAACTGTTCAACCAACCATACATAATTTATTGTACACATTGAATAATTTATTTATGATTTGAAAATGTTTTCTTAACAGCTTAGGAATACATTTAAGTATCGCAAAGATATACGGGTCCCGTAGTTTGTCGTATTTCACTGTAGTACCTAATTTAGAAAATATGTATAAATTATCTAAAATCATTTTGCGAGATCTCAAAGAACAACCAATTAGTTGGATCGATCAGTTTCGTAATAACAAGTATCAACTTGTAGAGTCATTTTATTTGACAGTCACGGATAAACAAAAGGTCAGTTGAATTTCGATATCTTTTCTCACGTTTACAAAATACATAAAAGAGAAAGCGGCATATAACAGATTTCATGGTCATTGTCCAATCATGATTTTTTGTTAACAGACCTTGAAAATATTGGAATACGCTAACTTTACGGAATCGTATTGTATCAATTCAAATCCACCGAATTTAATCGTATTTCCAATTGGATCGGATGAGAAACTTTTGAAAGAATTGATCTGTCGTGTTTCGAAATCCGTCGAAAATGCGCTAATGATTAATATCTCCAATGTTAAATTCTATAACGATCGAGATGGCAAGGAAGAAAAATTCAATTGGACTTTGTTCAACAATCAAGTTATTCAAATTTATAAGTACATCGATGATCTGCTCTTTCAAGAGGACAAGAATTACAATTTACTTCAATTGCAATATCTCAAGTCAAACTTTAAAACAGCATGGACGACAAATTTAAGTTCGAGGGAAGCTTGGGAGATCAGGTACGCGTTTAATTTTTATTTCCAATCAATATTATTGGGATGTTATTTGGTGACAAGTTGTATTAATTATTTGCAGCGTAGGTGTTCTATGTAAGCTCTTCCATGTTATGGAAAATACGCTGTTCAACATTCAAACTGAAAGATTTTGGACAAATATCTATGCGATCGCTTGGTCGGTCTCGGTGGCTTTTGACAGTATTGATATGGCCATAAATCAGATTCGTAAAAATGATCATGTGGTCAATCTTTCGGATCTGTCTCTACCGGAGACGCAAATCTTATTGACAAGTTTCATGACAAATTTGTCACCAATCATTCTCGATGGAGTCGATCTGATTTCATTGAGCTTGCCTATTCATCTTGTAAGTTCAATTTATAGTCATTTTCTATCTCCCTTTTTTAGTAAATCAAATATTATTTAATTTATGACAAATACGGGACATAATTTTTAATTAGACAAAATGTAATCTAAATTGTATTCGAAGATAAGATATTGTATTTAATTTCTATTATTTTTATTTGTAATTGCGTAATTAATCATATTAATTAAATCGTCATTTTTCAGATAACTGTTATAAATGAGTATAAGGAACGCGAAACTAATTGGCCGTGCGTGCAAAATGAGAGTATTGGTGCAGTTTTGGAATTTAGGAAAGGAAGTCAATCATTTATAAGGGAACTTGAGAGGGTAGCTTGCGAGCCTGTTGCATTTATTAAAGAATGGAGAAATCATCCCATTTTAATGAAGGCTCGAAGAATTGTAAGTTCTAATATAACATGAAAATATCTTTTTTCCTTCATATTTATGAATATGAATTTTTATTTTTAATTTTTTCTTTTTTTTGCGTAACAGTTTCAACATAATTCCAACGCAACGATGCCAGCCTTCAATTGGAGGTTGGGGTATATCAAATTTCGTCATTTGCTCGAAGATTTTGACAATTTGATCAGCGACGCCAAAGAAATCGTTTTATACGAAAATCCTAAATTGGTGCCTTACATGAAAGCATTGGAACCAGAACTCGAGAAAATCTTTGAAGAACGTTTACCGAATATGAAAAACAAAGCGAGGTAAAAGAGGGAGAGAGAGAGAGAGATGTTTTTCTCTTGAATGAAAATAAGTAATAAAAAGTATTTGAAATATAAACTTGTAAAAAAAAAAAAAAACAAAACAATTAATTAATTGACAGGGATTTTTTGGATTACATCGATTTGGAATTGGACAAGACGATCAAAGTTTTTCAAAGCAACGTAACAATGCGCAACTTGTGGGAATCGAAGATTACCGTGATCGATAAATTACTTGTCCTTGGGAAGTTTCTTTCTCACGTTCTACACGGAACGCTTTCACTTGTGACCAATATTGTTCAAGATGGTTGGTGCATTCTAACAACGTTCCTTTGTTCTTTATTTTATTCTTTTTTCTTTAGCAAACATTATCCGTCTAGTTGAAATACGTATAATTTTCACTTCAATATTCCGAGTTTTCTTTATTAATTCCATTTCTTTGTTCTTTTTTTTTCTTTCCAAAGGATCACAGGACATCAGTTTATTGTCCATGTTGGGTTTTAACAACGAGAGCGTGGTCGGATTAATTTATAATAAATTACCATACATTTTATCAACTGTGGTAAATGGTCTTTCCGATGAAAGAATTGAGAATAAAATTATAGAGACATTGAAGAGCGGAAATGAATTGAAATGCAAGGATATGTTCGATTGGTGGTCCGACGTTAAAGTTGGTATCACCGTAGAAGAATATTCAAAAATAGAAAAATTTATATGTAATCTTGATCCGGAAAATTTTAACGCTTATATGAATTTTGCTGTTGAAGAAGGAATGGTATTTCGAAAACCGGTGAATCAGTATCGTTCGTACATAGTAACTTTGATCGGTGATTTATACGATTTTGCCAAATTCATTAATGCAAGGATAAATAGTACAGTAATTATAAAAAAACCTTTTACAAAGTTTTATTTTGAGGATCTTTTAATGAAATTGAAAGATTCTCTTGAACACATCGAATCAACATCGTATAAGGTAAATCAATGAAAATATCATCGACTAGCAGCGTTGAATCTCTATTCGATTTTGAAAGCAACAAGTGTTCCGTTCTGTATTTTCAGGTGGTAGACTTAAATACCGAACGGACAGACCACAAGCTGATCATCGAAGGTATTTCTGAAGCTTTGCTTAATATCGCCGAAGCTTTGGAGAATTTGGAAATAAAGAACGATCAGATCTATATCTGGCAAGCGGTTAAAACCGGTGATATTCAACAATTGTTGAAAATTTTCGAATCTTCTCCCGAAGAAACGATAGCATTGATTTTCCGCCTTTTAACCTTAGACAAGAAAAATGGACAATTTTTACCTTACGAAAAACTCCATGCAACTTTCTGCGATCCACATTATTTTTCCAATTATTGGACGAAAAAAGATAGGAATTATTTTCTTATGAAAATTTGCACCTTCGATCTGTATCAAGTATTAAAATCCATCACTAGTACCGAATTTTATGTAAGATATTTCACGAAATTGATATTTAAATGCTTGATAATGCAAAATACCATAATTCAAATGATTTTCATCTTCCAGGAAAGCGTCGAAGGAAAAAAGAACGTTCTCATCAAATCCACACCCTTATCTGTAGCTTTGATTAAATTATCAGACGCGTTAACAAAGATCGTGTCTTCGTACGACAACATAATCGTTAGATCGAATATCTTCAATGCGACAACTTGGAAGAATTTGTCTTCGGACACCTGGGATATTATAAAAACTGCTGAAGCATCGTGGGTTTACAAAATCATTGAAGATGAAAAACCACCGGAGAAGTTAGACGAATCGTCGAAATCATTGATTCTGCACAGTTATCCTTACGTCAAAATTGTTCAATCTGTACGTTTGTTCAACTTTTTGATGGATCTTCTATCGGGTGGTGACATTTGGCAAAAATTACGCAACGCCTATGAAAATTCCAAAGTCCAACCAATTTTGACGCTGATCGAGGACATGCCGAATCTCGTTTTAACCAGTGTCGACACGTTCCTAACTTCCGAAAGATTAAATGACTTTGCGGAAAAACTTTTTCTTGGCAGAGTTAATCCTTGCGATATCGACAGGTATTTGATTCCACCGAGCTTTGTGAGAAAAAAGTCTCTTCTTTCTAGCATCAGTAACTTTTGTCTTAACGTACTTGCGAACGATAAATTCCCCATGGCACAGGACTTTTTATCTCTCGACGTGAAAATCGAGGTAAGTTATTGTAACTGTAAACAAAAATTCAACAACAAAAAGAAACAAATATCATCGAATTTTTTACGACGCTATTTTTTAGCTCGCTAAATGAACTTTCAGGAAACCTTCTATATTTTAATTCTGTACACTGAAAGATCTTCTTTTTAAGATACACCGTTTCTCATAGTTCATACCCAATTTTTTGTTTTTCTAGAGAAACTTTATAGCAAGCAACGACAAGGTCAAACATTGGAATGCAAGTTATTTTGTCGATGAAGTTAATAATTTGGCATCAACTTTGATTCACGTGAGTTCAGAAGGTTACAAGAATCCAAAGGTACCAACTTGGTGGACGTCTTTCGAAGAGGGCACTCTCAAAGACTTTTCTTTTCAATATAAGAAGAAGGTAAATCGTTTAGCTTTTAGGAAGTTCTTTAAAAAAGGGCTCCTAGAACTTTGTCATTAATGAAAGATATTCATTTTAGGATTTGCGAACGTTGGCTCATTCGGTCGTAAATAAATTAGGAAATGTGGTCAAAGATCTTATGAAAACGTCATCTTCCGCCAAGTAATTTGTTTATGATTAATTAGAATTAACCCAATCGCTTAACTGATAATTAAATGAACATTAAATGAACATTAAATGAACAAATTTATGATTATTTTTAGGGATTGTTCATGGTGCAGCACGTCAATGATCGATATCGTTAATACTCAATTATCGCGACACGCGCTTTACGCACAACTCCTTTGCGATGCTAATAAATTAAATAATTCGCAAATTCATAATCGACTTATTCATGAATTTTATTGGAATAAAACTGCAAATATGGTAAGTTGTACAAATAATTGATCTATCCTTTAACAAAGTTTATAATAAATTATTTGTTGGATTTATTTATCGTTTAGATTAACAATTACAAATACTTGAATGATAAAAAAACATTGAATGAATTTATAACGAGTATCGAAGCGACGTTACACTACATCGCAGACATAATTGTTGATTTTCAAAACGGAACGTACAAGGAAAAGATGGATCATTGTTTTAAGCAACTCATTGGAGAACCAGCGTTCTCTAGACCAGGCTTGTAATAAAACCACTTTTATTTTTGTTTTTTTCCACTTATCGAAAATAATTAGGAGGTAACAAATACAAGTGAAAACATATGTATTTTCTTTGAAGGTACATAAAAGTTGTCACCGGCATATTGGAGATGCTAGAAAGAAACACATTTCTATTGGACGTTACGAGATACCATGAGCAAATATTAAGTTTAACGAATTTAGCAGAAAAATACATACCCATTTGGAAACCGTTGATAGAAGTTGTGAAAAAATCTGACAAAGTACTAGTAAATAATTTACTACCAAACGCGACAATCAACGTTAACGCTATATTGAATAATAAAACTCATTTCTTGTGTAGTACAATATTAGAGTGCAAAAATGTGAGCGTTCTTTATGAATTCTTAAGTTCGAAAAGAGCGGGTAAAGTTTTAAGATACGATCCTAAAGTATCCAAGTATCCGTCCATAATGGACATATCAGATCGATTAGCGAAAAGCTTAGATCTGTCATTAATAAGACAAGAAATAATAGGGTGGCGTCAAGACGCATCGTGGAATCTGACATGGCTAAAACAGATCTTACGTCATTTAAGTGTTGTCCTCGGTGAGAGTGGTAATCTTTTAGACATTGCTATCAAGATTGATTTTCAAGATATTTCCAACGTTCTCGGTATGCCCGACATAGTTGATGGGGTGGTTAATCTTCTCAAGGACAAGACCATCGATAAAATATTTTCCGGGTAATCAGTCACAAGTTATGAAATGTTTTTTTTTTTTCTCTTTTTACTTATGTCTTATTGTTACAGAATGCATGAAATGCTGGAGGACGTGAAACCATTTTTGAATGATCAAAATTTAATTGACGATTTGAACAGCATGATCGTTGCACTAGAGTCTATGGAAATTTTTAAAAATTTAGGATTATTGGATGTTAAATGTACGTTTGTTGTGCAGTATCGAGTTTTTCTCTTCTAATTTATTTGATGTTCTTTAAGACGTTACTATTTGTTCTTGTTTTAATTTATTTTTAGACGTCGTTAGTGATATGTTTGATAATTGGGACACAGTGAGAACTTACTTGATTAATAAAATACATCTATCGAAAGAAACAGCATCGATTTTGAGTCAAGCTAAAATCGACATGATTTCTGTTTTCATGAAAGAAAGACGAGCATTCACTTTGAAGGATACTATTTGTTCACCATCAAAATTAGGAGATATGTTGGACGTTCATCGTGCTGATATTACGATCGAAGAAATCAGCACTGCTCTTTGTACGTTGAACGATACTCAAACGAGAAATATTGCCATAACTTTAATCAAAAATTTAAATTTCGACTACATCCTCAAAACCGTAAGTATATAAGTATAAATGTTAAAATAAAATTATTTGTACAATTGCAAGTATAAGAAGAAAAATCATCGTTTCAGTTATTAAGCGCAAATGTGAAAAACATCTTGGCAAATGCGAATTTAACCGAAGCAGAAGGAAAATTAGTATTGGATAATTTAGGAGTCGCATCCGAATTGGTTCCATTTTTCAAAGAACAACTTTCTGGAAACTTCATCTCTGCTGAGAGTTTACAATCTGAAACTGACGAGGAATTAGATGCTAAAGAAATAATGTCGAGTAATAAAACGATAATTCAATATAAAAAGATAAGAAGAAGAAGAAGAAGAAGAAGAAGAAGAAATATTTTCAATAATTAATTAATATTATTAATATTTTAGGTACAGAATTTCTCTCGGATTCGAGTAAAATGCTTTGTGGTAAAACTGTATTTAACACCAACAATAGATTTTATAAAATGATTGCAAGTATCGAAGACAATATAAAGGAAGACGACAAAATTGAACTCGATTCCTTACCAAGTAATACATTTATTTATACAGAAAATGTTTAATTTTAGCAGTTTGTGTGTATGGTTTTTATATAGGTCAATCGTTCATGCGGATGACCCGTATAGGAATAACTACAAACGAAAGAATTAATTTTAATGAAAATAAAAAGGAATCCAATGAATAATTCTCATGATCATTATCGTTACAGCCGATTTTTGTAGGGAAACATACAAGAGTGTGATCAACATGGGCGCAGGAAAGATTATTTGGTCTTATATAAAACCACTATTACGTGGTCAGATCCTTTACGCACCTGACACTGTCGCGATCAAGAAAGTTATGTCCCTAACCAACGATACTTTCCTACAGATGGATCACTTTGGTCAATTGATGGATAGTTTCGTGGAAACACTTAAATCATTGGCCAGTCTTTCGGAAATGGGTGATAGTTTGAATGAATTACAGGATATTTTGGCATCGAAAGTCATGCAAATAGCTATCAAAAGTTTTGGTGGTGGAAACTTCGAAGGTAAGGAAGGATTTTAAAGTTATCTTTTAGATTTTGTTCTAACTTGGAAATATTGGAATATTTCAGGTAATTTTTCGGAGTTTAATTTCGGTGAAATGGCATGGAAATTAAAAAGATCCAAGAAATTAATCACCATGGTTGAAATGTTAAATGATTTGTTGGATTGTGTGTTGATCGATCGAATGAAAGGATTTTCAACGGAGAGCGAATTAGAAACTTATGCCCGTTCACTCATGGAGACTAACGAGTTCTTAGCAGGTATTGTCTTTTTGGATAAGGAAACTGAAAGATCTAAAAGATCGTTGGATTATGGATTACCCGATAATATCACGTACAAGATTCGAATGGACGTGGATTATGTTCCGTCAACTACAAGATTAAAGAATCAATTTTGGATTCCCGGACCGGAAAGTAACTTTATCGAAGATCTTAGATATCTTCGTGGTTTTATACAACTTCAGGATGCTGTTGATCGTGCAATCATTAAAGTTAAATCTCAAAAAAATCAGAATTGGAAGACGATGACGCAACAAATGCCTTATCCTTGTTGGAAACACATACCGTGAGTTGAGTTATATTATTAACACTACTCGGATAATTATTTCTCAATGAATACAAAAAAAAATCATTTGAAAACTAAATTTTAGATTTCAAACAACTCTCTACGAATCTCAAGGACTTCAAGTATGTTTTTTCTTTGCACTGATGATGTGCGTTGGATCAGCTGTTCGTCATATCGTTTGGGAAAGAGAATCTAGAAATTCTATGGTAGAAAATATTCAACTTACATTATATTACTTATTGGATTACTATAATTAAATTTATTTTATTGTTTTTTTTGTTTTGTTTTGTTTTTTTTTTTATAATGAATCATATTACACACTTTAGGTGATGAGCGTTATGGGATTGAAACCTTGGCGAAATACATTGGCATGGTTCATAACTTCTTTCATCGAGCTATCAATCGTGATTATTTGCATCAGTTTAATTCTCTTGGCTGGTAAAATTCTTCCAAGGTCTAATCCTATACTAGTTCTAATGCTACTCTTCGATTATGTGTTTTCCATCGTAACATTCTGGTAATTTGTAATCAATATTTTTCACAAAAATGAGCAAAAAATAAGCTTATCGATTAATTTATTTATATTTCTTTTCTTTGTTAATTCAGTTATATGATTTCAACAATATTCAGTTCTGCGAGTCTTTCCGCTATTACAACAGTAGTCATGTTTTTGTTAACTTACATGCCTTATATCATTGTCATAGCAATGGAAGCCGCTTTTGGTTTGGGTTATAAATTATTTATCGTAAGTAATTTTTATTCACTTACTACTTTACTTTTTTTTATCATCATTTATATATAAATTTTGTATAATTAATTTTGATTGTTCAGTGTCTCAGTATGTCGACCAGTTTTTGTTACGGTTGTTTATACATAGTTCGCAAAGAAGTACAAGGAACTGGTATCACATGGAAAAATATGTGGGAAGAATCTAGTCCCGGTGATCCAATGTCTTTTGGCCTAATTTTATTTATGATAGCTCTTGACGGTTGCATTTACGCTTTGATCGGTTACTTCATCACTAAATATACGAATTCAGGTAATCTTGTTCAATATTTTCATACGCATATTAACATACACATAGATATACTAATAAAAACATATTAAAGAGAAAGAGAGTAAATAAGTTACTAGTATTGCATAATTATAATAATTCGTGCTCTGGTGAAGGTAGTATGATTGGTGAACGGGATGAAACTCTTATTCTTTATCTTACTTCTAATACACTTTTATAACCCATTTATAGCTGATATTATACCTTAAGTTATGTCTACATGTTTTAAAAGTTCTTGTATATTTATATAAAGGATGAAGTATTCAAAGTACTACAAATGAACTTTTTAAAAATCATTCAACATTACAACTAGGATTCTAGGATTTATTTATAAATGAAATGAGACCAAGGAGAAATGACATTACTCAGTTTTCATCTAGTTTAATCATTTCGAACAAACGAAAACTTATAATATAGAAAATACTTTATTCTGTATATATTTATGCGTATATTTTGGTGCAATGTTTAATACATTCTTTATCTTTTAGAATTACAGACGATCTTTTAATAACATTCCATTTTTATGGTGTGGCTTGTTAAACTTACATTATAATTTTATATGCTTTTGTTATACATGCTCTATTTTATTTACGTTATAATATTTTATGTTTACAACAACTATTTTCGGTGTTAAATCCTATCATGTTAACAGGTTGTTCAAGAGAATTATAATAATTTAGTCTATCGTTCTACTCGACTCTTAGTTCGTTCGTTCGTTCGTATGTAAGTAGATTCCATATTTTTTATTTATTTTCTTTTTTTTTTTATATAGAAACGTTGCCTCATGTTTTATACTTTCTTTTAAATTCTTAATTTTGATTCGATGATATTCATGAAATATAAGTAACAAATAATAGGTTTGGTCGAAATATAACAATTGATCAAGTTGTATATATTTTTAGAAATATTAACAAACCAAGTAATAAGCGTCCTCGCATAATTACGTTTACATAATGTAGGAGAGGAAGGAGGCCATACGCATAACTCTTAACGCACCTTGTTTTCACGTGGTTTTAGTTAATGGAAGAATAAATATTTAAATAGTGATGAAAATTTGTTAATATTTAATAAGAATAGATAAGAGGGTTTTTTCAAACTTTTTGTCCTATCTTTTTATTATTTTTTTTTTTTTTAAAGAATAACAAAAATTTTATTTGTGAAAAATGAACAAATTAGAAGGAGTAGGAAAAATTGATATGCGTTTAAAAAAACCAATAAGGAAAGGAGAAAGAAAGACAATAAACAGACATTAATCGTATAAAGAAGAGCACAATTTTGTTGTCTTTTTTCTCTTTTCGTTTATTTTCTTTTTCTTCTTCATCTTTATCTTCATCTTTTTTGCAACGGCCGAGCATTACCGATAATTTTCCAGGCAGGGACTTTCATGGTTTGAGGTCCCGTAGTTTATGGTGGGCCAACACACGTTCTCTCTATGGCAGACCCAGTTACCTCGCCTTCGTCAACAATCTCTATCTAACTAACGACGTTCTGCACCCTTCAACCACTTATCAAGGTATCGCACTTTCCCAGCTTGCGGACGCACATGAGCCGCAAGCGGATATCTTGCTTGTTCTCCTATTTCCAGGGGACCTTCATTTGCATTCTGTGTCAAATAGATTGACATGAGAGTGAGAAAGAGAGACAGAGAGGAAGAACAAGGAAGAGAGGAATACACACATTGATTGTTTGTTACGTTAATAACAATTTACCGGTTATTGTATTTGCATAAATACACTACTTGCCAAAAGTTTAAAATCATTATCCTAAATTTAATTAAGTAAGATATGTATAAGAAAATATTGAGAATACTTTTACTTAAGTATTTATACTTAAATACTAGATATTAGATTTATAAACTTTTGGTTGGTAACGTTATTGCAAATTTATTATTATAATAAGTAAAACGAAAAATTGATTAGAATTTTATTCATTCTTATTCGTTCTTCCTCTATTGTTTGCACGCTCTCATTTATTTATTTATTTATTCATTTTTTGTTCATTGTAATGTATAAATCCTGTTCATGTTTTAATACTTCTTTTTTTCTTTGTACTTCGTTCTTTTTTCTTTTTTTTTTCTAAACCAATTGAACAAAATTTGTGAATTCCACTTGTGTCTTTATTTTGTAGCATGTTTGTGTCAATTATTGCATGTCGATTTGAAATTTGATTTGCATTGATTGTATTGTTGACAATGACTGTTGCTTTTTATCAATGCATCGTGTTTGTTATGTGTATCCTTTTTCTCTTTTTTTTTATTTGTGTCTCATGTTAGACATTGCTTATTGTTAGATTTTCTTCTGTGCAATTTTTGAAACGTGCAATAACATTGAAGTATTTGTGAATATTGATTGAATTTTCACTTGTCTTGCATGATTGAAGTTATTTTTAGGTTTATTATTTAAATAATTGTGATAATGTTATTATCGATGAAATCATATTTACTTGAACAATTACATTCCGAATAACGTTTTATGATTGAAAAGAATATACAAAAAATTGTATTTTCCTAAAAAATGTAGAAGACGATTCTGACGTGAGTAGTTTGACAGTGAACGAAAAACAAATTGGTGTCAGATTCGACAATGTTCGTAAAGTTTATAACACTGACACGGGAGAAGTTGTAGCTGTCGATGAATTCACTTTGAAGCTTTGCGAAGGTGAAGTGACTAGTCTTCTTGGAAGAAATGGTGCTGGAAAGACAACACTAATGTAAGTTAATTTTTTATATATATTCTAATATATATTCTTTCTAGTCAATTATTATTATAAATCTGATACACACTGCTGTAAAAAAAAAGATTTTATTATTTTCATTTATATATTTTTTTAATAATAAATTCACTTTGTCAAGTTGATGACTACAATTATATTTGAGATAAAACAGAACATTATTTTCTTGTAAAATACTCAAATAAATTTGGTGTTTTATAACATGTTGTAAAAAATATTAGAAGTAATTGATTTATCTAATTATACGATTTCATTTTAGCAAGATGCTGACGGGTATGGTCGCTCCGACTAACGGTGAAATATGTTTGAACGGTGAAGAGGGTTACAAGCCAGAAATAGGGGTGTGCCCTCAGGATAATGTGCTCATCGGTACTTTGACGCCGAGGGAGCATATGATCTTCTATTCAAAGCTCAAGGGAAACAAAAATAAAGTGGCTATGGAAAAAAATGTTAACGAGTAAATTTTCAACATTATATTCGTTTATTTATTTGAAAATAATAATATAACTTTTATGAAAAATAATTGTTAACAATTTTCAAATTGATTTGAGATCAATCAAACTCCTTTGCACTTATTGTATTTTTTATTATTTGTTTAGGATGCTAACTTCGTTGGAATTAGGTCGACAAGAGCACGAACCAGTTTATCGTTTATCAGGTGGTACAAAACGTCGACTTTGCGTTGCCCTGGCCTTCTTAGGTTCACCAAAATTGGTAATCCTCGATGAGCCAGGTGCAGGAGTGGATCCAGCAGCCAGAAGAAGAATTTGGCAACTGATCGATCAATATCGAATTGGTAGAACTGTTCTTTTGTCAACACATCATCTAGACGAGGCTGACATGTTAAGTGACACGGTAGTTGTCATGCACAAAGGAAAGATTCTTTGCACCGGGTCACCGTTGACCTTAAAAATGAATCATGGTAGAGGTTATAGGTTGCATGTTTCTTATCCACTGAATGACATCTCTGGCGAGTCCATAGAAAATAAGAATTTGGAATCACTTCAAAAAATCATTGAAGGAGTCGTGCCTAATTGTAGCATCAGTGAAACGACTGGAACCGAAGTCATCGTTAATCTTCCTTTCCAAGGAAAACATGGAAATAACAACGAGTAAGTTTTTGTTATTTTTCTTAACCAAAAAAAAAAAAAATCATCTTTATCGTCAATGTCGTATTTTTCTCAAATTGATTGAATTTTTTCAACAGCATAGCACAAGCAGCAAAGGTTCTCGAAGATAATCAAAAACTTTTAGGATTCTTGCACTTTTCTTTGGAATGTGACACTCTCGAAAGAGTATTTTTGGATTTGTGTGCTCGTGCCGATAATACTTCGATGTTGAACCAAGTTAACATGAACAACTCTGACAAAGTTAATCACATCGGTTAGTATTTATTGTATAAAGG